>NC_091194.1:16610822-16723322 GCF_040958095.1 Procambarus clarkii
TCAAGGAGGTGTGGGCTGAACTAAGAAAAGTTGGTGAGTTCCTCCGAAATCTTGGGCAGAGAATCGAGTCCATCGAGGCTAAATTAAACGTTCAGGAGGTCAAGGAAATTCACAAAACGGTGAAGGAAAATCAGGATATAGTGGTTGAGGGCAATAATGAAATATTGAGTGATGAAATGAAGGAAAGTGAAGTGTGTGTGAATGATGATAGTCGTAGTGAAAGGAAGAACCCTATAATTACACATAAAATGAAGGAATCATTTGGGTCAATAATGGACGTCACAGGGCTGAAAAAATCTCTTGAGAATCACAATGTCGCTTTTACTGGTGAACTTGGGAGGAGGTGGGAGATGTTATACACGGTATGGCTATCATTAAGTGAACTTATTGGGGATGACTTAGACAGTGAATTGATTAATAATGGATCACCCTAGACTGAAAGTGTTGTCATGGAATGTTAATGGTTTAAGAAATAGGGTTACAGATGTTCATTGTTATGTGATGGGAAATGATATTGATGTTGTAGCTCTCCAGGAGACAGGGGATAGGAATGAAGGCTTATTGAAATTAAATGGCTATAAAGGGTTTCATCCTCTTCGCCTGTAAATAACATCAGAGGCACGTCGATTTATGTTAAGAACTCCATACCAGCAGAGTTAGTAGAACCGCCATCAAAAACGCAAGGTATAGAGAATGTCTGTATTAAATTATCATTAAGGGAAGGGGAATTTATTGTAGTTAATTTGTATGTATCCAGGAACTGCTTCGACGCTAACTATTTACCTGACTGCATTTATACTAATCCTTCACTGATCATTGGGGACCTTAATGCTCGGCACACAAGCCTTGGGACAGTGTGTAGTATTAATACTAATGGGGTCAAGTGGTTACAGTTTCTACAAGATCATCCAGATACCTGTCTCTTGGGAAACAATGAACCAACTCACATCAGGGGAGGACGGCTTGACTATGTCTGCATTTTAAACTCTCAGGGGATTATGGGGGAGGCTCGGGTTGTTCGGGAACTACTTAGTGACCACTTTACCTTGAACGTTGAATTACCACTGGGGAAAAAACAAGTCCACTTTCAAAGGAAAAGGCTAAATATTAATAAAGATATGAAAAATTATTTTATTCAAAATATGGGAGATTGGTATCAACAATACACGCCGCTCTGCGTTTATAGTTTTTACGAGGACATGGTCGAGAACATAGAGAAATTAGTACAGAGGGAAAATAACGGGGGCAGGGGAAGCAAGACGTATGGACCTAAGAAATTTAAATATTCCAATGATCAGCAAGTCAAGGGATGGGAGAGAATGCTACGGAGTGCACATAAAGAATGGTTAAAAAATGGAATGAGGGATGAAGAGAAAAATACAATGTTGGAAGTGGCTAGGGAATGCAGTCAGGTGAGGAACGAGGCGCGGGACAGATACTGGCAAGACTTTGCTCAGTACATTGGTAATACTAAGAACCTTAAAGACATATGGAGAGCAGTAAATAAAATCAGGGGTTGTATGACCAACTTCGTTGCTCACTCAGATCCAGGGAAGATTGCTAATGAGTTAGTAGATAAATGGGCTAGTGCTGCTGGTATGGAGTCCTTACCTGCAGATACGAGAGTCACCATTGAGTCATGGGAAAATATTAGAAATAGAGTAACTTTATGTGCCTTAAATACAAGATCTATAGCGTGCACTGAGATAACTCACGATGAGCTACTGAATGCTATAAAAAGTGGCAGCTCTACTGCTCCGGGAAAAGATGGAGTAACGTATGACATTCTTAATTATTTAGTCGGTATGAAACCTAATCCCTTACTTGATTTGTTTAATATGAGTTATAGAGAGGGAAAGTTACCAAGAAAATGGAAAGAGGCTGTCATCATTCCTATCCCTAAGTCAAACGGAGGCTACAGACCTGTCTCCTTAATATCCTGCTTTTGTAAAATGATGGAAAGGATTTTGTTAAATAGGCTACTCTACCTTGTAGGTGATAATATGTCCAGTAATCTCTTTGGTTTTATCAAAGGCAAAAGTACTGCGGATTGTCTCTTAAAGTGTTTGTCTAATGTGGATGACAATTGTAGAGTTTTTGTTGATCTACAAGGAGCATTTGATAAAGCCAATGGGGAAGTAATCTTATATGAATTAGCCAATCTGGGAATAACAGGGAGATTGCTCCACTGGATAAGGGATTATCTACAAGGCAGAAAAGGTCAGGTGTATTACCAGGGATACATGTCTGAGGAACGGAGGTTTCAGTTAGGTACCCCACAAGGGGGGAGTATTAAGTCCCACCTTATTCAATGTATTAATGAACAGATTAGCATCAGAGATGTATCCTCCAGGGGTCACGATGATTATATATGCTGATGACATTCTTATACAAGGCACTTCTGGGAACAAAATTCAAACTGCTCTTAACATACTTGGTACAACCTGTCACAAGTTAGGCTTAGTTATAAATGCAGATAAAACCAAATATGAGTATAGGAAACGAAGAAATATAACACTTACTCTAAATGGTGTGGAACTGAGCCGTGTTCAGAAGTACAAGTATCTGGACATGTATGTTGGATACACATGTGAGAGTAAAAATGCTGAAATAAATCATATCAGCACCTTATGTAAAGCCCGTCTGCATCCTCTAAAAGCACTGGCTTTTTTCTGGTAAAGGTGTTGGGGTACCTATCTTGCGGATGTTATACATAAGCACTGTTCGGTCCCTGATAGACTACGCAGCACCCGTTTTGTCTTACACAGGCCAAGGCAGAATTAAAAAAATAGAGCTGATACAGAATGAGGCTATGAGGATTATTCTTGAATGTCAAAGAAATGCAATGATTGAAATAATGAGAATGGAATTAAATTTACAGAGTGTGTGTGATAGAGTCCGTGACATTAACACCAGAGTATCTATCCGTTTCATGCGGAGAAAAGGAGGGGATAAGCTGTTTGAGAGCGTTCAGACCTGTTTGAGTGACGTACACACTTCCAGGAAACTGAGGGAGACACGCTACACGAGAGGATTAGCTCATGACCTCAGGGAATACGATGCACTTGACTGTTGTAGACCCTCTCGACAATGTAATATGTCTGCTCCCTGGAAAGTACAGAAAATAGACGTCGAAATTGTATCCCTCAAGGTGAAAAAGATTCATCATGAACCGGGACAATTACTGTGTTTGTATGGAAGCATGATATCTCGGTTACCACGAGGCAATAGTTTATATGTATATTGTGACGGGTCGGTGGCGGAGGATGGCAGGGTGTGGTGTCCTAATAAGGGAATATACTGAGTTTGGGACTGTGGACAGGATAATTGAACTCCGGCTTAGTAATTATATATCATCCACACAAGCTGAACTGAAGGCCATTCTGGCGTGTTTGGAGGAAGTACGTCATGACGACAAAAATGTTTTTGTATTTGTCGATAGCCGAGGAGCACTGGAGTCCTTAAACAGTCGAAACCCAGTCTTCATGTCTATAGTTGAGGATTGTAAGAGAAGAATAACTGAGATACAGCTGAAAGGTCATAGTGTGAAATTCATGTGGATTCCATCTCATGTTGGAATAGTGCTCAACGAGGTGGCGGATGACTTGGCCAAACGTGCCACATCAAAACCACAAGTTGACATTGAATGTGAATTCACAATGAGACAAATAAGAAGCAAAATCAGAAATATTCAGGCACAGGCAGGAGTGGAAAGGAGAGAGATAATGTATGAGAGAAGTCAAACCATGCAACACTACATGTATGTGAGTCAAAACACCCATTTCACTTATGGTAAAAGGAGAAATGCTTGGAGTGACTCTGTGTACATGCGGCTCAGGCTTGGGTACAAATATTACTGGAAATATGGGATAGGTGTTCATGATAATGACACGAAGTGTAAACTATGTGGTATGTTAAGGTCTCATACCCTGGCCCATTATGTTCTTGATTGTCCATTGATTAATGTATATAGAAACACTGAGATAAGGACTGTTCCTGAACAAATAGCCTGGATGTGTCACAACGGAAAGGTTGATGATATTCTTGAGAGTTATAAGAATTTTACACCAAGACTGTAATATTTTGTTGAATTATCTGCATGTCTCTTGCAAATTGTCTATACAGTATACCTCGGTCATAAAAGTATTTGTGTACGTCTGATACCATACTACTTGTGAAGGAGGAAATGTATATGTTTATCTCTCAGAATGTTTGGTAACATGTTTATTGTTTGTGATGTGTGTCTATGTATGCACTAACACGTTGTACTGAACGGGGTGAGAATAGCTTGAGCTACCTCATCCCTTTGTGTGTATTTTACCTCAATAAACTTATTTCAATTTCAATTTCAATTGTTGGCTGGTGTGGTGTGGTTGGGTTTTCCAGGGTGACGGGGTACGGGTGAGTGTCGGGGGGGAGGGGGATCATCCCAGGAGGAGGGTGGTGGGTGGCGGGCGGGGGCCTGTGTCGTGGTGAGGTCACCCAGGGTGGAGGGGGGGGGGTGGCAGGTGTGGTGGCGGGGTCCTCGAGGATGGCAGGGGCTTTCCGGTGATGGCGGTGGGTTGCCCCATTGTGAACTAGGAAAACATGAAATATAAGACTGATCCTACTAGCCCCCACTAGCAAAATCTGGGTACAGCACAAGAATATCTTCCAATATTCCTGAGTGTATGAAGAAATTACAGAGCTCAAAGTGCCTCACACCATTTGATCTGAAAACACTAATAAGAGAGCAATTACATGTATGGTGCCTGTTTATCTATAGTCTATTTCCTTGATAATTTATTTTTCATTATTATTAATTAATTTTTCATTATTTATTAATTAATGTAATTAGTATTCAGATACACTTATCATCAAATAAATAAGTCGATAACACATGACGTTATTTACAACTATAGCCGCTTCTAATTAGTCTCTTGAAAGTATTTGGCAATATGTGCCGTCGACCTTGGCCTAGCTGACAAAATCCTCTGTAACTTTTCATATACCGGGCAGTGTTGGCGACGGCGCCCAGGGAGAAGGTACGTCATGTTATCACGGCTTGTAACGCTTGGATGTGTGGCTCAGCTATTTGTATGTAACCTAACAGTTTAGTTAGGTTATAGCGGGGGGGAGGATAGTTCATTTATGAATCCTATTCTCAAAATTTGAGTCGTAGTGGAAAAAAAGTTCGAGGCGCATACCGGACTCTATTACAAGTTACTTGTTATAGTGTATACACCAGTCTATTTAGCGTTTGAATTGGTTTAGGTATAATGATGTGTTGACCAATCCACACACTAGAAAATGAAGGGACGACGACGTTTCGGTCCGTCCTGGACCATTTTCAAGTCGATTGTGATGAGGGAACGTTGTTGTTGTTGTTATAGATTCAGCTACTAGGATAAGTTCTCAAGTAGAACGTGCTATGGTGAGCCGTAGTGGACTTACCTGGCACAGGAGCGGTCTGATGAGGGAACGTTGTTGTTGTTGTTATAGATTCAGCTACTCGGAACAAGTTCCAAGTAGCACGGGCTATGGTGAGCCCGTAGTGGACATACCTGGCACAGGAGTGGTGCCTGTGGATGAGGGAACTGTTGTTGTTGTTTAAGATTCGCTACTCAGAACAATAAGTTCCAGTAGCACGGGCTATGGTGAGCCCTTAAATGAGGGAAGATTGATTGATGAAGATTAAGCCACCCAAAAGGTGGCACGGGCATGAATAGCCCGTAAGTGGTGGCCCTTTTGAGCCATCTGTGGAGGTGCGACTGCACCCTGCGTGACGGGAGATGTCTCCCGTGAAAAAAAAAAATGAGGGAACGAGTTGAAGGCAATAAATAGGCAAGAGAGAGGTGAGGAGCAAGGCAAAAGGTACGAACGGTGAGGTGTAGTAGAGGGGATAGTAACAGGAAAAAGAAGAAAGGTAACTGCAGAAAGCCTATTGGCCCATACGAGGCAGCTCTTATTTATAACCACCCAATAAGAAGGGGATAGTAATGGAATAAGAAGAGGATAGCAAGGGATCGTAAAAAAAATAATGGACAGAAAACGAAAAAGGAAAGAGAAAGATAAATAAATGGAAGATTAAGCTTATGTTAGATCACGTTTGTTAGAAAGATTAGAGCATTTGAGTATATACTGTGAAAGGGACCAGTCAACAACAACAAAGCCTGTGTAGAGTAGAAGCAGGAAAATTTATTTTGGAGGCAGACCAATATAATGAGCCGGTCGGCCGAGCGGACAGCACGCTGGACTTGTGATCCTGGGTTCGATCCCAGGCGCCGGCGAGAAACAATGGGCAGAGTTTCTTTCACCCTATGCCCCTGTTACCTTGCAGTAAAATAGGTACCTGGGTGTTAGTCAGCTGTCACGGGCTGCTTCCTAGGGGTGGAGGCCTGGTCGAGGACCGGGCCGCGGGGACACTAAAAAAGCCCCGAAATCATCTCAAGATAACCTCAAGATAATGATGTGATGAAGGTTACGGCGGAAGTACACACACAGTATTGCCAGAAACCGAACCGCTCTGATTTATAGGCTACACAATTTACATGTGTAGTACATTAGTTATAGATTATATTGCTTCATTTTTGTTATTATTAACATCTTTATTTACAAAATTTAATTACAATTTTGCCAAATCTGAAGAATTTAATTTTTTTTTTTTAATTTTGCACCGAGGGGCGAGTTTATTGGCCACTCGTCCTTTAAGTGGACACACCGCCATAGCAGCATGTACAGCACTCCCCGATAGGAAGAAAACCCGCTGGGTGGTTCATCCTGTCACTTGTACCCAGGCACAGCTGGGACTTGCTTAACTGTCTCAAGTGAACAGCTTCTTGAACAAGAAGATAAACATCTGTTAACCCTTAAGATCTTACTTTATCTTGCGGGTGCAAAATGGGAGAATCTTTTGAGAACAGCGTCTGACAGCTGAGTGGACAGCGCTTCAGATTCGTAGTCCTGAGGTTCCGGGTTCGATCCGCGGTGGAGGCGGAGACAAATGGGCAAATTGTTTCTTTCACCCTGATGCCCCTGTTACCTAGCAGTAAATAGGTACCTGGGAGTTAAACAGCTGCTACTGGCTGCTTCCTGGGGGTGTGTAACAAAAAGAAGGCCTGGTCGAGGACCGGGCCGCGGGGACGAAATCAAGCCCCGAAATCATCTCAAGATAACCTCAAGATAACAGTATCAGTATTTGACAGTTTTCCTAACTCAAACAATTTGGGGTTTATTATTCTACACATATTTCTAATGTCTCTCGGTGTTCACATTCACGTAATGAAAAGGCTTGAAAGCATTCAGAATGAAGCCATGACAATCATTCTTGGAGTTCCAAGAACTGCCAAAACGTCTAATCTACGAGAGTACTCACCTAGTTGTGTTTGCGGGGGTTGAGCTCTGGCTCTTTGGTCCCGCCTCTCAACCATCAATCAACAGGTGTACAGATTCCTGAGCCTATTGGGCTCTATCATATCTACACTTGAAACTGTGTATGGAGTCAGCCTCCACCACATCACTGCCTAATGCATTCCATTTGTCAACCACTCTGACACTAAAAATGTTCTTTCTAATATCTCTGTGGCTCATTTGGGCACTCAGTTTCCACCTGTGTCCCCTTGTGCGTGTGCCCCTTGTGTTAAATAGCCTGTCTTTATCTACCCTATCAATTCCCTTCAGAATCTTGAATGTGGTGATCATGTCCCCCCCTAACTCTTCTGTCTCCAGCGAAGTGAGGTTTAATTCCCGTAGTCTCTCCTCGTAGCTCATACCTCTCAGCTCGGGTACTAGTCTGGTGGCAAAAGTGATGCTTTCCACTCCTACGTCAGGCAAGACGTCATTCCATTACCTAGATAAGTTACTTCTGCGGCCAGCGGGCACCTCGCCCTTCGGGGGGTGGGGGACCGGCTTCGCTGGCCTGAGGAGTGGGGGTGCTGCGCCGGATCCCCAAGTCTAGGGCTGCCCGCAGCTACTTCCATATGTCAAGTGCTCACTTGTAGTGCAAGTTGGGGGTTGCAGACTTTACATGTAAACTAGGCACTATCATATCATTACCCCTGGAAATTCTTATCTATTCTTTTCTATGCCCTCTGTGTACTACAGAATATATTTTATACATACTGTACTGGCTGTGCCACTCAATTAACTCTGGCATTGTTTTTAATTATAGTATTAAGCTGATTGCGAGTACTGCAACATTGCTTCGGCTAGCTGGCACTAGGCACGGTTAATGTTCTACGACTCATTCCCTTAGTTGCATCTTTGCAGTACTGGCATTCTACTCAGTCATGTTACACGACATCTTTTATATTAAATAATAAATAAATAAATGTTTATTTAGGTAAGGTACATACATAAAGAGATTTTACAAAGTTTGTCGGGTTAATAGGTAGAGCTAGTACATACAATGCCTAAAGCCACTATTACGCAAAGCGTTTCGGGCAGGAACGTGGTACAGCAGTTTCGGGCAGGAACGTGGTACAGCAGTTTCGGGCAGGAATATTGTGGTACAGCAGTTGCTCTGTAAACTATTATTTAATAAATTAAGGTCCCCCCACTCCTGGCTTGTTTTTTCTCCCCAATCAGAAATAAAATTACTTGGACAATCTCACAGTCCTTGGCTAATCAATGTAAAATCTGCTCCTGTGTGTACACTTCCACGCACATACACATACAGGGACGCCTGTCTACACTAGGCTAAGTCCCTCTGAGACTGACAAAATATCAATAAGGGTGAAAATCTCATGCTTTCCCACTTCACCTCTTGGTGAAGTGCTTGGGTGCTTGGATGACAATGAGGCGGAACACCTGATCTCGAATTCAGGACTTAAGATAATTAATCACCAGAACGCACACAAGGTACTGGCTCTCAGTTACACAGCTGGCTTACATCCACACACCCAAGTGTCCCACCCTACACAGGGCCCCCTTACATGTAGGTGGTTGGTCACAGCGTCTAGGCTAGGCTGGGAGCCTAACGTACGTGGTGGCGTTCGTACATGGGTATCTTGGCGCGTTTTCGTCACCTTCTTCATGACACACGGCTCGGTTCGTACACTACCCCCCCCCCCACACTGGTAAAGCGGTGCGTTCGTACACGGATGGCGCGTTCAGGCCTAGCGTCTCTTACGAATTTTTATTGGAAAAAACTGCCCTGAACACTGACAAGAATAATCTCCGTTCACTCGACTGCTACAGACCACTAGCAGGATACAGAACGTCTGTATTTATCACTGGGGTGGGGACACACAAGCACATTGACCGCTCGTATGCAAATTACCCACTTCCACGATTCCTACCCACTACGCTCACTGTCTTTCTCCCCTTGGAAATTCAACGCCTATACTGGATTCTGTGCAGACGACGTTGTAGTAGTTGAAGTTGTGGATGGAGCTTGTAGAGTAGCCAGCCGCCACGACGACTTCTTACTCAATTTGGCCAAATTAAGCAAGCAAGCGTCAGACAAGGTTGGCGGCTGGATTCGGAATGAAGGCTTGAGGCATGGACGCCGGCTACTTCCCGCGTATTTTTTTTTTTTTTTTTTTTAGATATATACAAGAGTTGTTACATTCTTGTAACAACAAGAATGTCAAGGCCTGAGGACAGGCTGCGTGTAGCCGCCCGCACAGAAGCAATCGACTGTAACAAAATTCAAAACAAAAGTCTTGTCAAAAACTTTTTAACATGCAAGAATCTGTGCAACACAGAATAAGACGTTTTATTGTCACAAACTGTAACTAGACCAACAAAGTATTCCAGAACTGTACTCATTCTCTAGTCTTGTGTAATATATAGAAGGGTAGGCGATGAGTCACGATAACGTGGCTAAAGTAGTTTGACCAGACCACACACTAGAAGGTGAAGGGACGACGACGTTTCGGTCCGTCCTGGACCATTCTCAAGTCGACGATTCTCACAATCGACTTGAGAATGGTACAGGACGGACCGAAACGTCGTCGTCCCTTCACCTGCTGGTGTGTGATCTGGTCAAATATAGAAGGGTACTTTACTATATTTTACGACGATCTAACCAGTAGCTAATGGAAGCAATTGTGATTGTTTCTAGGCGCTACAGTAAAAATAAGAACTTGCGATGTTTTTGGCAAGATGGTTCGGCCGCGGGCCGACGAGCGTCCACCGGGTCGCTTCCTGGAAGCCTTCTATGGTACCTGCCGCCTCCAGCATCCAGCCCAGCGCCAGACCAAGTCACTCAAGCCCCGTCTACCAGCCCACCAAGTAATCTATTCCCGCCTCAAATGTATGCTTCTGATAGGCAGTAATGATATATACCTTATTGTATTGCTTTTTGTTGACGGTCTTTTCCAGGGAGACACTGACGCCGTTAGTCCTTCATTCATCCTTAATTTGGTATGTATCTCAAATGTTTGATATGATCAAAAGCGCTGTATAATATACTCTGACCCCCAGTATAATCTCTGATTGCTAGTATAGTCTCTGATTGCCAGCTAGTATAGGTGGTCTCTGATCCCCAGTATAATCTATGATTACCAGTAAAATCATAGATTGTACTGGGGATAGTCCCTGATTACCAGTATAGGTGGTCTCTGATCACCAATATCATCTCTGATTGTCTGTATAATCTCTGATTGCCAGTATAATCTTTGATTGCCAGTATAGGTGGATGAGTATGAGGCGAACACTAAACTACCGCTCACTGGATGAGTATGGGTTACACAATACCCTATAGCTCACATGTTGAGTACGGAGTGCAAAATGCACTACTGCTCACAGGAGGAGTATGGGGTGTACGATAACTACTGCTCTCAGGATGAGTATGGAGTACACAAGAAACTAATGCTCACAGGATGGGTATGGAGCGCACATAACCTACAGCTCACATGATGAGTTTTTTTTTATTATTATTTTTCTACCACAGGCGTGGCCACACATTTGCAATGCTAACCAGCATATATACATTTTCTTCTGTCTTCCATGGACAGGGTTAGAGATGTGTTAAACATATAGTTCAGGGATTTATAGAACACTCAACCACAGAAGGTGATTCGGTGCTTTTAAAATGCTAAGCTAACTTACTTACGTAAATACATAGATACACAGATTTACGTATGCCCTACATAAAGTGTTCGATGTGTCTTTTACATAGTGTCATTAATGTGCATTTACAAAGGTGAAATGTAATTCTGATCAGCTTCCATATATACTTAATACACATACATATGATGAGTATAGGGTGTACAGTAACCTACAGCTCACAGGATGAATATGAGGTGCACAATAGCCTATAGCTCACAGGGTGAATATGAGGTGCACAATAACCTATAGCTCACAGGGTGAGTATGGGGTGCACAATAACCTATAGCTCACAGGGTGAGTATGGGGTGCACAAAAAAAGTAACCTTCGTTGGGGGCAATCAATCACGTAGGAGCATTCCCCTTTTTTTTAATGGAGAAGTTCTTGGGGGTTAAGTTTGAGTGCAGTTATCTTTGGTCTGTTATCAGTGATGACACAACCATCACGAGAGCCCTGTTGTCTTACAAGGCTTCGTTCCTGATACTTGTATAACGTATCAATAATATTTCATAAGGCCTTTTGTAACTTTTTTCACTGCTACTCACATGGTTTTGAGGTCCATTGCCACTCGCTGGCTGTCTATGGGGGGGGGGGGGGTCACTATCACTCATAGGCTGGGTATGGGGTCCACTAACACGTAGAGGATGGTTAAGGAGCTCACTACGACTCATCGGATGAATATGGAGTCGACTAGCATTTTAAAAGCGCCGAATCACCTTCTGTGGTTGAGTGTTCAATAAACCCTTGAACTATATGTTTAACACTTCTCTAACCCTGTCCATGGAGGACAGAAGAAAATGTATATATGCTGGTTAGCATTGTAAATGTGTGGCCACGTCTGTGGTAGAAAAAAAAAAAGATCAAGTGGACCCCATGCCCCCCCCAACCCCCTGGGAAGCCTTGTACACTTCGATAAGATTTAGATTTTATGCATTATAAGTTTTCATTGTTATATACAATTATTGTAGATTTCACAGCTTAGGTTATGGTGATTAATTGTTATTAATTATATTCTTTAGTATCCAAAATACTTTTTATTTTTTTTCAGGGAGCAATTTAGTGTTAACATTCAATATTTTGCATCAGGTAGCCTTGAAAATAGTAATAATAATATTATTAATATTATTATTACTATTGTTAGACACCTGACCCACACTTTTGAAAATAAATGATGTGTGGGTTGGGTGTAAAATGTTCAGACACGTTATTGTGACTTTCTGTCCGCATTATTATGATTACTATTATTGTTATAATAATAATTATTATTATTATTATTTCCAGTCGTGAGAAGAATGTGGTGTACAGTCCGACCCCGCCAATGGAACTGCCTCAACAAGACCTCCATAGCCTCATCTTCGCAAGAGCTTTAAAATGGGCTGACAAAGACGCAATAGTTAGTAATAATAATAATTTTATTTACATGAAGGTACAATGGGTTTGTGAGGTTACATAAGATTGTTAATGGGCAGGTCCTTAATCTAACATATCAAGTAAATATAAATTGACAGAGGTGATTACACTGGTGAAGATAAGGTCTTAAGTACTAATATTGGGGGAGTGGGAAGCCTAAGATACAGTGCGCTACTAATGATAGTGATTATTATCTTAAGTATCTCAAAGATATAATGCACTGATGGTTTAATCTGACATCTCTTAATGATGTTAATTAAAGTATGCCATAAATAATAGAATTGACCTCTTGCAATACCTGTGTTTACATCAACTGTAGAGTCATTTGATAATTTGTCTTAAGTAGGTTGATAAGTAGAGATGATCAGCATACAATTGAATAATTACGTTCTTTTCCTTGAAGTCAAAGGTTCGTCTATTCCTATTTTTTTTTTACTGCAACTTCCGTGTTCATGTATATATATATATATATATATATATATATATATATATATATATATATATATATATATATATATATATATATATATATATATATATAAATGACACTTTTTTGAATTACACATTTAGGTACATCTGCATTTGTGCAGCTATCCTAGACTATTTGAAGGGGAGTACAGCGTGTTAAAAAACTAGCTACGTGATGGTAAAAATCCCCATCACACAGGATGGTTAGTCATATAGAGGCCTGTGATCAGTAGTCTGCACTGGCAAACTTTGGGTGCAATATGAGGATATCCTCAAGAATACGAATGAATAAAATAATTGCAAAGCTCCAGGTACCTTATGCCAAAGGGTCTGAATGGTCTGATAAATGGACATTCGGTGATGTAGTGAGCGAGATCATATCCCAATTCCTGCTCACAGAGTTTGCACCTGGAGTGCTCATTATTGGGAGATCCGTCACCTGTAGCCACCTGCCACAGGTAACGGTAACCTAACCTGAACCTGGCAACCACTGTGTCGCACAGTCTAGTGGACGTTTTGTGCTGCCCATAGATATAGATTTCAGATCTGAACAAATCATAGCTTTTTATACTGGTATTTTCAGGTCGTTGGGAGTCAGTAATTTCCCTTCTATCAGACCTGAGTGTTTGATACAATATAATTTTGACGGCAGAGATGAGGATTCCTAGGTTTAATTCAACCTCATCTCTGTTACACGCTAATTTGGCTGCAATGTCTGTGTCATTATGATGGGTTATATTTATGTGATGGTATCCATACAAAGGAGATTCGAAACCCTTTACTCTGTGCAGCAATTGGGTCATTTATAATTGCTAGTATGAGATTCTTGCTGTCGATCTTCCAGAAGTTTAAAATTGCTTGAAGAGCAGACTTTGAATTACAAAATATTATTCTTACTCCAATGTTTTTTTAATGTTCTGGTAGTTAGTTGAAGTGCCGCTAGTTCTGTTTGTGTGGAGGTCAGCCCATTGGTTAACCTGACACTGACAGTCTTCGTGTAAATATTATTTCTATAAAACCAACATGCCGCTGCAGTCCGTCCAGTAGAAGATTGGACTGAGCCGTCGGTGTAGACACAGTGCTCGTGAGATCTTAAATTTTCGATTGAGGAGGAAATTGTTTCAAGTGTGGTAGCTTTGAGTTAGTTAGTTAGTTTAGTTCATTTATTATGCACCCCATGCCCATCTTGTGGGCGGTAGTGGAAAGGGTTACAGAGGCACACAATGGGCTCAGGGACTGAACCCCACAATTCATTTAGCTAAGCAAGTTACAGTCTTGATGAGCTAGTTACAAAATTCAATATAAGTCATCACATCAACAATAGGTTCGAGATCGACCTCAAGTACAGGTTCTAAATTAAGCAACTGACATATGTGGAGAGCTAGTGTCACAATTTATATGTTTGTCCTGCACACCGCCCCCCATCCAGTGGGCAGCGGTGGATAGGTTACAATCACTCAGTTACTACCTACAGTTAGCAAACTGGAGATATTTGGCTAAAATTTCTGGTAGCAGATAATTTTGAATGAAATATTTACACATCGCTGGAACATTGGTTATAGAATTGTCTCTAAATTCACGTATCTTTTCGCACTCCATCACATAGTGACGGATGGTGTGCGAATAATTTTGTTGACACAGTTTACATTTGGTCAGGTCTACATCAGCAGATAATGAGAATTCCCAGAGATACGTGTAACCGAGTCTAAGCCGAGCAGTAGTAACATTTAGAGGTCTGCTGATTTTATTGGATGAACCATAGATGTGTGGCTCCTCTTGCATGATAGCATGATGATAGATGGAATTACTGGTGTCAATTTCACTTTGCCTCAGATCTACAAGATCTTGTTGAAGTTCTCGGTGTACTGCTGCTCTCAGATTGCTCATTGACAATCCAAGGTTACGCTCAACGGCTCCTTTAAAGGCAGATTCTTTGGCTAACTTATCAGCTCTTTCATGCATTCGGAGGCCAACATGAGATGGAGACCACATGAAATGAACTCTGTTACCATCCTTAATAATTTTGTTTTGAGAAGAGCAAGATTCTCATTATCTTTCTTGGTGACGGATGTGTATGATACTTGAATGGTGGGGTACAGATAACGGGGAATATCGGAGACAGGTAGATTACACTTAAAAAGAATGTTGAGTTTGGTGAGATTGTAGGTATTTTTACTCAGCCATTTATCATAGGAGGAGTGAGTTGGTATGTTGGCATCAGTCAATAGGGTGTTAACAGCACTGAATAATTTGTCTGCGCAATGCAGGAGATGTAGGGTCTCTCATGACTTTAAGGCAAAAGGTCGTGTTGACTTGCATTATTCTCTCTAGTATGGTTGGAAGCTTCAGTTCTTCGTCATGTTGATGATTCTTGTGCATCTTGGGGCACTAAGAATAATCCTCATGGCTTCATTTTGTCCTACTTCAAGTTTGTCCAACACAGAGGCGGGGAGGTTAATAAGGTACAAGGCATGATAATCAACTAGAGATCTAACAAACGTCATATAGAATAATCTAGCATATTTAATATTGATATCAATATTCTTACAAGTAAGTGTTTTCAGTCGTTTAAGTCTTTCCTTTAACCTACGCTTTTATTTTTTTTTAATTTTGCCCCGAGGGGCGAATTTATTGGACAGCGTCACTCATCCTGTGAGTGGTCATACCACCATACAGCATGTACAGCACTCCTCAATAGGAAGAAAATCCGCTGGATTGTTCATTCTGTCACTTATACCCAGACACAGCTGAGACTTGCTTAACTGTCTCAAGTGAACAGCTCTTCAAACAGGAAGATTAACATCTGTCATCCGGGGAGCCGGTCGGCCGAGCGGACAGCACACAGTACTTGTGATCCTATGGTCCTGGGTTCGATCCCAGGCGCCGGCGAGAAACAATGGGCAGAGTTTCTTTCACCCTATGACCCTGTTACCTAGCAGTAAAATCGGTATCTGGGTGTTAGTCAGCTATCACGGGCCGCGGGGACACACAAATAAAAAGCCCCGAAATCATCTCAAGATAACCCTTAAAAGCTTACGTTATCTTGCGGGTGCAAAGTGGGGGTAATCTTTTAAGAACAGTATCAATATTTGACAAAGAGTGTTTTCCTAACTCAAATAATGTGGGGTTTAATATTCTACACATATTTCTAATGTACCTCAGTTCACATTCACGTAGATAGTGGTCAAGGCGGTGTCCGTCACTCTCATCACAGATTCAGCAGCTCCACTGATCAACTGTTGTTTCCATTCCGAATCTCCATGGATATTTGTATCCAAGACGGATTCTCGCTATTACTGATTCTCTCCCGTGTCCTCCTCCTCCTCTTCATCCATAATGATTGGGATTGCCAGCTGCAACCATGTTGTATCATAGTACAGATTCACTGGTTTGTGCTTCTATCCTCCTTTCCTCAGTTACCTTGTCACGGTGATGTTGCCTGATAATACCTCTAATTTGTAGAAGAGGTTTGGATAGGAAGTATTCAATATGGTCTCCTTCAGCGTCTTCAGGTGCCAGCACATTTGCTCGTTCATTTCCACATATTCCAACATGGGAGGGGATCCACAGAAACTTGACGACTCTTCCTTGGCAATTGGTTAGTACCTTGACAGTTCTCTTAATTTCGGCGACTATCACAAGATTTTCTGCCCGATTTTCCGTCAGCTAGTGTGGGAATATCAATTGTTAATTTGTGCATTAGAACATTGAACAGTGTTGGGCTAAGCACTCCACCCTGGGTTGTACCCAACTCAAAGGGTACATAATGTTTACTTTTGACCCCCTTGAAAAGGACTGAGGCGGTTCTGTTACTCAGGTACCCCCTGAGCCATGTCTTCCCTTAACTCCAAAAGAAGCTAGTTGTTCTAAGATTATTTATCTGTTTGCTGTATCAAAAGCAATTTGGAGGCCAATAAATGCCACCTGAGAGCTTGGTCCCTCTCTAATAATATATTCAGCAAAACAAGTATGTGTGATTCTTCCAGGAAGGAAACCATACAGGTTAGGGGCAAGGTGGGGCCTAATTTGAAACATTAGTCTGTCAAGGATAATCCTCTCAAGAACTTTACACATGCACGACGTCAGAAAAATGGGCCTGAAATTTTGGGAATTAGGCTTGGGTATGGGTATTAGGAGTCCCTGTGTCCAGCGGTCAGGTAAGACACCCTGCCTTAGACTTTGATTAAACAATTCTAGCAAAGGGAGTGCTCGGCAGCTCAGCAAGTACTCTCATGGTATTGTATGTGATGCCATCCTCTCCAGGAGGTAGCCTTACCTTTCTTGAGTGCATTTTTAATTTCAAAGGGTTATATGCCATAGTTATCATCAGGCCCTATTTCACTACAGGTAATGTCAATATTGAAGTTACGATTTATTTTGGTACTAGCCAGATGGTGTTGTACATCTAGGGGCAGGCTGCTTATACTGGCAGTGCTTGCATATTGTTGTAGCAGCATGTCGGCATAGTCTACAGGTGAATGGTGATCAAGTTGACGACTGCTAGAACGAGGAATCTTTTTAATTTTATTCCACATTTGGGATGAGGATATTGCATGATTGATGTCTTGCAAAAACTGTTCCCAGTGCTGATTATACACTTGTTCCTTTAGCTCTCTAAACTCTCGGCTGGCTTTAAGAAATATGTTGAGGGTGTCAGCTGTTTTATGTGTTTTATACTGCTCAGCTAGGAATAGAACTCTGTCATGCAGGGGCTTAAGGCGTGAGTCAGTGAACCACCTCTGTCCCTTCCTGGCTGTGTTGGGTCTTGAGGATTTTACAATATTGTCATAAAAGCGGTTACATCAGTGACCATATAATGCACTGACAGTAGTAAAACTGTAAGAGTTATAACATTCAGAAATGAGGTATTTGAAGTGCATGTGTAAATTTTCAGGGATAGGGATTATTTTTATTTCACAACTTTGTGGTTTGACATTATTTATGGTGTATGAACTGAGGATGGCAAAATGATCACTAACTAAATCGTGAACAATTGATCCTTGGACATCATTATCGATGAGACCTTGAACAATGACATAATCAAGTCTGCCAACCCTGAGATGTGTGACGTTAGACGAGTTAAAGTTGAATACGGACATGTTATTGTCTCAAAGATATTTAACAAAAACTTTACCATTTCTATTTGTTTTGGTGTCGCCCAGGTTAGTGTGTCTAGTATTAATATCACCCATGACAATGGTCTGAGAACTACAAAAATTATGAGGAGGATTAGGAGAGAGGAAGATAGTATAAGGCTACAAAATGACCTAGACAAACTGAAGGAATGGTCCAACAAATAGCTGCTGAAGTAAATGTCAAGTAAATGTAAGGTGATGAAACTAGGCAGTGGAAACAGGCCAGACACAGGATACTGAATAGGAGAGAACGTCCCTCACGAAACAGACAGAGAAAGATCTAGGAGTTGATATCACGCCAAACCTGTCTCCTGAAGCCCACATCAAAAGAATAACATCGGCGGTGTATGCGAGGCTGGCTAACATCAGAACAGCCTTCAGAAACCTGTGTAAGGAATCATTCAGAACGTTGTATACCACATATGTAAGACCAATCCTGGAGTATGCGGCCCCAGCATGGAGCCCGTACCTTGTCAAGCACAGCACTAAGTTGGAAAAACTTCAGAGGTATGCCACTAGGCTAGTCCCAGAACTAGCCTAGTGTTCTGTTTCCAGAACAGAATGAGGTAAGGCTACGAGAACTGCACCTCACGTCGCTGAGGGACAAAAGAGCTCAGGGAGACATCATCACCACATACAAAATTCTCAGGGGAATTGATAGGGTAGACAAGGATGGATTATTTAACACGGGAGGTACACGCACAAGGGGACACAGGTGGAAGCTGAGTACCCAAATGAGCCACAGTCATTAAAAAGAACTTTTTCAGTGCGAGAGTAGTTAGTAAATGGAATGCACTAGGAAGTGATGTGGTGGAGGCTGACTCCATACACAGTTTCAAATGTAGATATGATAGAGCCCAGTAGGCTCAGGAATCTGTACACCAGTTGATTGACAGTTGAGAGGCGGGACACACACACACACACATACCAATCCTGATGTCCGAACACATTAGCAAAATATCGCCCGCAGCATACGCGTAACTTATTTGTGTAATGGTAGTCTTCAAAAAAACCTTGACAAGGAAGCCTTCAGATCACTGTATGAAACTTGAAATCCTTCAGTGATGCAGCTGCATACCCTTGCGTGTGCAGCGGCTTCACAGAATTATCGAACGGCATGGTGTCGCGACCAAAGAAGTCTAATCTCATAGGTTCAAACCAGTTCAAAATGGCGGTTGGTATACCATGGTAAATTTCTTTCCTCATTATTGTTTTAACTGTCGTTCACACGAGTCTGAGTAGCACCACTGCACTGGGCTCTCTTCACGAAACATCATACACCGAAATGATGTCCTGCCCGAAACACTTTGCGTAATAGTGGCTTTAGGCATTGTATGTTCTAGCTCTATCTATAAATCCATCAATGTTTGTATCTCACCTTGTATGTATGTACTTTACCTGAATAAACATTTGATTTGATTTGAAATCGGACTTTAAGTACACAGTCAAAGTCTGCATTTATGGGTCTATGCTTGCACGCCAAGGTTTTTTTTTATAATAGTGTTAGCAGTAATTTAGCGGCCCCCCAAACAAACCATTTGTGTCAGTCTGACATTTCCTCTTCTCCCTCAGGAGTGCGGGATAACGGGGAGGAAGTACACATATGGCAACCTAGTGGACCTGTCCCTTCGTTGGGCTGGGGTGGTGTCGCAGGTGATGGTCTCCCCGGAATCCAAGAAGCGCCTCACAATCTTCTGTACCAACGCCCCGGAGTTTTTCATCCTCCTACTGGGAACTGTGGCCGCTGGTGCAACCGTCACAACTCTAAGTTCTCAGTATACAGTCGGTAAGACATGCAAATAAATCACGAAGACATTCGAATAAAAGTGTTTTGCTGTGGATTCGTATTGACTGTTTTTTTTCAGATGCAACATATTTTTCCATCTTCTAATTTGCTGTTGGACTAGATAATAGTCTGTGTACTGGAAGGTAATAAATGATAATATGATACTTTAGTGAATTTCTTAGAGTTCTGAACCGGATGCCAACATCTTTGCATTTATTAAATACTGTCACAGTTATCAATATTCAAAATACGTGAAAGTTTCGAAGTTGGGCAGGCTTCTGAGGTTGACGGATGTAAAATTAATGGTTATTTCTATTCCCTGCTTTGTGCTGAAAGAGGCTACGGAGGGTGCTGATACGTCCCTTGAAAAAAAGGGATTTCAAAGAATAAAGAAAAATGACAAGCCTTGTTATTTGTTTTCAAAGTTGAGAGTTTTGTTTGCGCCTTCCATAAAAAAACAAACTTTTGAATCCAACTGTTTGCTTATGTTTGACTACGCAATCCTTCATTCACTGAGGCATATTTTGATATTACTACAAGGTCTATTAATATTTTAAATTTCCGATACTAACTGCGACACACACACACACACACACACACACACACATCATGGGGGCCTCGTAGCCTGGTGGATAGCGCACAGGACTCATAATTCTGTGGCGCGGGTTCGATTCCCGCACGAGGCAGAAACAAATGGGCAAAGTTTCTTTCACCCTAAGTGCCCCTGTTACCTAGCAGTAAATAGGTACCTGGGAGTTAGTCAGCTGTCACGGGCTGCTTCCTGGTGTGTGTGTGGTGTGGGAAAAAAAAAAAGTAGTTAGTAAAACAGTTGATTGACAGTTGAGAGGCGGGCCGAAAGAGCAAAGCTCAACCCCCGCAAAACACAACTAGTAAACACACACACACACACACACACACACACACACACACACACACACACACGCACCAAACCCCTCGTGAACCATCGCTCCACAATATCCCACACAGATGAGGTTGCACGCCAGCTTGCGAACAGTCAAACAGAGATGGTGGTGACGGACCCCAAACATGAAGACGTGTTGATGGCCGCCTTGACCAAGCTCCGCAAGACGCTCCCCGTCTTCGTCAACGGCGACTCTGCCCACGGACACCCTAACGTCAGACATATTCTGGCAGACTCCTCCAAGCCCTGTGTGGAACCCGTCCAGGTGAGAAGTGTTGTGCTTAGGAGAGAGATGGATAACTGGGAGAGCACTATCGAGACAATCTTTAACATTAACGAATTTTTACCCTTCATCACTCGTTATCCCTTCAGACCCACTGACTTATGCTACACCAGGAGGGAGAGTGAGGGAGAAATGGGGGGAGGGAGGGAAGGAGAGAGATTGAGGGAGAGAGATGGAGGGGGAGAGATGGAGGGAGAGAGATGGAGGGAGAGAGGGAGAGAGAGAGAGAGAGGGACAGAGAGAGAGGGAGGGAGAGAGAGGACAGAGAGAGAGAGGGAGGGAGGGAAAGAGCGAGGGAGGAGAGAGAGGAGGGAGGGAGGGAAAGAGAGAGAGAGAGAGGCCAGAAAGGGATTGATTATATTTATTTATTTTATATATATATATATATATATATATATATATATATATATATATATATATATATATATATATATATATATATATATATATATATATATATGCATACACTTGCCTAAACACGCAAGGTAGAAGTATAGAAACTTTTAGACACACAACAACACCCACCAGGGGACCTTGAAGCCTGGCCACCAAGATGGCAGGTACGCACTTATACCTGCCGCACTTATACATACGCACTTGAGTATGGTGCAGTGGGTATAAGTGCGTACCTGCCATCTTGGTGGCCAGGGGTTCAAGGTCCCCTGGTAGGGTGTTATGTGTGTAAAAGTTTATATATATATATATATATATATATATATATATATATATATATATATATATATATATATATATATATATATATATATATATATATATGCACTTCTCAGCCTACTGTGCAAGGCCCGATTTGGCTAATAAGCCAAGTTTTCCTGAATTAATATATTTTCTCTAATTTTTTTCTTATGAAATGATAAAGCTAACCATTTCATTATGAATGAGGTCAATTTTTTTTATTGGAGTTAAAGTTAACGTAGATATATGACCGAACCTAACCAACCCTACCTAACCTAACCTAACCTAACCTAACCTATAGGTTAGGTTAGGTTAGGTAGCCTATATATATATATATAGGCTAACCTATATATATATATATATAACCTAACCTATATATAACCTAACCTATATATATATATATAGGTTAGGTTAGGTTAGGTAGCCGAAAAAGTTAGGTTAGGTAAGGTTAGGTAGGTTAGGTAATCGAAAAAATATTAATTCATGAAAACTTGGCTTATTAGGCAAATCTGGCCTTTCATAGTAGGCTGAGAAGTGCGTTCTGGCTACTAGGTATGACATATATATATATATATATATATATATATATATATATATATATATATATATATATATATATATATATATATATATATATATATATATATATATATATATGTACAGTGTTCAGTGAGAAACCACAAGGTCTCCTCTGAATACTTTTTATTTTCTTCTCCGAGGCTATGGGTCCCCACATTGGCACCAGAGGTGGTACCCTCACTATTTATATATATATATATATATATATATATATATAAATATATATATATATATATATATATATATATATATATATATATATATATATATATATATATATATATATATAAATATGACCGAAAAAGTAAGATTAATAATTCTAACACGAATTTTCTCAATCTTTCGTACATTTCTTTTCACTGTTGGAGGTAAATCAAAAATCAATTCTCCAAAATTCATTTTTATTTCTAATCTGACGCGACACGAGCGCGTTTCGTAAAACTTATTACATTTTCAAAGACTTTAGTTTACAAATACACAACTGAATAGAACTTACGCATCTCCGATTTTATATCTACATTTGAGAGAGGTGGATGGGGTGAGGTGGCATTAATAGGGTATTAATTTCATCAACACAAGACAGAACAAGAGGTGGCATTAATAGGGTATTAATTTCATCAACACAAGACAGAACACGAAACAATGGGTATTGAATAGAAGTGATTGTAGAAAGCCTATTGGTCCATATTTCTTGATGCCTCTATATTGGAGCGGAGTCTTGAGATGGGTAGAATATAGTTGTGCACAACTATATTCTACCCACCTACCCACCATTTTACCAAATCACCTCATTCTTCCGGTCCGGTCCGGAAGAATGAGGTCCGGTCGTGATGGTCAAGTGGATTAAGGCGTCTTGTACATACCAGTTGCGTTGCTTCTGGGAGTATGGGTTCGAGTCACTTCTGGGGTGTGAGTTTTCAGTTGCATATTGTCCAGGGGACCATTCTGGCTTGTTCGCATTTGTGTTCCTCACGTGTGCCCCTAAGAATGAGGTGATTTGGTAAAATGCTATGCCCAAGATAACTATCCGAGTGCCGGCGGTGGGGTGGTTCAAATAGCCTCGGCTATCACCTCATTATGTCCGGTCGTGATGGTCAAGTGGATTAAGGCGTCTTGTACATACCAGTTGCGTTGCTTCTGGGAGTATGGGTTCGAGTCACTTCTGGGGTGTGAGTTTTCAGTTGCATATTGTCCAGGGGACCATTCTGGCTTGTTCGCATTTGTGTTCCTCACGTGTGCCCCTAAGAATGAGGTGATTTGGTAAAATGCTATGCCCAAGATAACTATCCGAGTGCCGGCGGTGGGGTGGTTCAAATAGCCTCGGCTATCACCTCATTATGTCCGGTCGTGATGGTCAAGTGGATTAAGGCGTCTTGTACATACCAGTTGCGTTGCTTCTGGGAGTATGGGTTCGAGTCACTTCTGGGGTGTGAGTTTTCAGTTGCATATTGTCCAGGGGACCATTCTGGCTTGTTCGCATATATATATATATATATATATATATATATATATATATATATATATATATATATATATATATATATATATATATATATGTGTGTGTGTGTTACTTTATTTGCATTCATTGTGTACTAAAGTGTGTTACTTTATTTGCATTCATTGTACTACTTTTATATTTATTTTAAAACCACTTATCACTCGTAGTGTTTCGGGCGAACATTACAATTAATGTGTTGGTTTAGTTAAAACATTTTAGGGTAATACTTAGTAATATGAGATATAAAAAATTAAACACTAAAAACAATGTAAATTTAGGGTAATGTTTAACTATGCATGTGGTCCACTACCACTCACGGGATGGGTATGGGGTCCACCACCACTCACGGGATGGGTATGGGGTCCACTACCACTCACAGAATGGGTATGGGGTCCACTACCACTTACAGGATGGGTATGGGGTCCACTACCCCCTCACAGGATGGGTATGGGGTCCACTACCCCTCACAGGATGGGTATGGTGTCCACTACCACTCACGGGATTGGTATGGGGTCCACTACCCCTCACAGGATGAGTATGGGGTCCACTACCACTCACGAGATGGGTATGGGGTCCACTACCACTCACAGGATTGGTATGGGGTCCACTACCCCTCACAGGATGGGTATGGGGTCCACTGCCCCTCACAGGATGGGTATGGGGTCCACTACCACTCACGGGATTGGTATGGGGTCCACTACCCCTCACAGGGTGGGAATGGGGTCCACTACCACTGACGGGATTGGTATGGGGTCCACTACCCCTCACAGGATGGGTATGGGGTCCACTACCACTCACGGGATTGGTATGGGGTCCACTACCCCTCACAGGATGGGTATGGGGTCCACTACCCCTCACAGGATGGGTATGGGGTCCACTACCCCTCACAGGATGGGTATGGGGTCCACTACCACTCACGGGATTGGTATGGGGTCCACTACCCCTCACAGGATGGGTATGGGGTCCACTGCCCCTCACAGGATGGGTATGGGGTCCACTACCCCTCACAGGATGGGTATGGGGTCCACTGCCCCTCACAGGATGGGTATGGGGTCCACTGCCCCTCACAGGATGGGTATGGGGTCCACTACCCCTCACAGGATGGGTATGGGGTCCACTACCCCTCACAGGATGGGTATGGGGTCCACTACCCCTCACAGGATGGGTATGGGGTCCACTACCACTCACGGGATTGGTATGGGGTCCACTACCCCTCACAGGATGGGTATGGGGTCCACTGCCCCTCACAGGATGGGTATGGGGTCCACTACCCCTCACAGGATGGGTATGGGGTCCACTACCCCTCACAGGATGGGTATGGGGTCCACTACCCCTCACAGGATGGGTATGGGGTCCACTACCCATCACAGGATGGGTATGGGGTCCACTACCCCTTCACAGGATGGTCAGTGGGCATATAATAAATGAACTGAACTAAAACGTCTCCCTCAGTGTCCCCTGAAATCAACAGCTGTCATAATATACTCGAGCGGCACTACGGGGCCGCCTAAGGGTGCAGAACTTTCTCACGGCGCCTTCACCTCAAACATCACCTGCTTCACACACCCTGATTACTTCTCTTACCTACCTACAACAGGTAAGAGAGAGAGAGAGAGAGAGAGAGAGAGAGAGAGAGAGAGAGAGAGAGAGAGAGCGAGCGCAAAGGCAACTAGTAAAGAGTTTTTGGAGGGAAAGTGATCCCGGCGTAATGAGAATCACAACAGTCGAAATTAAGAAAACTAATTTTTCAATCTTAATTAAATACGTGCATATATATATATATATATATATATATATATATATATATATATATATATATATATATATATATATATATATATATATATATATATATGTCGTACCTAGTAGCCAGAACTCACTTCTCAGCCTACTATGCAAGGCCCGATTTGCCTAATAAGCCAAGTTTTCATGAATTAATGTTTTTTCGTCTACCTAACCTACCTAACCTAACCTAACCTAGCTTTTTTTGGCTACCTAACCTAACCTTACCTATATATATAGGTTAGGTTAGGTTAGGTAGGGTTGGTTAGGTTCGGTCATATATCTACGTTAATTTTAACTCCAATAAAAAAAATTGACCTCATACATAGTGAAAAGGGTAGCTTTATCATTTCATAAGAAAAAAATTATAGTAAATATATTAATTCAGGAAAACTTGGCTTATTAGGCAAATCGAGCCTTGAATAGTAGGCTGAGAAGTGAGTTCTGGCTACTAGGTACGACATATATATATATATATATATATATATATATATATATATATATATATATATATATATATATATATATATATATATATATATATATATATATATATATTAACAAAGTAATCAATACACTACCCCTTCATTCTGTGCATCAATTAGCAGAGGATTAGGCTATATAATAAGTAAATTTATTTTTAATTAGATATTATGGAAATAAATCAGCAAATTTTCAATTAATTACTACGTTATATATAAAAATAGTATTTAATCAGATTCATAAAACCTTAATTACTTTTCCTAACGAGGTTTGTATGAAAGTATTTGTTTATTAAATATTTTATTTTAGCATTTGTGCGTGGAATACTATGTTAATATAAGAACTAAGCGACAGTGCAGAAGCCTATTGGGCCATACAAGACAGCTCCTATTGGGCCATGCGAGGCAGCTCCTATTGGCCCATACGAGGCAGCTCCTATTGGGCCATACGAGGCAGCTCCTATTGGCCCATACGAGGCATGGCAGCTCAGATTGTACTCACCTAGTTGTGTTTGCGGGGGTTGAGCTCTGGCTCTTTGGTCCCGCCTCTCAACCGTCAATCAACTGATGTACAGATTCCTGAGCCTACTGGGCTCTGTCATATCTACATTTGAAACTGTGTATGGCGTCAGCCTCCACCACATCACTTCCTAGTGCATTCCATGCATTAGGTTCATACCCATGCCTCGTATGGGCCAATAGGAGCTGCCTCGTATGGGCCAATATGAGGCATCTCGTATTGGTTCATACCTGGTACCTACTATTTACGTATTACTTGACCCTCAGCCGAGACGCAAGAAACAGTAGTTGGGTACATGCCCTTCTACCACCTGTATGGCCTCTACACCGTGGGAATGTTCAGCCTCTACTTGGGAGCCAAGATTGTTTCCCTTCCAGCCTTCACCAGTCAAGACTTCGTAAGGATCGTCAGGGATCACAAGGTTAGTAATCAGAGCAGGGATCATTCTTGTGTTTGCTTAAGTATATGTTAGGTAAAGTCGTCTGCTTCTCTGCCCACCTGTGTAAACAAAAATATAAGGAGAAATCTCTTATATAATATGACTATAGCACGCGCAAGTGGTCCATTGAATTGCCCAAATTGCTTAGAATTAGGCAAATACAGAAGATATAAGATATATTGTTATAATTTTTTGTGGCTGTAGAGCGTGAATAAACATAATTTAGAAGGAATATGAGGACAAGAAGCTGGGATATGAGGGCCATGAGCTGGGATATGAGGGCAAGGAGCTGGGATATGAGGGCAAGGAGCTGGGATATGAGGGCAAGGAGCTGGGATATGAGGGACAAGGAGCTGGGATATGAGGACAAGGAGCTGGGATATGAGGGGCAAGGAGCTGGGATATGAGGACAAGGAGCTGGGATATGAGGGCAAGGAGCTGGGATATGAGGACAAGGAGCTGGGATATGAGGGCAAGGAGCTGGGATATGAGGACAAGGAGCTGGGATATGAGGACAAGGAGCTGGGATATGAGGGCAAGGAGCTGGGATACGAAGACAAGGAGATCGGATGTGTGGACGGAGTAAAGAAGCAGACTCCAACCACTTGGACCATTGGGGATCGAACGCCCTCCTGCAGGAAACGAGGCAGTTGCTCTATCGTTTAGTTAAAGACGTAGTGTACGAGTCGCTTGCAAAATCAATAGTACTTTCTTTTATGTACTGTCTTATATACTCTTATATGCTGTCCCCTTTATGTTATCACTTGGACCTATATAATTTAGGATAACATAGCGAAATTAGTTTTTTATAGCAAGATAAGAGGCAGATGAACAAACAGGTTTGTTAACTCCAGCAATGCTTTTCTGATCTCGGGGCCAGGACCCCTGTTAAGCTTATCGAGGTTCATCGAGGTAACCCGAAGACTAACCAATTTCCCTCGTTACATTCCATAACAGTTGATTGATTCCTTGGTACCTATTTAGTGCTAGATGAACAGAGGCATCAGGTAAAGGAAACAAACCTGTACATCGCGTGCAGGCGATGAGTCACAATAACGTGGCTGAAGTATGTTGACCAAACCACACACTAAAAAGTGAAGGGACGACGACGTTTCGGTCCGTCCTGGACCATTCTCAAGTCTCAATCTACTTGAGAATGGTCTAGGACGGACCGAAACGTCGCCGTCCCTTCACGTTTCTAGTGTGTGGTTTGGTCAACTATACATCCCGTCCATCATGGGGAATCGAACCCGAGGTGTATTACAAGCCAGTGTATGGCTTGTAATACACTCTCTCCAGTGTATTACAAGCTGTCTGCTCTAACTTCTCACAGCCTCACAGATCACCACCAAGTGGTATTGTTTGGTACTAACACTGGAGTGTATTGCAGTTGCGGGTGGTGCATCTGGTTCCCCCAATACTGAACTTCCTCAACGTGAGCCCGACTGTCACCAGTGAGGACCTGTCCAGGGTGAGGGTGGTCATGTGTGCTGGGGCGCCCATACCCACCACCAGTGCCGAGGCTCTCAAGAAGAAGGCTCCCTAACCCCATATTCTTCCAGGAAGGTAAGTTAGTTTAGTTTAGTTCATTTATTATGCACCCCATACCCATCTTGTGGGCGGTAGTGGAAAGGGTTACAGAGGCACATAATGGGCTCAGGGACTCAACCCCACAATTCATTTAGCTAAGCAAGTTACAATGTTGATGAGCTAGTTACAAAATTCAATATAAGTCATCACATCAACAATGGGTTCGAGATCGACCTCAAGTACAGGTTCTAAATTAAGCAACTGACATATGTGGAGAGCTAGTGTCACAATTGATATGTTTGTCCTGCACACCGCCCCCCATCCAGTGGGCAGCGGTGGATAGGTTACAGTCACTCAGTTACTACCTACAGTTAGCAAACTGGAGATATTTGGCTAAAATTTCTGGTAGGTAAGTGAGCACCCTTTTCTCATTTTGGTGAGTACAGAACTATAAATAAAATTATATAAATATTCAACCTATCCTCCTTTTTAGATATAACTTTTTGTAACTATGTTCACCATAGTACAAATATTGACGTACTAAGCAATTAGGTAGAACTTTGTACTATTCACTTTATAGCCCGAAAAATGAAACTAAAAAACAAACTTAAATATTCCTAGGCCTAGTATAGCACACATGTGTACTATATTAGGCCTCGGATAGCGTGTATTAGGCCTAGGAAGGTTAGGCTAGTTTACTTTGTCTTTGCAACATAAGGAGAAAATTGTTTTCCGGTTTGTTCAAATTCAATAGTACAGATTTCTACTTGTTGATAGCGCTGTACGTCGGTATATGTACTATGATCATCATCCTTTCTGTAAGTACTACCAGAACAGAAGGATGGACTGAAATAATACATAATGCAAATTACATAATTGTACTTACATAAGGGAAGAGAATCTTAAATTGAGATTACATCTTCCCTGAATCTTAATGCATTAAAATCTACTTAAAATAAACCAGAGTCTTATCTCCTGGTGTTTTTAGTACGAAACTAAATAACTAAATTTAATCTAACCAAAATTAATTAAGCCTAACATAGGTTATATATATATATTGATCGAATGGCCATAAAGTTATTGGTGAAATTTTGTAATTAAAACACAACCCCACACTTTTTAAAATACGCTAAAATCTTCTAATAGTAATTATAAACAAAGTAATTGATGCACTGAACGAGGATCTCCTCCCCTCTTTCCCAATATCCTGCCCCCCCTCCCCCCCCCCTCTCTCTCTCTCTCTCTCTCTCTCTCTCTCTCTCTCTCTCTCTCTCTCTCTCTCTCTCTCTCTCTCTCTCTCTCTCTCTCTCTCTCTCTCTCTCTCTCTCTCCCCGGTAGTTATGCAACTGTTGTGCTGTTGCATCCAGGGGAAGGTCAGTAGTTCGACCTCTGGGGGAAGTGGAGGGGGGGACTTTGATACAAACCTAAAGTATATTTATATATGTGCATAGGCTTCCTGTCCCTGATAAAACTAATTAAAATTGATAATAGGCAGCCGTTTATCGATTAATACTTTTATTTGGAGCTTTTCAGGGATGACAAGATTTAAATGTTTCTTGTTGAGTCTTTTTTTTCCAGGAAAGTAATTTCGCCCTTGTTATGTTTGATGATAATATTTGTCCAATGTTCTCTTAGGATTTGGCATGACGGAATGTCTAGGTGCCTTGATGACTCCCTTGAAGGAGGAGAAAATCGGCTGGTGTGGGAAGTGTGTACCCAACGTGGAGGTGAAGGTTGTCGATGTTGAGACCGGCCTGGCCCTTCCTGAGAACCAGAGGGGCGAGCTCTGCATCAGGTCTCCTTCAGTATGTACAGCTTCCCTCTCTCTGTCTCTCTGTCTGTGTCTCTCTCTCTCTCTCTCTCTCTCTCTCTCTCTCTCTCTCTCTCTCTCTCTCTCTCTCTCTCTCTCTCTCTCTCTCTGTCTCTCTCTCTCTCTCTCTCTCTCTCTCTCTCTCTCTCTCTCTCTCTCTCTCTCTCTCTCTCTCTCTCTCTCTCTCTCTCTCTCTCTCATAGATATATCTTGTTATTGTGATATTGAATAAAGCAGCAGCCTTACTCGGAGAGGCTACGGGATCCAGTAAGTTCAGTGGAACTTCGGTTTCAACCCTTTTAACCCTGTCGTAGTTCAGTGGATTAAGGCAGTATCTGGGATGCTCCCCGACGCAGGTTCGAATCCTCGTCACGGCCCTTGTGGATTTGTTAAGCAAAAACTACAGTTGTTACTACTACACAACTCAACTAGTACTAAAGAAGCTATTACTAAAGCCTCCCTTTGACTCCGCAGTTAATGACCGGCTACCTCGACAACCCGACTGCCACGGCTGAAACTATAGACAAGGATGGGTATTTGCACACTGGGGACGTGGCTATCCACCAAGATGGCTTTGTCAGCATCGTCGATAGGATCAAGGAACTCATCAAGGTCAAAGGTTTGCAGGTAGGTCAGGGTATGAAAGGTCACATTATGTAATTTGTTGTTCATTTTGTTTTGGGGGAATTGTTTTTTGTACCACTTCTCTGGTTTTAATCCAGTTTGTTAGCATTTGTATATAGAACAGTGAGGCCTTGCAATGATTATCAGGTAGTAGGTATTATAAATAGTGCTAATGGGTTTTATGGGAGAAGTAGAAAGTTACCCACTGTTTAAGAGAATTTCAGATGCTCTTGGTGATTGAGACTCGACGATCATTGAGGGATCGGATGCGCCCATTTTAGATGTTAAGGGTGTATTATTGCACGCTTAATAATATTTAGGCATCAAACCTTGCACCGTCTACCAATCAGCACACGCCGACGACATGTAGGAGCAGGTACTAGGAGTCGAGGACCCAAGCAGGCAGGGTGACATACAGGCAACAGTTGTCAGCAGGGAATGACATCTGAGCTTGCAATTATATGCCATCTGCTGTTAGCCCACATTGAAGGTCGTTTTAATTAATTATACAAAACAGTTGTAGCATCACAAGAAGAAATATATTTTATCTGGCTTAAACATCTTCTTAAGGAGAAGTAAGTACTCATGTTATATCTAGCTGCCATAAGATTTCAACTTAGATTCAACAGAGCAGAAGTTGTTAAACACATGGGACAAAATCTTACTGAAGCGACCATACGAGTCATAAATACTCATACTCCGCCCAAGTAAAACAGAAACAAGCAACACTTAGTGGGCCAGCCAGAGGCTTAGGGCCCGTGCAGTGGGCCAGCCAGAGGCTTAGGGTCAGCGCAGTGGACCAGCCAGAGGCTTAGGGCCCGCGCAGTGGACCAGCCAGAGGCTTAGGGCCCGCGCAGTGGGCCAGCCAGAGGCTTAGGGCCCGCGCAGTGGGCCAGCCAGAGGCTTAGGGCCCGCGCAGTGGGCCATCCAGAGGCTTAGGGCCCGCGCAGTGGACCAGCCAGAGGCTTAGGGCCCGCGCAGTGGGCCAGCCAGAGGCTTAGGGCCCGCGCAGTGGGCCAGCCAGAGGCTTAGGGCCCGCGCAGTGGGCCATCCAGAGGCTTAGGGCCCGCGCAGTGGACCAGCCAGAGGCTTAGGGCCCGCGCAGTGGGCCAGCCAGAGGCTTAGGGCCCGCGCAGTGGGCCAGCCAGAGGCTTAGGGCCCGCGCAGTGGGCCAGCCAGAGGCTTAGGGCCCGCGCAGTGGACCAGCCAGAGGCTTAGGGCCCGCGCAGTGGACCAGCTAGAGGCTTAGGGCCCGCGCAGTGGACCAGCTAGAAGCTTAGGGCCCGTGCAGGAATATCCCTGAAAAAAAGCTGCCATAAATGAAGACAGGCTGTTGAACAGCTAAATAAGGGTGGTGACGTCACGTGCCGCTATGGATGCTCATGTATAGTCATAGTCAACACAAGAGTGAGAGAGAGATTACGGGCTCACCATAGCCCGTGCTACATGGACACTTCGTTCTGAGTAGCTAAATCTAAGACAACAACAAGCAAGAGTGAGAGCTACACTCGAATCACCTATTTAAATAATAACACTATAGCTAACAGAACACTGAGACCTCCGCAGAAGTGACATGAAGTGAATTATGGTCCAGTGTAAACTTCTTGATGAGATGACTAGTTTGAATTATTTAAACTGAGGTAAGGCACATCTCTGATTTGAGGATTTGTTTATTGGTCATTGGCCCAAGTTGGCTGAGAATAGGGTAACGTTCTGTCAATCATAAACTGTTAAGGGAAATTTGTTAATATATAATTAGCGGTGTGACAACCGCCAGTTATAAAGTGACCATAGTTTATCTGCAAGAAACCATTCGCTTTTTCTGTGAGTTCATTTACGTATATTTAGGTCATAGTGACCTGTTAGTTAAGTTTAGTTTAGTTCATTTATTATGCACCCCATACTCATCTTGTGGGCGGTAGTGGAAAGGGTTACAGAGGCACATAATGGGCTCAGGGACTGAACCCCATAATTCATTTAGCTAAGCAAGTTACAATCTTGATGAGCTAGTTACAAAATTCAATATAAGTCGTCACATCAACAATGGGTTCGAGATCGACCACAAGTACATTTTCTAGATTAAGCCAATTGGCAGTAACCAAGTTTTAAAGTTTTATACAAATGTTTTAATATCAGCAGCCGCAGCTCTCACCCGGACATTGTTGTTGCAGGTGTCCCCTTCGGAAATAGAAGACTTGCTTCTTCAGCACCCGGGAGTGATAGATGCTGCCGTGGTAGGCGTAGATGATGAACGATCAGGGGAGCTCCCATGTGCCTTTATCGTCCGACGAGACGGCACCTCAGAGGAGGATATTCACAAGTTCCTACAGCCCAAAGTAGCAGAGTACAAACAACTGAAGGGAGGGATCAACTTCGTCGATGCTCTGCCCAAGTCCGCTACGGGTAAAGTGCTCAAGAAGGATCTTAAGGAGAAAGCAGCCAAGAGGTCCTGATTGTCCTCAGCTTCCATACCTCACCCCTTGTTCTATCAACATATGTGACTCACACTGACTGGATTTATAACACGGGAAGGGAACTATCAGGGAGAAAATGCCAAGTCATAACGTCTATATAGCACTTGGAAGGCGTCAGGATAAGGATTTGGAAAGGGACGGTAGGAAGGAATGGTGTCCAACCACTTGGACGGTCGGGGATTGAACGCCGACCTGCATGAAGCGAGATCGTTGCTCTATCGTCCAGCCCAAGTGGTTGGGGAATTATAACAAGAGATTAATTAAGGCCGCTATTACTGGAAGAAAAGCACTAAACGAGCATGACTATAGCAAGGAACAATTAATTAGTGGATAAGTGGGTGGCATATAATACTGTTTAATGTGGCTATATACAAGGTGGCATATTTCCTAGGTTGAGAATGCTTCCTTGCTCTCTGTGGCAAAGGTAAGAGCTCCAGAGGGAGTAATTGAGACAACAAAAGTCTTAACATTTTCCAAAGCAATAAACGCACCTTTGACTAAATATGAAAAAACAAAAACAAATGTCCTCTGTATGTAAATTGCTTGTATTCTCCGTCTCGATTTGCTTAATTGACACCTGTATTAAGACATTGTGATTACACTTAAGCAAGAACATTACCTCATTAATAATAAGTGTGACGTGTGACCTAAAATGATTTAAGTCACACGGGTGACCTAAATCATTTTAGAATTAAAAGTCAACTAGCTCAAATTGACAAACCCCTCCAAAGGATACCTGATCAACCAGGCTGTGACTTGTACGTCAAGCTGCGAGCAGCCGCGTCTAACAGCCTGGTTGACCAGTCCAGCAACGAGGAGGCCTGGTCGACGACCGGGCCGCGGAATCGCTAAGCCCCAAAATCCCCTCAAGGTAACCTCAAGGTAAGGTAGCTTGCCAGCATAGGGGATTGTTGTCGTTATAGATTCAGCTACTTGGAACAAGTTTCAAGTAGCACGGGCTATGGTGAGCCCGTAAGGATAGGGGAGCAGGATGAGCCATTTGAATCCAATGCACAATGGGTATAAGTTTGCAGGTATTGAGATGAGTTAACAAGGTTTAGCAAGTCTAAATATGGGTTAATGTGACAATTGTAGGCATAGCAATTAAATCAAAAGTAAATCAAATCAAATGTTTATTCAGGTAAAAGTACATACATAGAGGATTAGTTACAAACATAATGTTGGATTTAAAGATAGAGCTAGTACATACAATACCTAAAGCCACTAGAAAAATCTTCAGAATTTGAGATTAAATTAAATATATGGGATAAGTATGTTAAAGTATTTTTATTTATTTATATATATATATATATATATATATATATATATATATATATATATATATATATATATATATATATTTGGGTACCACCTCTGGTGCCAATGTGGGGACCCATAGCCTCGGAGAAGAAAATAAAAAGTATTCAGAGGAGACCTTGTGGCTTCTCACTGAACACTAATATTATCTTCTCCTACCACCCCCATTCTTTTGTATGTACACATATATATTTACTTTATTTGAACTTTGTTACAAAAAAGGAGTTACATATGGGTTACAAAGATGGTTGTCATAGGTTGTCGAGTTCCTCCAGCTTCTCAGATGGCGGGCAGGAACCCTGGATGCAGTGCGCATATATATATATATATATATATATATATATATATATATATATATATATATATATATATATATATATATATATATATATATATATATATATATATAACTGTCCTGGGGACCATTCAGGCTTGTTCGCATATATATATATATATATATATATATATATATATATATATATATATATATATATATATATATATATATATATAAGAATTCTTACATTTCTGTAAAGCCAGTATATAACCAGTATAAAGGATAAAAGGTAATGTAATAAATTTGAATTGTATTTGTATAATTTGTCAGATAAGATAACATATTTAATTTTAAGCATCGCATAGGCCTGTACACGTGTAATAGTAATACTAAGATGATGACGTTATATATTATAGGCCTGAAAGTAACACAAGTAGGCCTATATATATTTGAGAATCTGTTAAGCAATAATACAAAAATATGTTGAAACTATAATAGTTAATATTATAGAATAGCAAAAATATAGGCTACCTATCTATCTATATCAGGATATTCAAATATATGTGAGAAAGTCATATATGACGAGCAATGTCAATCAAAGGCATCAAATCATTTAGGATATAAGATGAGATGTTTATTTATAAGATGTACATACATTGAAAATTAATTACAAACATAATTTTGGATTTATAGATAGAGCTAGTATATACAATGCCTGAAGTTTTTAGTTTAGTTCGTTTATTATGTTCCCCATACCCATCTTGTGGGCGGTAGTGGATAGGGTTACAGAGGCACATAATGGGCTCAGGGACTGAACCCCACAATTCATTTAGCTAAGCAAGTTACAATCTTGATGAGCTAGTTATAAAATTCAATACACATTGTCACCTCATCAATGGGATCGAGACCTACTACAAGTACAGTTTCTAAATTAAGCAACTGACTTGTGTGGAGAGCTAGTGTCACAATTGATGTTTGTCCTGCACACCGCCCCCCATCCAGTGGGCAGCGGTGGATAGGTTACAATCACTCAGTTACAATCACTTAGTAACTAAGTGATTGTGAAGCCACTAACACGCACAGCGTTTCGGGCAAGTTGTGGGAAGAAACTTAGACTAAAACTTAATACTATTTGAGATAAAAATCGAGGGACATATTACTAGTATATTACTCGGAGGAACACTGGGAAAGCAAGATTTGCTTTCTTGAAATCACGACATTACGAAGAGTTTAGTTTAGTTCATTTATTATGCACCCCATACCCATCTTGTGGGTGGTAGTGGAAAGGGTTACAGAGGCACATAATGGGCTCATTACGAAGAGGTGACCGATGTAAGAACATGTTATGTACTCCCACAGCCCAATGTACCTTATTGTATATATAGGACAAGTTGTATCTTCTTGTATATTAAGGAAAATAAGGTCCTTAATCTAACAGATAACTTTAAATAGGTACATTGTAGCATAATTTGAGGATTATTCCCAGGTACATTGTGGTAAAATTTGTGCTCAGCATAACAACCATGATGTAAGATCCTAACAGTAATTACAATGGTGAAGTTGTATGGCTTAGGCACACATTTTGGGGGAGTGGGTAGCACAAGATGTCACCGGGGGAGGCTGTGAGGATGAGGGTGGGTGCTTTTTATTTTTTAATAAAGCGTAGGTTGGACAGCTGTTCAAAAGTAAAATAAAAAAGTGCCTGTTTTCATCCTTATAGTTTCCTACCTTGTGCTTCGGGGCTCACACTCTGTCTTATGCTACCCACTTCCCCAATTTTGGTGCTTAAGACTAATTAGGTACTTAATCTTTACCAGTGTAATCATCTCTGCCAATTTATATTGTTGATATAAAACCTTGTTGTTGTATCACGGCAGATATTAGCTTCCCTAATTCCATGTATGACTAACCATCCTGTGAGATAGGAATATTAGTTGAACCCATAGCTAATTTTTGATCTACACTGTATAATATCTCGTATAGAATAGGGTAGCAGCACATTGCTGTGTATACCTAATTTTGTTAATAAAAAATTATAAAACTAAACAAAATATATCTTTGCCCGCAACGATTTGCGTATTAGTGGCTTTATTTAATATGCAACCCCCTATACCTTCAAACATACCTGTGTGTTATATTTTTATGAATGCATATTTTATGAATAAAATATAATTTTATTATATTTGACTATGTTAAGATTAACACATGTTCGGCAAATAATTGAAATGACCAATAAAAACCAATAAAATCATAAAAAATTATTATTATTAGACCTTATGAATTCACTGAAATGTCTATCCGAATTGTGTCCATCCCACAAAATAACAGTGCAGACATTTAAGAATAAATAATTATTAAAAGATTATTTACTATTTACAAATTATTTATATCCCGGATTCGCTGACCGGGGAGGATTTACTGGGTGTCAATCCTTAACTGTAACCTCTGTTTACCCAACAGTAAACGATTTGGCGGGTCATATTCCAGGGAACATAGGATTAAGGGCTTGCCCAAAATGCTATGCATGCTAGTGGCTATACATGAATGTAAGAACTCTTGTATAAATAATAATAATAATAAAAATAGCATTCGGTCAAAAACGGGTATCTCCTCGCTCTCCCTTGCCCGGCATCCTGCCTGTACGGGAAGATTTGTTTAAGAATAACAGGCATGACTCCATTTTAATTTTTTTAATTGAATGATCATTATGGGTAAAACACTGAAAAATTTTAGATATTTACGAGTACTTAATCAAGTTCAAACTGATTTTGAAGAATATGAGTCAAGTTCAAGCTGCCTTAGGAATGTAGAATCTATATTCCTATAGGTACGATCCGGCGCACGTCGTCTCTCAAGAACGTGCCTGGGATCCACTAGCAACAAAACAAGGGAAGAGTTCCTGCAGTTCCTGCAGTTCCTGCTCTCATCACCGCGGCTGGTAAGTAAGAGAATAAAATTGTGAGTTATAAAGTTGTGAAGGCAGCGGGATGGCGTGGTTCGTGAGATATTTACTTTAACGTCCATAAAGGGATGGATGTTGGGCACATGAACGTGTAATTGAAGCCAATTCACTGGAACGTTCACATGTCATTGAATGACCTGTGTACAAGTTTTTTTTTCACACAGGTGAGTAGAGAAGCAGATGACTTTTGATTCTTTTTAGAATAGGTAGAATATTTTGTTAGGATTATTATTTGTCTTTAACCCTTAGATAGCAGTTACAGTCATTTGTTGATTCCCAGGGTAAACGTACTTATCATCATATGATGATTTAAACAATTACTGTCTGGGTTTTTCATGTATGATGCAAATATTGATATAATAGTACTCTGTGGATGCAATGGAATTTTCCTTGACCCATAAACAAAAATCCTACCACCATTTCATAGCTACATGTAATAAAAGGAGCTTGCTGTCATGTGTTTGTGCCACATTACACCTTTCTTTCAACCTATACTCTTGCCCATATGGTGCCAATTAGGCCATATGTCTAATTGGCAACAAACCCAGAGCCCAACACCTAGAGTGACCATGTAATGTATCAATTATACAATGTATGTATGTGATGTAACTATATACCCTGAGCATGTAAAAGCACCTTAATCATCTTTAGTGATTAAGTGCTTAATTGCACACTAGTTTCTCTATCAGCTATCTCACCCTGTCAGAGTAAAAGAGACAAATGTACGTGAATGTATGTGTGTGTGTGTGTGTGTGTGTATATTATATATATATATATATATATATATATATATATATATATATATATATATATATATATATATATAATATACTGTATATATGTCGTACCTAGTAGCCAGAACGCACTTCTCAGCCTACTATACACGGCCCAATTTGCCTAATAAGCCAAGTTTTCATGAATTAATGTTTTTTCGACTACCTATGTAGTCGAAAAAATGCCCTACACTTTATGTAGGGCATACGTAAATCTGTGTATCTATGTATTTACGTATGTAGGTTAGCTTAGCATTTTAAAAGCACGGAATCACCTTCTGTGGTTGATTGTTCAATAAATCCCTTAACTATATGTTTAACACATCTCTAACCCTGTCCATGGAGGACGGAAGAAAATGTATATATGCTGGTTAGCATTGTAAATGTGTGGCCATGTCTGTGATTGGAAATAATAATAATAATAAAAAAACTACTCTCTGTGGTTGTAAAGGAGTTTACTGTACCAGATAAACCAATCATCAGTTGAAACATGTGTTATTGAAACAATTGTGTTATGTGAATTATGTGATATATCAAGTTATTCAACACACTCTTGTAAATGAAGAGAAACAGGTAATAAACAAACAGTGAAACATCAGAAGATAACACAGGGAGCATGAGCAGAGTCGGGCACTGGGTGTTGACAGGCGCGAGACACACCCACCCCACACCCTGCCAGAGCACCCCCTCCCAGCGAGATGATATTCACTTATTTTTGTGTTTTTCTTGCATTTTGCATACACATTTATAATTCTAGAATGAAAATTTATTTTTTGTAATTTGTTTATTTTTTGTGCATAGACAGTTATGACCATTTCTCCATAGCTGCTGCTGTCTAGGGGTTAAAGGTCTAGGGTGATTGAAGTAAGAAAAGCTTGCTTTCAGTATTAACTATAGGTTTAAGCTGAATATAAATCATAAATGTCAAGTGCATTAGTAATAGCAGTTGCCAAGTTCTCATTATTCCTTCCATTTGGATTGTTTGATTTGTTGACGGCTGCAATTCTTGTAGGATATGTGTTTGATAGTAATGGTTCAAGTGGCTGGGTATCATTCCTTTACTCTGACCTTATATCCTTTCAAGTGTTATTTACTGATAATGGCTTAGTGCCATTTTTTCATAATTACCTTACATTTTGCGTTCTCATTAGTATCTGTACTATAATTGACTTCATTTTAATCTTCAAAAGTACCCAGTCCATCTTAAATACTGTATTGTGATTGTACAAGTTCACTGTGTTGCAGAAGACCCAGTAGATTAGAAAGCCACCTATATATTTGCAGTAATACAAATGGGAACTGGTATAAGATTTAGTTTTTATAATTATAGTTTGCAGCTGTGTATAGCCTGAAAGATGTTTGGCATTCAGCCTCGCCAGCAAGTATTAGTTCTCTGGAGTACTCCAGTTAATGCTGAGGAACTGCAAACTTTAGTGGGAGAACTGAAGGTAAGGAACCTTTTCACTAACTTTGTAAAGCTTGTCCTTTTATTAGGCTATCTCACTTTGTAACAATTCCACTTTGATTACATTTGCTCTCTGATGATGTCTTCCTTGAATGAATTAAATGAGACGGATCTCTACTATTGGATGTCATTTTCTGCTGACTGGAGACTTTGGTTTACTAGTTTAGTGATATGATTAAAAACAATCAGGAGCATCCATTCAGATGTTATCTGTAGGTTATGCTACATAGTATATGTTTTCCACCTTAAAAGTTTATAATCTTCAATAATGCAAGCAATATATGATGTCTTAGAAAATGGCTGAATTATCGTGTCATTAGCTGGGTGATAGTGATGGAGTGAGCTACACAAGTGGTGTTTCTGATAACATAAATATACACAGAGATGATCACTACAAGGTGGAGATTGGAGTTTGAGAAAAACATACAAGTCTCAGAGAGTTTGCCTGAATGGCCGACACTACACCTATATTGTTGACATGCGTGATAGTCAGAACACTGGGAAAAAATAATTAAAACCAAATGGCTAGAACACCAGGAAGGAAATGATATAATAACAGACAGCATGGTTTTCAAACAGAAAGATCTTGTGTAACAAATCTGCCTATTTTCTGTGATAGAGCCACAGAGATTTTACAGGAAAGAGATGGTTGGGTTGACTGTGTATTTATCTATACCTTAAGGGCTTTTGACAGAATCCCACATAAGACATTGTTCTAAAAACTAGAACATATTGGACGGGGTGACTGGGAGACTTCGAACATGGCTAAAAAAAATTGACAGTAAAATGAGGGCGGTAATCAGAGGCAATGTATCAGACTGGAGAAATGTTACTAATGGAGTACCACAGGGTTCAGTTCTAGCATCAGTAATGTTTATTGTTATATATAAAGGCAGCCTCCCCCCCAATCGCCCCATCATAGGGGCGACCCACGAGCGCCAGTCTTCCGAACAGAGTGAGTATGGCGCTGACCTGACAAAGAAGACAAGGATTTGGGAAACACATCCGACCTGGCTGCCAGCATTACAGAGGACCCACCTCGACCAAAATCAGGCAAAGCCCTGGCTCTACCCCACCGGGAAGGCCAAGAATGAACCCCCAGGAAACAAAGCTAAGCAGCAACAGGATGGCAACCAACAAAAGCAGCAGACAAAAACTGAGTGACGACGACTACTAGGCACAGACATCAGTCTAGAATTGACCAGTGAGGGGCTTGACTGACCCGGGCTGGCTCCTTCCTCCCCCCCAATGAGGAGGGAGGTGGAGCAAACTAGGGGGGGGGGTTATCTTGAGGTTATCTTGAGATGATTTCGGGGCTTTTTAGTGTCCCCGCGGCCCGGTCCTCGACCAGGCCTCCACCCCCAGGAAGCAGCCCGTGACAGCTGACTAACACCCAGGTACCTATTTTACTGCTAGGCAACAGGGGCATAGAGTGAAAGAAACTCTGCCCAGTGTTTCTCGCCGGCGCCTGGGATCGAACCCAGGACCACAGGATCATAAGTCCAGCGTGCTGTCCGCTCGGCCGACCGGCTCCCGGGGGAGGGAGCCTAGTTTCACAGAATTTTGGTTGTTTGTTTTCATTCATTATTGGGAAGTTCTTTTGGCAATTTTGGGGCTGCGGTCTCGTTTTTAACCATGCAGTGGTCTGTTTTTTATTTGCCTATCTTTCTAGGTGCCTTCCTTAGATAGTGGGAAAGATGATAATCTTCAAATAATTAATAAATGTAAAGTGATCATAGGCCATCGCTCCCTGTGCCTTTCTGAGGGGGCCAGGTTCTGGCTTGTCGTCCCAAGTAGGCAAATAGAACTTCATGACCGATGGCTCTAAATAGTGTAATATGGCACTGATCAGTGTATGATAGCTTTAGGGAGTCTCTGGGGCTCACCCAGAAACTGGCATTTCATTACATTCAATGCTGGTTTTTTAGGACTGGAAACAGTAGATTTGTGAATATGAGAGATATAATGGGCAATTAGTTCCATATAAGGTCTGACTTTTTCACTTTAGAGTTACATCAGGTATTGGTTTGGGCTTCACCTTGACCAGCTAGTTGTCATACTGCAACCTACACATTCTTTCCTACTTCGGTTCAGAGACTGCATGGTTGTGTACCTGTATTGTGGTTACATTAGTGACAGTAGTGATCCCTAGGATTGTTTACTCTTGCCTGTTGATTTAATTCCTAGTGTTTCTGTTAGATTAGAGACATGGGACAAAAAAAATTATCTTGGCATAAAGTTTTAGTGTACCAGATGGAGTTTGCAGACTTCAAAGGGCATCCTAATTGTCCATTGCACTAAGGTTGTTTGCTACAATGTTGATTTCACCCATGAAGTTGTAAAATTAGCAAGAAATGAGTATCATTATTTATTGAGCCTGTCAAAGTGGCTGGCTGACTTGGCAGCTACCAAAGTTTTCTACAACCTGGAGCTTTGGTGGATTTCACCATAGAATCGTGGCTTGTGGAGAGAAAGGTTTAATTAGGTTTCTCATTCAGGTAGTGTAGTTGGGGCTTTGAAACTCGAGTACCTTAATTGACCTCAAGACCAACTCATGAGCCAGATAAGGTTGTGAAAAGACCCAGAACCTAGGTGGATCATCTTTAGGATGCATGGTGTTCATTTCCTAAGTCTGCTTTCTTTTCAGGATTCAGCACTAGTGTCTCCCCTACCCCTCCCAAGTATTTTTGAGATGCTATTGTGGCACCTGAGTACTGGGGCAGAGAGTTAAGGGTGATGTTGTCTGCAGGTGTTTTGTGGTAGCTGTTCCGAGCTTAGATTCTAATGCCTAACATCTTTTCATCTTCACATGCAGTAGTTTTGGAGTCTGTTATGGAAGATTTGTGCCTTGATTTAGTTAGGCTTTCTACAGTACCTACAGTACTTTAAAGGACCGTAGGTACAGAAAAAGCTGCCATTCCAGGCCTTGTGATGGAGAGCTTTAGCTTTTTCCAGTTTTTTTCAGCTTGGATAAATTTTGGTGGCAAAATTTTTTGAAATTTCAATCTAAAGATGGTGTTCTTATTGACTTTTGTTGAGGGTAACAGAATTATTGAACAATATCTATTATATTCTGAGGGGCACCAATTTTAGTTGGTGCAACACCTTGGCGATATACTGTAATTCACTCGAGCCTTGAATTTCTGGCTAAAATTAAATAAACACAGTACCTCTCGTTGTTACCCCATTATTATAAATGTGTGTGTCTTATGTACCATGCTGTCTGTGCCTTTGTATAGTGATGGGGTAATCTTTCTGTTGTGTGAGTTTATCTTGTTGAGGGGTGGGTGTAATTGGATGTGACTATTGACATCTCAAAATATCATCTGGTAACAGTACTGCCTAGTAGGAGGGGTTTCTATCTTAGCAGCATTAGTAACTACCTATTCTCCTTTTATTTTAGTTAAATTTTTGGCATTTTAATGTGGCCTTCTGCTAAGAGACAAGCCTATGGGAGTGATTGCATAACAGCTTATGTAAATAGTCACGTGTATGTAATGAAGGATATAAACCAGTAAGGACTAGATAGGGGGATATATGGCATTAGTGGCTTGTATCATTTACTTGTCTGTATGCCATATACCTTTAGCCTTCAAACTACAGTACAGTACAATGACACCTCGGCTTACGAATGCCCCTCTTTACGAACGTTTCGTGTTACGAGCCCAATTTCTTCGTAAAATCCGAATCTGGTTACGAACTTTGCTTCAGGTAACATAGTTTGTTGATACTCGTATAACCTGATCTAGCGCGTGGTGGCACGGCGACTGCGCCTCAGTTTACCAGTGACTCCCACCTAGTGACAATTGCGCCAGAATTATTTGTAAAGAATTTCAGTATTTTTCTGATTTTTGGGTATTTGAACATAAAAGCAATTACAGTACAACCTCGATTCAACACTATATGGGACCAACCCCAGTGCGTTGGAGCGTTGGATTCATTGCAAGAGGTGACCTTCCGGAGGCATTTGCATCAGTCTTTTTTTTCTTGTACATAATAAAAATGCATTATTATATACTGTACCTATATATTACTACTGTACTCTACTAAAAAATACTGTGTTACATTTGTTATTTACCTTATTGTTGGAGTAATGTCCATCTTGAAGTCTCATAGAGTTGTGAATGTTGTACAGTAAATACGTACTGTAGTGCATTATGCTGTTAGCACTGTGTTGATTAAGTAGTTCTGCTGTATGTTGAGTACTACAATACAGCTTATGAAAACTATTGTACACTAAAATTACTGCAACTGTAATTTTAACACTACAGTATGTACATACTTAAATTTAACACTTGTTCTAACTGTTCACTCCACACACGATGTTTTTAGATGTTTGCATCAGCTTTGCTGGTGCTCGCTGCTGCTGTGTTGGCTTCAGCTGCTTCTGAGCTGGTGCTGGGTATGGCTGTGCTGATGCTGGTTACGGCTGTGCTGGTGCTGGGTACGGCTGTGCTGGTGCTGGGTACGGCTGTGCTAGTGCTGGGTAGTAGGCTGGTGTTTAAGCAAGATCCAGTAACATAAATTTCTCTCAAATATTGGATTTACATCAAATTATATATGTTTGGGTTATATATTTAGTTTAGTAACTTTATTAGGATAATAAGAAATATAAAACTTATTTTAGAACTGTTTTATTAATTTTATTCTTTCGAAGCTGTAGGTCAATGAACTGTGGCGACAAAATCGAATGAAACACGAATGGTGCTGTGTGTACAAGGATTAGACCCGTCCTCTCGTGCTAGAGTTATTGTTCCAATAAAAAAATTATACTTTCTCAAATAGCAGATGTCTATCATATTACAGTATATTTTCGGTTTTATTGGTGTTTGTGCCAATGTGAAGCAAAATGCTTCCCGTGTTTAGTTTAAATAGGATAATAAAATGCTATTAAAACACTGGTTTTAGAAATTAATCTGAAACTTTCAAAGTCATAGGTCACTGAACTATAATTACACAGACTAAGGAAAACCAAGTGAGGTTTACAGTACAGTATTCCCTTATCTGTCCACCCTCACTCATCTTGTTTCATCACAGAAAATGTGTATAAGGAGATTTTACCACATGTAGCTAGCTAATCACGCTTCAGCCTTTAAATTAATTTACAAAGATACGTGTGCCACAAATCAGTGAACAAAAATCATGGAAATTCAGTCGTTCACTTGTGTGGACCACTTTGGCTGGTGTTTGGTTATACACTTGTTTCACTTGTTTCAACAAGCTTCACTTGTTGTGTGGACCATTCTGGCAGGTATTTGGTTCATATGGTTCACTTGTTGTGTGGTCCACTTGTGTGATCCAACTTGTCTTATGAAGGAATTATTAATTGTAATCTGTGATAGAATGAGAAAGTTTTCCACCACTCTGTGAACTCTGTCCCAACATCGTAAGCTTGTGGACCACTTGTGGATCACCAGGGCAGTCCACATGTGTGGTCCACTTGTATGGTCCACTTGTGTAGTCCACTTGTGTGATCGAACTTGTCATATGAGGGAATTATTAATAGTAATCTGTGATAGAATGAACTCTGTCTTGACATCGTAAGCAAATCCGAACATCCCCTGCTTTGGCGAACCACTGTTCGTCGAACCGGGTGAGTAAATCCGGCCTGAAAAGTATGCAAACTAACAGGAGATTTGTTGAATCGAGGTTGTACTGTATTATATATTTCACCATGGGTCCCAAGAAAGTCAGTGGTAAGATTAAACTTAAGAAAATATTTGAGTAGAGGCAGTAGAGGATGTCCCTTCTTCATTAAGAAAATGTGTGAAGTATGGGAAGAACTGCAAAGTTTTGTTGAAAAAACTCACCCAGATAAAGCTGTAGCAGGCCATTGCATTGAACTTTTAAATGAACAATGTGATGTCTCACTACAGACAAGTGTTAAAATGTAGGAAAAAAACAAGTGTCTTTAGACAGATTCTTTGTAAGACAAGCAAGCAGTGAGCCACAACCAGGTCCTATTGGTACTCCTGCAAAATGTAGGAGAGTGTGTACCCTAGAGAAGTCATCACTGCCTGGTGTTATAATGGAAGGGGACTTCCCTTCCAAACACTAACACCTCTCCTCTTCCCCCTCCCCTCACCATCTACCATATACCAACAAGAGTTATCAATAAAGGTAAGCAATAACTTGAACATACTTTAGTACTAAAGATTTGGGTGAATTAGGTATAAAATTTACTTTGAAGTTAATATTTCTGGGGGGAGCCCCGTTGGCTCACTGGAGCTTTCCAGGCTGAATGGATATGTATAACTTAATGGCATCAGTCAATGTGCATGGTGTTCTTGCCTACCAGGGGACCATGAGTATTTAGCGATGACAGTATTACAGAAGACCCCTGACTGTGATAAAAATTACCAGGATTCTGATAATAGCAGGATTGTTGTGATAATTAGCACTGTGTGGGAGGAGTAATGCTGAGGGAAGGAGGGGAGGTGGCATCGTCTGCTGAATCTGTGCGGCCACCTGTTATTGTCTGCACTCACCATACCACCTTAGTGGTTTGTTATGGTGAACACAAATGTAGATACTTATATATAATGTGTGTATTCGTGTAATAACAGCAAAAGGAGTATGTTGGGAGGAGGCATTGTTGTGAGGGAGGTACAGAGCACCAATTGGTTTCCAAACCTCTTGGGGACGAGACCCGTTGGTTATCGTGTAAGTTCGTAAACGAGAAATGGAGGGAGAAAATAAATTAGAAATGTAAAAAAAAAAATTATAAAAAAATTTAAGAATAAACTCTAGGGGAAAAAATTGATAGGTTTATAGCATAAATGCGACCGTATTTTGTTTCTACTCACCAATAAGTGAAGTCCTGATCCGCTTATGTTGATGATCGATGTTGATGAAGCATAGTTATTTACATGGAAGAGGTGGTGGTGTATGTTGATGGTGTTGGGTTGACTGGGTCAACATGTGATGAGTCAGGTGCAGGTGATGCAATGCGAGCTTTCTTGGAAGCTATTGCAAAAGACTTCAATTGACATTTGTTTGTGACATCATCTGCCACTGGCTTCTTCGTCAACTCATGCCTCTGTACCACTCCCACACTGCGTTATCAACACTCTCCATCTTTGCTTTACTTACTACCTTTCTATTTCGTATTGCCTTACAACTTTCACTTTTAGAGAAATAGTAAAAAATGATAGGTTTAGCCTTAAGAAGATCAAAAACAGTACTTTTGCTAATGCCATATCCAGCGCACACACTTCTCAGTACACCGCTCTCCATCTTCTTAATTATTTCAACTTTCTTCTCAAATGTCATCACTGACCTGTTTCTTTTATGTATCCCACTTGTTGATGCTTTCACTGACACATTGCGTGCGTTTGGAGCCGACATGGTGCATGGATGTTCCTTGATTGTGCAGATATATCCAACAAAGTCACGGAATGAACACTCCAGCCTCGTGACAAGTCAAAACAATGGGAACAAACAATAATGAATCTGTGACGTCACAGGGTAGCAGGCACCAGAGATGTGGCACCCGACACAGGTCAGTGGGCAAATTAAACCATCTCCCACCCACCCACCACCACAGGCCTGCGCGACGCTTGTCTGGCCGCTTCCTCACCCGAACTTGGTTCGTGTAGGGTAACTCCCACCCCGGCCGGCGTGAGACTTGGTGGACTGCTTCCTACCCGAACTTTGTTCGTGTAGCGTGATTCCCCAACCCCAATCGGGAAACTGGAAGTTTTGGATAACTAAAGTTTGGAAACCAAGTGGTGCTCTGTAGTGTCTGCATGACCTGTCACGCTGTGTAGAGTGGCCACTATGCTGTTTGGGCGCCATGCCAGCTTAGGTGTACAGTTATGGTGAACTAAACATGTAGATACTTATATATATAACATCTGTATATAGTGAATAAAAGCAAAAACAATATGGTGGGAGGAGGAATATGTTGGCGAGTGAGGTGTTGGTGAGGGAGGGAAGGCGGGGGCATTTGCTGGCTTGGTGTGGCAGCTCACTCGGTGTTTTGACTCACAATACCAACTTAGTGGTTCGTTATGGTGAACAAAATATGCAGATACTTATATATAACCTGAGTGTATAGTGTAATAACAGCAAAACTATTTGTTTATTGTTTTATGAACATAATTGAATCACTAATTTGCACACCATACTTTTGAGTATAGTGATGATTCACCACTTTTATTATATAAATATATCACACTACATGCTATTGAATAATATTACTGCAAAAAAATAAGAAAAAATCCATCAAAGACATTGAAATAATTAGGTAAAAATATCTTTGTGGCAGGGAACTCAAATGAACATTTTTAGAAGACGAATATTTATTTTTCTTGAGCATGGGGGTATTGAAGCCTTAAGGGACCCCATAACAGTTAAAGGGTTAAATGCTCATCAGCACCAGTAGTGTCAGCAGACTGTCTTTTACCATGCACCCTAATGAACCAAATGCCATAGGGGTTTTAAGCTTCTGAGCCATCCATCAATGTATATACACTTCTCAGGAATTTTCATTGCTTGGTGAAACTCGTGTGCCTTTTCCATGAGCAGCCAGCCTGCCACTGGATTCTTTGTCACCTCACGTCTCTGTACCACTCCCACACTGCATTATCAAAACACTCCACTTTTGCTTTACTTACTACCTTTCTATTTAGTATTGCCTTATCATTGACAGTTGATAGGTATAAATTGATAGGTTTAGCCTTAAAATAAAAAACAGTACTCTTGCTAATGCCATATTCAGTGCACACGACACTTCTCAGGACTCTGCTCTCCACCTTCTTTATTATTTCAACTTTCTTTTCAAATGTCAACACTGACCTCTTTCTTTTACGTATCCCGCTTGTTGAAGCTTTCACTGACACAATAGGTGCATTTGGAGTTGACATGGTGCACGAATGTTCCTAGATTGTGACGATATATCCAACAAAGTCACGGAATGAACACTCCAGTCCCATGACAAATGGGACTAATAGCCTGTGAATCTGTGACGTCACAGGGTAGAAGGCACTAGAGTGGAACCCGACACGGTCAGTGGGCAAACGAGGCCCATCTCCCATCCATCCATCCACCACCAACCCAGGCCACAAGACTTGGCGGACGCTTGCCTGATGAGATACCCAACCATTTTATGGGAACCTTGTATTTCCCGAACTTGAGTATCCGAACTATCCCCAATCGGGAAACTGGCATTTTCAGATAGACGGCGTTCGCATGTAGCTATCTGTATTTTAGATGTCAACCACATTTCGAGAATTGTTTGCACAATAAATCCTATCTTTGTCACACACTCCGTAACTTCTCACCTTCTTGAACTTATTCTTTTCTTCCTACCCTCTATCATCATCCATTCATTAAAAGTGGCCAGATGATCTTGATACAAATGTGGAGTCTATATTCTATACAAAAGTGCAAAAGTTGGTACTGTATAACAATACAGTACCAACCTTTTCACTCCATCTTTTCCCATATGTTCATTCCTTACCTTAGTGACCTAACACTAACCATGCTTCTCAGATTGTTCTTTTTCACTGCTCCAATTCTTTAGTTTTCACATTATGTAATAACGGAATGTTGCATCTGTTGCTAGAAAATTATTTTTAAGAGCTCCTCCCAAGAAGCTTTCTAAGAGATGTGGGCATGAAAAATTATATGCAGACAAACATTCTGAATTCAGTTAAAGAAATTTGTCATTTATATTTTTTTCTGGGGGGGGGGGAGCCCCTGCGGCTCCCCGGAGCTATCCAGGCTGATATGGATATATTAGACTTTGGCATCAGTCAATGTGCATGGAGTTCTAGGCCTACTGGGGACCACGAGCCAGAACCTGGCCCCCCTCAGAGAGACACGAGGAGCAATGGCCTCTTGAGGTTATCTTGAGATGATTTTGGGGCTTTAGTGTCCCCGCAGCCCGGTCCTCGACCAGGCCTCCACCCCCAGGAAGCAGCCCGTGACAGCTGACTAACACCCAGGTACCTATTTTACTGCTAGGTAACAGGGGCATAGGGTGAAAGAAACTCTGCCCATTGTTTCTCGCCGGCGCCTGGGATCGAACCCAGGACCACAGGATCACAAGTCCAGTGTGCTGTCCGCTCGGCCGACCGGCTCTCCTGCTCGGCCTATAGAAACCCCCCTGTGTGGTTGGAAGCATTCTATGTTTGCCATCGACCGGGTCAGACACCCAGAAAGGTAAGTGCTCCAAAACAAACCCCTATTCTGGTTCTAGTGGACAGAACGCCCCCAAATGAAAACAAGCAAACGAGCATGATGTCACCACTGTCTGTGCACCCCCCCCTTCCTCCTTAGGAGGGGGAAGGGGGGGGATCTTTGTGCCAGCTACCCACACCCACATTTCTTCAGGTGATGTGATTGGCAACGGTCATGTGTCTCTGGCTCCTGTTTTCCTGTCTCCAGCTCTGTGTCTTGTGGTGTGGTGCTATGTCCATGGTGGTGCATGAGCCAAGAGTAATTTCACAAGTACTGTACTCGGGCTGCATGCGCTTAGGATCACCTTTCCTAGGTGCCCTGTAAATACTGCCCTTGGGGCTGCCTTCCACACATCACCTTGCGGTGTACCTCTGCTGTGTCTTTTGCTGCTCGGTAATTGACCACCCTTGGAGTCAGCTGGAGTGTTCGTTCTCCCTTGTTTGCCTCTGGGTAAGGGGTAGTTTTCATCACTGGTTGGGGCGCAAATTACTGTGCAGCTATTTATAACTTATAGTGGCTGGCTCTGTTCTGCCTGGGTACGTTGTCCTCTTTCGGGGTTTTATTTTCCTTTTTGGTTTTCCTGCCTGGTGTGGGGGTCTGCCTTTGCTTGGTCACACCCTATTGTAATTTTGTGGTCCTCCGCTAGGCCCTCGTGAGTGTACACGTCCCAGGGGTTCAGCTTTAGCAGTTTGCTCAGTAGTTTCTCAGTTAGCAACACCCTGCCTGGGCTTCCCTTAGCAGAATACCACGACTAAGGGCCTTGGGAAACCTACGGGGGCTCTGTGGTCCAATGGATGCGACCCCTGTGTCCCCTCTCGCTTCATACGAGTCTGAAAGTTGCTCTGTCCCCTTGTCTCAGGGTGACACTCACCGGGTGTGCCTCCGTCATGCTGCCTGTTGGGTCGGTGAAACATTCGACCAGGAGTCTTGCAAGTTTTGTTGCTTGTTCGTATTCTAGCTCACCCAGACTTGAGCTAGACTTGTTCGTATTCTAGCTCACCCAGACTTCCCGAACTTGAGTATCCGAACTATCCCCATTCGGGAAACTGGCATTTTCAGATAGACGGCGTTTCGCGTGTAGCTATCTGTATTTTAGATGTCAACCACATTTCGAGAATTGTTTGCGCAATAAATCCTATCTTTGTCACACACTCCGTAACTTCTCACCTTCTTGAACTTATTCTTTTCTTCCTACCCTCTTATCATCATCCATTCATTAAAAGTGACCAGATGATCTTGATACAAATGTGGAGTCTATTGGGCTTGACTTTGTTGGGTGGCCCTTCCTCCTTTGGGGGGTTCGGGGGTTCGCAGGTCAGGCCTCTTCTCCTGCGCTCAGTCAGATCATGAGGTGCGGATGCAGGCAGCTTCAGTATTGCATGCTCAATTTTTATTGCTGCAGCGCGCTAGGTTGGTTGCTACCCTGGATGCCCCGCGAACTGCCCCACTTTGGTTATAGGGACCCAGACTTGGGGAACATTAGTCGCTTCGACTTTGGTTCCATCCTCACCACCTTGTCCTTCCCCTTCGGTTGTGCGTCCTGGTCCACCTCCTTGCTTCCGGCTCCGAAGCGTCTGAGGGCTTCGGAGTCGGGGGAGGGGTTTAGATGGTGTTGAGACTCAAGCAGTTTTGGGAAAGTCACCTTCCGGTGTAGCGACGGAGGCATTCGAGCCTGGTCCTCCAGCCAGAGCTTCTGGGTCTGACCAGTGGGTCTACTTTGTTCCTGCTTTTTTGGCTGCTCTTGGCTTTTCTTTAGAGGCGTGGGGTTTGGAGGATGGCTCGGCCCCGGTTCCTCGTGGGGAGGTTCTCGGAAGCGGGGGAGGGGTTGACTTGGAGGCCTTGGGCCCCGTTGGACCCCACTTGGGTCTTTGTACCCTCGGAGTGAGGCTTGGAGTTACAAAGGTTGGGATATCTTCTTTTTTATATATATATATATATATATATATATATATATATATACAGTGGTACCTCCCATAACGAATTTAATCCGTTCCATGTTCGTCATGTGAAACGGACGTCATACAAAACAAGTGTCCCCCATGTAACCAGTGTGATGCACTGTGTTTATTGTGAAATTTCCCTAGTGTGCATGACATCAAATGTTCCCCAAAATATAATTTTTCTTTGTAAAATGATAAATTACCGTCCCTGAACATGTCTATGTAAAAATAATTACCAAATTCCACTTACTTTGGCTGTGAGGGCGTGGACAAGGTGCGCTGTGACGTCATCAGGGGCTGGTCGCCCGTGTGTGAAGCTCCCAGACACGGTCGCGCAGGCCATTCACGCACCGCGTGTTGCCACAAATGTATTTTCAAATATTTTTCCTATGCATTTCCAATGCGGTTTTATTTGTTTCTTTTATCGTATATGATGCATATTTGTGACCTTTACAATATGTATACAGTAGAATGTTCATAATTTTCCATGAAACTGTGATACATGTGTCAGTAATGTGTCCACAATAAATGTTTATTGTCACAATATTACGTGGTAAAAATTCACTAATATTACAATATGTACAGTTTCACATACTATTTACACAGTAACACACTGTATTACACACTCAGTACTTTGGAGGTGCATAATAGTCAACGAAGTAGTCCATGGTACACAGCGCGACATTGCTCTCCTTGCACCAGCTACAGATAGATCTTTGTTTCCTGTTTCATCGTTCTGTGTGCTTGCAAATAATGCACTCGCGTGCACCCTTGGCTTTAGTACTTGTAGGTGGTATGTAGCCAAGCTTGTAAAGCATAAAGTAGTATTGAAACGATTATAGGAAAAGCTCAATTTGTAAGGTAGTCTTGAAAAGATCGCTTTGTAAGGTCCCACACAGGAAGAGATTCAGCTAGCCTCAAAGAGTGTCCATCAGTCAGGAAGAGATTCAGCTAGCCTCAAAGAGTGTCCATCGGTCAGGAAAAGATTCAGGTATTCTTAACAATATCAATGAACACCACCACCATGGAAGCCGCTAACACTGTTCATCTATGCTACTTGTATCAGATGCATCATCACTGAACGCAGAAAACGATTCATCTATGTATCATCTATATACATTAGAGATGGCAAGGGTGGGGCTCAGAGCTATACACCTGGATACGCTCGCTGTATCATCCTCATAGGTGCTGTATCACAGGCATCCGACCGTTGTGTTAAGCCCTTATTGCGCCTAGCTTCACCAATGTTATGACCCTTATGTTCTTCAAACAATAGGGTCTGTATTGCACTGACTGAGTACAGTCTTTCAACACCGTGTGGGACAGGTGTTTGAGAGCCAGAGGCATGTGTGCTACAAATGGTTGCTCACGCACTACTAACCCAGCCAGCAGCCCTTGTCTTTCATATTCGTTATAGCAAAAGGTTCGTTCAGTGTTTGTTGGGTAGGCTGCTCCATTATGACAATCTTTCTTTGTTTCAAATGTGTTCCATTTGTTTTGTATTTATCACTTATGTCTCAATAATGGAGCAGCCTACCCGACACACTGAACGAACCTTTATGACATTTGTCCATTTTCAAATTGTTTCAACAGTTCTTTTATTTTTCTTTTTTCTTTTTTTTTTTTTAAGAAACATGGAGCAGTCGACCTGTAGACCACCGAACGAACCTTTTTGACATTTGTACTGGTTTTCAAAATTCTTCATTTTTTTTATTATTTACGTTTTTTGTATGTAAGAAACATGGAGCAGCCTACCTGCCGACCACCGAACGAACCTTTTGCTATAAGACAAATGAAAAATAAATATTGAACACATTTGAAGAAAGGAAAATGTCATAATGGTTTATTCAGTGTATGTAAGGTAGGCTTCTCCATTATTGAGACGTAAATGACAAATAAAAAACAAATGGAACACATTTGAAACAAAGAAAGATTGTTATAATGGAGCAGCCTACCTGCCGAACACCGAACGAACTTTTTTGACATTTGTTGTATATCAGATATTTCATTTCTTTTTTCCTACAAAAACGTCAATGCTTTGCAACATCTCAGCAGTCACCCTTTTATATCCCAGCATCATTAGCATCTTTAAACAAGAACAACATAATTTATGTGCATCGTCGGAGGCGTCTAAGAATGTGCAAACAGCAGCGCGACCCCACCATGTTGTGTTGACGTTACTCAAACCAGCGTTCGTCATACGGGACGATTTGACGCCGATCGGGCCGTTCGTTACCCAAAATATTCGTCTTTTGGGGCAATCGTTATGCGAGGTACCACTGTATATATATATATATATATATATATATATATATATATATATATATATATATATATATATATATATATATATATATATATATATATTATATTATATATATTATATATATATATATATATATATATATATATATATATATATATATATATATATATATATATATCCATATATCCCCCCCCCCCCTCCTCGTACGAGTTGGATTTGGTGTCTACTCCTCCCCGGGTTCAGTTCCGTGATCTCGAGGGTTCTTCAGTCCTGTCTTTCTGGAGGTTTTTGGCCTCTCGCATCCAGCCCCATGTGATGTGGGAGGTAATTTCGGCTTACCTCCCGCAAGAGAAATCCGAAATATTTTTTCTCCTATGCAAAATCAAGATAAAAAACCACATCTAGTATTGGGCCTCTGCGAAAGGGAGATGGAACTTTCACCGATGACAACAAAGAAATGAGCGAGCTACTGAGGAAGCAGTACAACTCTTGTTTTCAGCGAGCCACTAAACGCACTAAAGATTGATAACCCAAATGAATTTTTCATGGATATGATACCAACATCAAATCATATATCAGACGTCACCCTATCCCCACTGGATTTTGAAGAAGCCATAAACAGTATGCTTATGCACTCTGCACCAGGCCCGGATTCTTGGAACTCCATATTCATCAAGAACTGTAAAAAACCACTATCGCAGGCCCTCCACATTCTGTGGAGACAAAGCCTAGATACTGGCGTTATTCCTGATATACTAAAAACAGCAGAGATAGCACCACTTCATAAAGGAAGAAATAAGGCAGAGGCAAAAAATTACAGACCGATACAGTAGCACTAACATCGCACATCATAAAAATTTTTGAGAGAGTGCTAAGAAGTAAGATCACAAAATACATGGAATCACAGCATCTCCATAACCCCGGACAACATGGTTTCAGAACAGGGCACTCTTGCCTGTTGCAGTTGCTGGACCACTGTGATATGGCATTAGATGCTATAGAAGACAAACAAAACGCTGATGTAATTTGCACAGATTTCGCAAAAGCTTTTGATAAATGTGACCATGGTGTTATTGCACATAAAATGCGTTCAAAAGGAATTACTGGAAAAATAGGCAGATGGATCTACAGTTTCCTGACCAACAGAACCCAATGTGTAATAGTCAACAAAATAAAATCCAGCCCATCAACTGTCAAGAGCTCAGTCCCCCAGGGTACAGTGCTTGCTCCAGTACTTTTTCTCATCCTCATATCGGACATAGACAAGAACACAACCTATAGCACTGTTTCATCCTTTGCAGATGACACTAGGATCTTCATGAGAGTAGGCAACATAGAGGACACGGCAAACCTCCAGTTAGATGTAGATCAGGTCTTTCTATGGGCTACAGAAAATAATATGGTGTTTAACGAAGATAAGTTCCAGCTCATGCGCTATGGAAAAAATGAAAATATAAAAACGGAAACCACGTACAAAACTCAGGCAAATCATAACATAGAACGAAAAGGCAATGTAAAGGATCTGGGTGTACTCATGTCGGAAGACCTTACCTTTAAAGAACACAATAAAGTAGCCGTCACAACTGCAAGAAAAATGACAGGTCGGATAACAAAAACTTTTCACACTAGAGATGCTATACCGATGATGATACTTTTCAAAACACTTGTGCTCTCTAGAGTGGAGTACTGCTGCACAATGACAGCCCCTTTCAAAGCTGGAGAAATTGCTGACCTGGAGAGGGTGCAGAGATCCTTTACTGCTAGAATCCACTCAGTAAAACATCTAAACTATTGGGACCGACTAAAGAGCCTAAATCTATACTCCCTTGAGCGCAGGCGGGAGAGATACATAATAATTTACACGTGGAAAATATTAGAGGGGCTGGTCCCAAACCTGCACACAGAAATAACATCACATGAGACCAGAAGACATGGCAGGATGTGCAGAAGAATACCCCCGTTGAAAAGCAGAGGTGTAACAGGTACTCTGAGAGAGAACTCTATCAACATCAGAGGCCCGATACTGTTCAACACGCTTCCGCTACACATAAGGGGCATAACTGGCAATCTCCTCACAGTGTTCAAGAGAGAGCTGGATAAGCACCTCCAAAGGATACCTGATCAACCAGGCTGTGACTCATACGTCAGGCTGCGAGCAGCCGCGTCCAACAGCCTGGTTGATCAGTCCAGCAACCAGGAGGCCTGGTCGACGACCGGGCCGCGGGGACGCTATGCCCCGGAAGCACCTCAAGGTAAGGTACCTCCTGCACGAGCCGAAGTATGTCTTCATAATGGATCTTACTTCTTTCATGTATGGCACTTCCTGTCCCTACTGGGTTTGTTATGAGGTTCTGGAGTCATCCTGGCTTGCAGACTACCCCTTTTTCTCATTGGAGGCGTGGCATTTGTTCTGTCGGTTCCCCATGCTTGAGTGGTGCGAGGCTCATGGTGGTTCAGGTTTTCCTGGGGGGCTAATTTAAGTACCTCAATGCGTGCTTGTTTGCCCCTGCCCTTCCTCGGGATGTCAGTGTGGGGCAGCTTCACATGCAGATCCCTTCCTTTTCAGCTGCATTGGTCACTGAGGACTTGGGCGCCTGTGGCCTGTTGGCTTCAGTCAACAGTTCTTCTTGTGGTTCTTTTCTCTTCTTGAACTGCCCTCGGACTGGCTTGAGGAGGATGTGGAGATGCTTGGGGCCGCTTCTGGGTCTAGTGCGTTGGCCTCGGTGGTGCGTACATTGTCTGCAATTTTAAAACTATTTGCGCCGATCCTACGGGATGCAGTGTCTCTGTTTTTTGCTTCCCGTCTCGTGTGTTGGCAGGCGGTGCTTGCTTCTTCTGTGGAATCCGTTGGGCCCCTGTCTCTTAGGCTTTCTTCGCCTTTTTGCCCATTGCTGTTTGCAGAGTCTGTAGTTGTGCAGTATCTGCAGGCTGCTTCATCTAGTTGTCGTCCCATGTTGGACTTGTTGGTTCTCTGTGTGGCCCGTTTGGGGTGTTTCCGGAAGGGTCATGCCAGGGCTCAAGGTTCTTCCCGTCGTGGTAGGCCAGTGGTGCCAGTTTTGGTGTCAGCACAGCTTACGGACCCATCTTTGTCTGGTCGGCGTGGTGATCGCTCTGCGTGAAAGTTGGGTTCCCATAAGAGGCGTCGGCCCTTTCGCGGTTCGTCCCATTGATGGGGCAATAGGGGGGGAGGCTCGCTCTATTTGCTCATTCCTGGTCTAACGATTTGTGGGCCTTTCGGGTCCTTTAGGCCACCCAGCGCCACCCCTCCGGTGGCGTTGGGTGGCCCTTCCTCCTTTGGGGGGTTCAGGGTTCTCAGGTCAGGCCTCTTCTGCGCTCATTTCGGGTCATCTCGGAGTGGGTTTACTTGGGCGTGGTCGAAACGACCTTGTCCCTCAGTTAGGTTTTCCGCCTATTTCCGGTTCTGAAACGAGACTGCACGGACCTCAGGTTCATTCTGGACTTGTCCCCGTCTGAACCCATGGGTTTATTGCCCCTCCTTTTGGATGACTACTCTGTCCCAGGTCTGTCTTCTGTTGGAGCGAGGTGCTTGGGTGGTGTCCCTGGACCTCAAGAACGCTTATTGGCACGTCCCAATTTATCCGGGTTTCAGGGACTGGCTCGGTTTTATTGTGGGGCGTTGGGGTTACCGCTTTCGTTGCCTTCCATTCAGCTTGAATCTGGCACCTCGCAGTTTTCACACGCCTTACCCAGGTCTTGGTGGTCTGTCTGTATCTTTTAGGTATTTAGGTTCTGGCCTACCTCAGCGACTGGCAGGTGTGGGTTCCTAGTCAATTCGTGTGTCTGCTCGCCAGGGATTTAGTTCTTTCCCAACTTGCCAGGTTCGGGTTCCTGGTGAACTGGAGGAAGTCCCATCTAGGTCCCTCTTAGGTTTGGTCTTGTGTGGGACGTTCGGACCGCTTCCTTGTCTCTCCCTCCAGAGGCTCTGCTTTGGCTTCAGTCCTGCCTTCGCCTGTTTCTGGATGAAGCTCCTGGGTCATGAGATGGTTGCTTGGTCGCACAGCACTGCTGTTCAGCGTGTGACCACAGCATCGCCTAATAATGTCATAATATATATATAACTTGTGTTATTTAGCCATGATAGTATTATAGAAGAGCCTGAGTGTGATAATGACTAGGTACAATGTTCAAATATCAGTGATTCAATGCTGTTCACGATGTTCACAGCGCTAGCCACAGCACCACAGCATTATTTTGTCCATCTAAGAATCTTCAAACGACCTTTTAGGTTTCTTTTCAAAATAAACTTGTGGTCAATTATGTATTTACAGGAATTAGTGATCATTAAAAAATTCTTTATTTTTTTTCGTTTTTGTATGTAAGAAACATGGAGCAGTCCTACCTGCCGATCACCAAACAAACCTTTTGCTATAAGACAAATGAAAAATAAATATTGAACAAATTTGAAGAAAGAAAAATGTCATAAAGGTTTGATGCAGTGTATGTACGGTAGGCTGCTCCATTATTGAGACGTAAATGACAAATGCAAAACAAATGGAACACATTTGAAACAAAGAAAGATTGTTATAATGGAGCAGCCTACCTGTCGAACACCGAACGAACCTTTTTGATATTTGTTGTATTTCAGAAATTTCATTTCTTTTTTCTACAAAAACGTCAATGCTTTGCAACATCTCAGCAGCCACCCCTTTATATCCCAGCATCATTAGCATCTTTAAACAAGAACAACATAATTTATGTGCATCGTCGGAGGCGTCCAAGAATGTGCAAGAAGCAGCGCTGACCCCAGCATGTGGTGTTGACGTTACTCAAATGAGCGCTCGCCATACGGAACGATTTGTCGCCGATCGAGCCGGTCGTTACCCAAAATGTTTGCCTTTTGGGGCGATCAGTTATGTGAGGTACCTCTGTATATCCATATCAGCTGGGATAGCTCTAGGGGGAGCCTCCTGGCCTAACCCAGAAAAATGGTGTTTCATTACATTCAACGCTGGTTTTATATACACATAATATGGAAGAGTTTTTATTTTGGAAATGCTGTAATGTAAAGAATGTTTAACTCTTATTTTTATTCCAGTCAGCAGTTGGAAATGAAGGAAAGGTAGCAGTCGAAAACTCAGATATGTTAATGGGCTCTAACCATCAAGCAAGTTCCTTTGACCATGTACTTGCTGGAGTGCTTCCCCCATTTACATTTCTGTGCCCAGTCAACATTTTGGGTGAAGCTCTTCGTATCCTCAAGCCCAGTGGATGCTTAACAGTGAGAACAACAGACACCAGTAGCACACAGTCTAATTTGAAACTTGCAGGTTTCACTTCCATATCAGAACCAAAGAATGCTAATCTTACAGATGAGCAAAAAAGGAATCTTACTACACCAGTTGTAGAAGTAACATGTAAAAAGCCTGAATTTGAAGTTGGCTCTGCTATGAAACTGTCAGTTTGCAAAACCGGCAGCATCAAAGCCATCAACTGGCACATGGAACATTGATTTGGATGATGACATTGAACTTGCTGACCCAGATGACTTGCTTACGGAAGAAGACTTGACTCTGCCTGATCCTGCAAGTCTGAAAGTGTGTGGAACTACAGGCCAACGTAAGGCATGTAAAAACTGCGTTTGTGGTTTAAAAGAAGAATTAGATGCCTGAGAACATGAAGGCAGCTGAAGAAAATAAGAAAAACTTTAAATCATCTTGTGGTAGCTGTTACCTTGGAGATGCCTTTAGGTGTGCTTCTTGCCCATACCTGGGGATGCCTGCATTTAAGCCTGGAGAGAAGGTTAAACTTACAGATAACACACTCCAAGATACTACTTAAAGCAGGGGCATGTTTAAAGAACTATGGTAATACCTCATGTTAATATAAATTATCATAATCTTGATTGCGGTTGAAGAAAAATGTTTCACTCAGTTGATAAAACAAATTAGGACATCATTATATATGGTTTACCTACATTCTTTTTCTTGCAAATATAGAGGCTTATGTATATATATTTTTACCAAAGTTTATAATTTGTGAATCATGAAATGCAGTGTGTTGTAAGGTTTAATTTTCAGAATTTTAAGTTCTTTCATTGAATTTGGGTTAATGATAACAAATATGATAGTGCATTTTATATATTGTATATGAAAGTCACTTATACAGTGCACTCTCCCAAATCCGGATACCTTTAAACAACGGACCATCTTTATTCCTTGGATTTCCATCAAAAATTTAGAGTAGACAAAAAACTACCTGGATACTTGTTCATCATAGTAAGCAATTTCCATGAAACCTTATATTTTTTCTTTTGATAATTTTGTATTTTATTTGTATATATATTATTCAAAATAATGCATTGATATTTTTAAAATGTTTTACTAAACTTGTACTGTACTGTACTATAAATTGCACAACCGAGTTTGTTTGTATTCCTTGAGTGAGTGTAGTCTGACTTCGTTATTCAAGCATTTTCACTTTAGAGTTGTCACTATGTTGTAATGTAAGAGTAGCATAGGTACATCAAACAAGAGTGAGAGGAACTTCCTTACCATGGATAAAGCAGAGTTATTAGAAAAACATGATTATGGTTGGGGAGGAAAGCAGTATTGGTACTAATGCTGTTTGTCATAAAATTAGCAAAGGAAGCAGATCATATAGTTTGTGAATAAAATAAAACAGTAGTGAAAAGAGAAATGATTAACAAAATTTAAACCTTACAGTTTAAGCATGAGGATTTAGATGCTGCTTACTAATAATTTATGCAGCTCTGTAGCCTCGGGTGAACCGTTTGTTCATAGCTGAAAGATTGGCATTAATCATGGGCACTGAGGACTTAAAGGCCAGTTCAGAAGTTTAATAGATGGCATATCAGTACTATAAGTGCATTTTGCTGCCTCTTGTGTTATCAAGACCTGCCTGTGCTATTAAAAAAATTAAGTGACCAATAAATTTCTTGCATTTTTTCGTGCATAATTATTTATAGGCACACAACCATTATTTATATATTGTGTTTGTAAATACAGTGGAACCTTGACTTACGAGTGCCCATACTTACAACTTTTTTGAGTTACAACCCCAATTTCATCGGAAAATTCGACTTGACGTGCAACCTTTGACTCAACTTGCGACTTTGTTGATACACGTATGGGTCGACGGGGAGTGTGGCACTCTTCAGTTTACCAGTGTCTCTCGCCTAGTGACAATCGCTCTTGAATTCTTTGTAAAGAATTTCATTGTTTTTCTGCTTTCTTGGTTTTTGAGCTTAGAAGTAATTATTATATATTATGCCATGGGTCCCAAGAAAGTCAGTGGTAAGGTTCAACCTAAGAAAATAGTTGAGTAGAGGCAGTAGAGAATGTCCCTTCCTCATTAAGAAAATGTGTGAAGTATGGGAAGAACTACACAGTTTTGTTGAAAAAACTCGCTCAGATAAGGCTGTAGCTGGCCGTTGCATTGACCTTTTGAATGACAATGTGATGTCTCACTACAGACAAGTGTTAAAGTGTCAAACAAGCAGTGAGCCACAGCCAGGTCCTAATGGTATTCCTGCAAAACATAGGATAGAGAGTACCCCAGAAAAGGCATCACTGCTTGATGTTATTATTGAAGGGGACTCCCCTTTCAAACAGTAACACCTAACCACATCTCCCCTCTCCCTCACCATCTTCCATATGCCAATAAGAGTCATCAATAAAGGTAAGCTATAACTTGTGCATACTATAGTACAAAATGTGTGTGGGTATTATATATGAAATGTATTTTGAAGTTGATATTTTTGGTAGTGTTCAACGGAGTAATTCAATTTACATTATTTCTTATGGGGAAATTCGTTTCAAGTTACGCCCCATGTTTGGGAATGGATTAAATTCGAAAGGAATTTACCAGTGGAGGTACCACTGTATGCTTTATCATGTACTGTATCACTTCCTATAAGAAAAATCAGGTAAATTTGGTAATAAATATCACAAAAAGGGCAAATTTCTAGAAAGGTTTTCATGCATTTAAGTACTGTATATAGTTCAGAACAATGTGCAGTGTTGTTATCCAGATTTTGGAGTTTCCACTGTACTTTAATATACAGTATGTTCTCTTCGTTTGTAGTACATATTAACACCGTATATACCTCATTCTGAGTACTGTATCTGTTTGCACTTTCATGTGCAGAAGCTTGCTTAACAAAACTTATGGACTTGAAAATTATAACTACTGTAATTTCAATTAATATTGGTTGTGCGAATGATTCAGGATGCATTTTTTCTTTTAAAAGGCTGTTTTGGAATTTGATCAGGTTTTTTGAGTTAAAGGAGTGGACATACTGTATGAATACAAGTGTTCTTTATAGCTCTACTATAAGTGTGTTGCTCGGCAGTTCATAATTGATAAAAAGTCATTTCTCAGCCATGTATAACACATTGTTATTATGAATTGTAAAGATATCAATATGCTAATGATTGTATATTTTGGTGTAGGATGCCGTGTTATTTGTTCAGAAAAATTACCATTTTGTGTGGTAATTCTTTTTCTTAAATTCTTAATTATTAATTTTTCTTTCTTAATTCTTTTTTTTAAAAGCCTTTTTCATATATGTTTTTTTTAAGTTTTATTAAACACTACTGTGGCAGATCACACATAAGTAGTATAAACGTACTGTATTAACATTGCGGGCAACAGGTAATTCGTATCGGGATTAAGTGCCTATAAAAAGTGTGAGTAAAAAGCCATGCATATTAAACATAAAGGCATACGGAAAAAATTGTTGGCTTCCAGAGACCTTCAAAAGTCAGTTTTATGCCTACTTCTTCATAAAACACTTATTTAACCACTGCACTGCACAGAGCACCTTAAGGTGCCCAATCGAGGGTGCGCAGAGAGCCATATGGCTTTTTAGATACGGGGAGCGATTCAAAACTCCCACAGCTACACGGTGCCCACATCCTGTGCCTCTGGACTCCAGTAAACAGACACCATCTTGAAAAAAAAATCTTCAGTAGCTGTACTGGCTGCGAGAGCCTCAGTACTGAGAGAGCGACCAAGGCTGCTGCATGCAGCAGCTCACAGCACTTCTGTGCAGCTAGGGGCCACAGCACCACTTAATAATGATGAATAAAATAGGTAACTAATTATTTTGCATTGATAATGTTATAGATGATGCTGACTGTGATAAAGACTATGTGCAATGTTCATATATCAGCGAATACAGTGTTACAATATTCACAGCATGAGGTAGAGACACACAGCAACCAGCCATTGTTTCCTGCATCTACCTATCATGAAATGACCTCATGTTCCTTCACAATGTCTACATTTGTACTGCCTTTGCTGTGAAGACCTCTGTTGTTGCTGTCTTTTTTTACCTGGAAAAGGCACATGACACCACCTGGCAATACCACACAGGTATTCTGTCCCAACTCTGTTATTGTGACCTTCATGATAATCTTCCTCTCTTCCTCCAGAGCTTCCTCTCTTGTCATTCCTTTCAAGTGCGGATTGGTACCGCCCTCTGCCTCTTTTTGGCAGTGTGAAGGTGTGCCCCAAGTTAGTGTTCTGAGCACTACTCTTTTTTTTCCTGGTTGCCCTAAATTGTCTTCTTTCCTCCCTTTCCTCTGACATTTTCTCTGCTCTTTATGTTGACAATCATACCCTTTGCTGTCAAGGTGATAACTCGCCTTTCCTCCAATGGCGACTTCAACTTGCAATTGATGCCGTTTCGTCCTGGGCCACCAATCACGGCTTGAAGTTCTCTCCGGCTAAGACTTGTGCTATGTCCTTTACTCGAAAGCAAGTCATCCTGCGACCCCCTCTGTCGCTTTATGGTAATCTTCTTTTGTATAAGGATTCTGCTAAACTTCTGGGGTTTATCTTTTGACACTCGCTTGTCCTGGTCACCACATATCTCCTACCTTTAAGCTGAATGCTCTTAGGTCCTTGACTTACTTAAGGTCTTGGCGCATACTTCCTGGGGAGCTGAGAGGCGCATGCTCCACTCTTTACATTCCTCTCTGGTGCTGTCTAAACTCGATTATGGCTGTCCTGCTTACTCGTCTGCCTCTCCCTCCACCCTTCGTCGTTTTGATGCTCTTCACCATCCTGGGCTCTGTCTTAGCAATAGTGCCTTTCATTTGACCCCTATCCAGAGACTGTATGTTGAGACCGGCATCCTGACTCTACAGGATCAGCATGATCGCTACTTTGTGTGGTCCCTTCAACACCCTAACTCTCGCTTATGTTGTACTTTGACCATTACCTCTCCTGTGGGCCCTGTTCCCTTTCACCACCTCCCCCTTTCTGTACGGTTGTCTCGCTTGCAAGGTTCTCTCTCGGTATGTGTTGCCAATGTTTCTCCTTGTCATTCTGTCCTTTCCCCCATGGAGGGTCCCTCTTCCTAAGTTTTGTAGAACCTTGACCTGCATGACTAAGGCTTTTACCCCTTGTACAGTTCTGAGATGCCTTTTCCTTGCTCACTTTTCTTCACACTCCCGCTCCGTCTCCATCTTCACAGATAGGTTTAAGTCTGCTGACGGTGTTGGCTACGGCATTGAGTTTCCTGACAGCACCTACATGTGTTGCCTGCCTCTGGAGACTAGCATCTTCATGGCTGAACTTTATGCAATTTTGTTTGCTCTTTGTCAACTGCTCTCTCACCGTAATTCTTCCTTTGTTGATGTAGTCGACTCTTGCGGTGGCTCTAGAGTCCTTTAATCCTGTCCATCCTGTGGCCGTTGAAATTCAATACAGTAGGGCCTCGATTTACGATGGTAATCCATTCCCAGAGACATATCGTAAATCGAAATATCGTAAGTCAAAACGATTTTTCCCATAAGAAATAAAGGGAATTGAATTAATCCGTTCCACACCCTCAAAAATATTAACTTAAAAATACATTTTATACTGAATACAATTTTTTTTTCTAAAACACAATACATATGCTTATCTTACCTTTATGGAGGACTCTTGATGGCGTATGGAAGATGGTGATGAGGAAAGGGGGGGAGGAGAGCTGTTACTGTTTGGAAGGGGAGTCTCCTTTCATTATGACATCAAGCAGTGAGGACTTCTCTGGAGTACACACACTGGCACATTTTACCTGCTTACCACTAGGACCTGCTTCTGGCTCACTGCTTGATTTTCTCACTAGAAATTATTCCATTGAAGATTGTTTTTCCCTTCTTTGCAACACTTGTCTGTAGTGAGGCATCACAGTGTCATTAAGGGGGGCAAGGGCTCCAGATTTCCAAAAAAAAATGCATTAAATGAAAACTAGTTCAATTTCAATCAAACTTTTTTGACTAGTTGTATATGAAAAGGGTTTCATCTGGTCCAAGTCTCAGCATTGTAGCATAAATAGGAAGGGAAAAAAAATAGTAAAGTAGGTGTCAAAATTATTCCAAAATGGTCAAAAATGATTATCAAACACAAGTGTCAACTGAAAAAATATCTATGACTCAGCTATCACACTAGCATAAATTAAAAAATATTATAATTAGTTTTATTAGAAAAATAATTTAAGTTAAAAAATTTATATATTTTTTTCAATTTGATTTTTTTTATTGGACGATTTGCATGAAACTTATACACCTGACTGCACATAAGCCTATCTGTAAAGGGTGCCAATTTTGGAGAAAACTGGTTAATGTCAACCTGAGACACAGATGGCAGCCCCTTAGACTTTATTATTTTCTTATTAATTTTTAATATTTTCAACTAACATAAACATTCAAATAACTCTTTTCATTTTTTATTCAATTTACATGAAACTTACACCTTGTATGTAAAGTTTATGTCTCTAAAATCCCTAGGTAGCGTTTTTTCCTAAGTTCATTTATTGATTTTATAATGGCAATAAACATGACATATTTGCATAATTTTTGGGGGGGAACTTTGAATATTTGTATTAGGGAAAACTAAAGATGTTTTGGAAACTCTCTACCTCCGGATCCTTTATTATATGTTAATGTGTCAGAAAAGTGTCATAGAATGATTATATCTGAAAGGTGTGTTTGTTTATTTACACTTGAAAATGTGTAAAATTCGTTGAAAAAAATAAAAAATCTCCCTTTCTATTTACGCTGCAGTAGTGAAACTTGGAACAATTGCAGCCCTTTTCATATACAACTAGTCAAAAAATATTGGTTGACTTTTTATGAAACCATGTCCCCTGTCATTAATAAGACCAATGCAACGGCTTGCTACAGCTTTATGTGGGTGATTCTTTTCAGCAAAACTTTGCAGTTCTTCCCATACTGCACATATTTTCTTAATGAGGAAGGGACATCCTATACTGCCGCCTCGTCCTCCTCCCCTGAAGATTTGTTGTACCGCCTAGCTTGTTCAACAACACCACGAGTACCATTTTCATGATCTCTTGTTCTTCCTCTATGGTCATTCTTACATGTGTCTTCATATGTTGAACCTTACCAACTGACTTTCTTGGGACCCATGGTGTGATATATAATAATCAGTTTTTTGTTCAAAAAGCAAAAGATCACCACAAAAATGTTCTGGGAGCCACTTAGTAGCATGTCTTTGCACCTTTTCCAGTTCGTTGCTGTGCTTCTTAAGATATGGGCACTATACAACCGCTGCATATTCTAGCTTTGGCTTAACAAAAATGGAATTTCTTATAAGCGTGATCGTCACTAAGCGGGCGGCTCTAGTAAACTGAGGTAGGTCGCCGAGTTCCCGCGTGACCGGGAACTATGCGCTTGGTCGACCCGAATGTGTATCAACGAATATCGTTAGACGACACTATCGTAAGTCGAGTCACATTTTTTGATCAAATTTATATTTTTAGAGCCGGCGGTTGAGCAGACAGAACAATGGGCAGAGTTTCTTTCACCTTTGTGCCCCTGTTACCTAGCAGTAAATAGGTACCTGGGATTTAGTCAGCTGTCACAGGCTGCTTCCTGGGGGTGGAGGCTTGGTCGAGGACCGGGCCGCGGGGACACTAAAGCCCCAAAATCATCTCAAGATAACCTCAAGATATAGTAACTCGAAATTATCGTAAGTCGGAGCAATCGTAAGTCAAGGTGCCACTGTACTGTATTAGCTGTTTATTAATTCCAGCAGATTTAAGACAGTTGAGCTTTGCTGGGTTCCCAGCCATATTGGTTGTAACTTAAATGAAAGTGCAGATGCTGCTGCGAAGGAAGCTGTCCGCACTTGTCCCATTTCCCACAAAGGTGTTCCTTATTTCGACTTCTACTCTTGTTATTCATTCCTTTATCCATGCCCATTGGCAGGATCACTGGTCTTCTGTTACTGGTAACAAGCTGCATGCTCTTAAGGGTAGTGTGTCCCCATGGCCTTCCTCCTACCACTGTAACCAGCAGTGGGAAACGGCTCTGGCGAGGTTATGTTTTAGCCATACCCACTAAACTCACGGGCACTTAATGGAGCGCCGCCCTGCTCATTATCCGAATTGAATTGCCCCTCTTACAGTCATGCATATCGTTGTTGAATGTCCTGACTTTCAGATGTGCATGCGTCTTGCTTCCCAACTGTCCCTCGCAGTCGCCTGTACCTCGGTAGTATCCTTGATAAATCGGATGCCTTTGATGTTGTTCGTCTTATGTGCTTTTTGTTCTCGTATTGGCATCTTTAGTGATATTTAGCGCCTTTTGACTATCCCACACTTTTGACGGTGCTACATAGCCTCCCCGGCTTGATGCCTTCTTTTGATAATTACTTACTCCTTCACACTATAACCTTGTGGAAATGGATTCATATTCTAAATTTTGTGATAGGAATGTGGTAATAACAGAAGTTTTGTAGCAGGTCATAGCAAAATATGTAGACCAGACTAAAATATGTAGACCATATATATATATATATATATATATATATATATATATATATATATATATATATATATATATATATATATATATATATATATATATATATATATATATATATATATATATATATATATATATATATATATATATATATATATATATATATATATATATATATATATATATATATATATTATATATATATATATATATATATATATATATATATATATATATATATATATATATATATATATATATATATATATATATATATATATATATATATATATATATATATATATATATATATATATATTGGTGTATACTGGCAGCAGGTTTTCTTTCAAACATGTTTCATTGAATATGACCGCATATTCTGTATTTATTATTTTCTGGTTTAGGGCTTCTATCCCTCTAACTATTTTCTTAGCATCAGGGCTTAATTGAAATAGGAGTTCTCCAAAACTCATTTTCGTACTTTTAAGGTGAAGAAAAGAAGTGATTTACTATAGAGTGTATTACACTTATTTGTATAATTTGCACGACGTTTCGAACCTCCATGGTTCATTCTCAAGTGAACAGATCTTACAATGCTAGTTGATTTTATACCCGCATTAGGTCAGGTGATAATACAATGAAGGTGAAAACATGGGGGGATACATAAAGGATAAACATAGGGGCTGCAGAAGGCTTATTGGCCCATACGAGGCATCTCCTATCTTTGTGTTTAGATAGGAGATGCCTCGTATGGGCCAATAAGCCTTCTGCAGCCCCTATGTTTATCCCTTATGTATCCCCCCATGTTTTCACCTTCATTGTATTATCACCTGACCTAATGCGGGTATAAAATCAACTAGCATTGTAAGATCTGTTCACTTGAGAATGAACCATGGAGGTTCGAAACGTCGTGCAAATTATACAAATAAGTGTAATACACTCTATAGTAAATCACTTCTTTTCTTCACCTTAAAAGTACGAAAATGAGTTTTGGAGAACTCCTATTTCAATTAAGCCCTGATGCTAAGAAAATAGTTAGAGGGATAGAAGCCCTAAACCAGAAAATAATAAATACAGAATATGCGGTCATATTCAATGAAATATATATATATATATATATATATATATATATATATATATATATATATATATATATATATATATATATATATATATATATACATATAAAACTTGCATATATAGCAAAATAACACTGATCTAAGAATATAATATACATTTCCCTGTGCATGAGGCTAATAATTTTGAGAATAGCGATGTTCCACACATTTAACTATATAAATTCCACGAATTACACACTATTGAATAATATTACTGCAAAAAATTAGATAATAAAACCATTCACAGACACTGAAATAATTATGTCAAAATGTATTTGGGGCAGCTCCTGCCACACTCGGCTGTCAGCCACTAGACTGACTTTAGATTATTGTTGTGTGTATATAAACTCTCAACACATTAATCTTCGTGGTTCATTATGTTGCATAAAAATGTAGATAGTTATATATAACGTGTATATAGTATAATAACAGCAAAAACAGTTTGATTGATCTTAGAATATAATATACATGTCACCATATATGAGCTCCATAATTTTCAATACAGTACTGTATAGCGATATTCTTTACATTTAACTATATAAATTCTACAAGTTACATACTTTTGAATAATATTACAGCAAAACAAACAGAGAAGAAACAAATGAGAGACATTTAAATACAGTACTCTAATTATGAAAAATTATATTTGCGGCAACTGCTGCTTGACGGGGTGGCAGGGGCCACCCCTGGGGTGGACATAGCATGTCCAGGCACCTACTTACTCAGCGTGCATAAACTGCTCAACTTCTCTGCTCCATCAAAGCTAAAGTATGTCAGATAAAATATTTTAGTTTAGGTCCCGTGATCCATGATCATTTTAACAATACTGTACTACAAGAAGAGGAAATAAAAAAGATTTGGCACACCACGGGGTGTCATTTTAATGTAGCACAGCGAGTGGTTAAACAATAAGATTTAATGCTCCATCTATTTGAACATAATATTTACTACTACAACTTTCCAGTCAAATACAGCGTATAATGGGGTCTATAATGCTTGGAATATATGATCATTTAGTAATATAATTCAGAAAGTTCATAAACCACAAATAATGTATGTGGCGTGTGGGAACCCGACAAACTGCAAAGAACACAGTGGATTTGTGGATTTTTACAATCATCCCATATAAAATTTAAGCTCATCAATGCGCTTTATACCACATTTTAAAGGCTTTTATACTCTTTGTGCGACCAAATCTGTAGTCTCCAAAACCATGCATATCGTCGGCCACCTTGTAGTGTGGATTAAATGCAAATCCATTTCCCATTCATGTGCATCTTCAAATATAAAATATATTATTCAATATAATTGTCCAATGAAGTTTTATGAGGTTATAGCTTAGTCATTGTAATCATTTAGTGTAATTAGGTACACTTTCAAGTCATTAAAGAACTACAGTATTTGACGAGAAAATAATTACGTTGCATTAGTCAGATACAGTATTTAAATTTGCAAAGTCTCATGGTTTATCATGCCAATAAATCTACATAATATATTTAGGAGAGTTTACAAATGGAACCTTAATCTGGAGTAGAGATGCTGTAAATTATCTCAGTATAAATAATCTGTCAGATCTTTTCTTTTAATATCCTTGAATATTGTTGAGTACAGCAATGGTTTTCAGTTGGAAAAATTAGTGTCCAGTCTACCAACAAGAGATTGGAAAAAATTATATTACTAAATGAAAATTTAGCCTGTTTGACATGTAACATTTTGAAAATTTTGCTGGTAATATAATAATTGTCCCATTGCCCTAATTGCATTGGTTGTTTCTGCAAGTTTTCAGGCATTTAGAGTCTGCCAATGTGTGTTACATGGGTCATTAAGATACAGTATGGCATAATCATTGCCACCTTTTCCTCAACTTCTTGGTAGTTGAAGCACTACTAGTACCAATATCCTGGCTGATATGGATAGTGATATATGGAATACTTTGTGGATAAATCTGTAATAGCCACACTCGACAAAAGGTAAGCAAGTAATTATGTAATGAAGGCAGCAAGCCAGGGAGAACTGGAAAGGTAAAATATTAATTACATTCTTTTTGTATGTACATTATGTTGCTATTACGTTTAACTTCCTTTCATTCTGTACTTCTAAGGATGCATATCAGGACTGGTTTCTCCTCTTACTGCTAATGTGAGAGATAATCTTCTAAGGAAATGTTAAGAAAGTCTTGATTGCACTTAATGGAATCATCTGTTTTCCAGCTAAAGTTTATTCTTGGCTTTATTTCAGTCTCCCTATTTCTATAGTGGTAGTGATTTTACCCTTATTCAATGTAGGCTCCAGTTTGTAATTACCTATTTACCTTGTGTTGGTTCCAGGGATCAATATCCCTACAGCCCAGTATCTGATAAAGTCTCCTGGTTGGTAGTCAACCAATGGGTTGCAACCCACCAAGTCAGTCAAGTTTTAGTTATCCATAAAACACTGCTGAGACTGATGCAATTAAACATACAATATACGTTGAGTGTGTGGCAGGGGGTTGCAAGTCTTTTGAGAGAAAATATGGCAGAGTCTAAAAAGGTTGAGAAGCATTGGGTATAATACTTTTTCCTGGGTAATCAATTGTGGTTATAAATTCTTGCCTTCTAACATATGTGCCATGCCATTTTTCTTATTACAAATTAACATTGTCTGCCCTTAACCCCTTTTCGCATTACTGTAAAGCCAAAAACAATACTCTTAGGTATAATTTTGAACACCCACATTTCTCCATTAGTAGTTGTTTTTATTACAGTAATGTATTTAGTAATAACCTAAGTGTAGTTACAGGATGTGAGCTACTGCTCGTGGTGTCCCGTCTTCCCAGCACACTTTGTCGTATCATGCTTTGAAAGTACTGACAGTTTTGGCCTCTACCACTTGCTCACCTAAATTGATCTAATCATCTACCGCTCTATTTGCGAAAGTGAATTTTCTCATATTTCTTTGGCTGCTTTGTTTAGCTAGTTTAAATCTATGACCTCTTGTTCTCGAAGTTTCAGGTCTCGGAAAGTCTTCCCTATCAATGTTATCGATTCCTGTTACTATCTTGTACGTAGTGATCATATCGCCTCTTTTTCTTCTATCTTCTAGTTTTGGCATATTTAATGCCTCTAACCTCTCCTCATAGCTAAAATACAATACCCTTCAGTTCTGGGAGCCACTTAGTAGCATGTCTTTGCACCTTTTTCAGTTTGTTGCTGTGCTTAAGATATAGGCACCATACAACCGCTGCATATTCTAGCTTTGGCCTAACAAAAGTCGTGAACAATTTCTTTAGTATTTTGCCATCCATGTATTTAAAAGCAATTCTGAAGTTAGAAAGTGTAGCAGGCTCCTCACACAATGTTCTTTATGTGGTCCTCAGGTGATAGTTTTCTATCTAGAGCCAACCCTAGATCTCTTTTTTTATCAGAAGTCTTTAAAGATTTTCCAGATACAGTAATTTATAGGTTGTGTGGGGTCTATGTTCTCCTATTCCACATTCCATAACATGGCATTTATGTACATTAAATTCCATTTGCCAAGTGGTGCTCCATATACTTATTTTGTACAGGTCTTCTTGAAGGGCATTACAATCATCTAAGTTTCTAACCCTTTCTATTATCTTAGCATCATCAGCAAATATGTTCATATAATTCTGTATTCCATCTGGCAGGTCATTTATGTAGACAATGAACATCACCAGTGCAAGAACTGAACCCTGTGGTACTCCACATGTGACATTTCTCCAGTTCGATACCTTGCCTCTGAATACTGTCCTCGTTTTTCTATCAGCCAGAAAATTTTTCATCCATGTTAGAAGCTTACCTGTCACCCCTCCAATATGTTTCAGTTTCCAGAACAACCTCTTATGTGGAACTCTGTCAAAAGCCTTTTTTAGGTCCAGATAGATGCAGTCAACCCAACCATCTCTCTCCTGTAAAAATCTCTCTGGCTCGATCATAGGAACTGATTAAATTTGATACACAGGATCTTCCAAATCGAAAACCATACTGTCTGTCTGATATTATATCATTTCTCTCCAGGTGTTCTACCCATTTAATTTTTTATAAATTTATCCAATATTTTGACTATTACACTTGTCAATGATACAGGTCTATAATTGAGGGGGGGGGGGGGGTTTCCCTGCTGCCACTTTTGTAGATTGGAACTATGTTAGTCTTTTTCCACACATCTGCTACGACTGCTGTACACAGGGATGCCTGAAAAATCAGCTGAAGTTTAATGCTGAGCTCAGGTGCACATTCAGAACCCATGGTGAAACTCCATCTAGGCCAACTGCTTTGTTCTTACTTAGCTCCAGGGGCATTTTTTTTCACTTCGTCTCTAGACACCTCTATGTTGGTCTTTGGAATTCTTATTGTGTCTGGTTCCCTGAAGATCTCATTTTGTATAAAAACACTTTGGAACTTTTTGTTTCATGTTTCACACATTTCCTTTTCATTTTCCGTTTATCTGTCTCCCATTTTCAACCTCTGAATATCATCCTTTACCTGCAGCTTGCTTTTAGTGAATCTATAGAAAAGGCCTAGTCTGCTATACCATTCTTAAAGTTCCTCTGTCTCTCTCTTTACTGTCATGTAGTTGTTTCTCACATCTTTGTATTGCTGGTATGTTTGGGGGTTTAGCCTCTTCCTATAATGCTTCCATGTTTGTGTCTTTTGATCTCGGCCCTCTTGCAACTTTTATTGAACCAACCCTGTTTCCTAGGTCTGCATCTCTGTTTTGGTATGAATGTTTGTGTGCATTCATCGTATATTTCGCAAAATTTGGCATACATATCATTTACTTCCTTGTCTAGCAACAAATCTGTCCAATTATACCCATGAATTTTTTTTCTGAGTTCCCCATAGCGTCCTCTCTTGAAATCAAGTTTAACAACTGTTTCAATGTCTCCATTCTCTACTAGATTATATTGCAAAGCATATTTAATGTCCAATAGAACATGATCACACTTTCTCAAGGGAGAAAGGTACTGGATGTCAAATACCTCTTCTTCTTTCATGGCGAATATTAGGTCCAGTACTGACGGAACATCCCCTTCCCTCATTCTTGTGGCCTGCTTGACGTGTTGATACATGAATGTCTCCAAATTGAGGTTTACAAATCTGCCTGTCCAAATTTCCTCCGTTCTTGCCTCGTAGGCCTCTCAGTCCATTACTTTAAGGTTGAAGTCCCCCAGTACCAATAATCGGGATTTATCGTTATTTGTTCTTACCATAATCTCTCTCATGACCATTATGAGGCCCTCTCGTTTGTCATCCAGTTCTTCCTTTGTCCATGTGTTGCTTGTTGGTGGGCTGCAGGCATTTAAAATTATCAGCTTATCACACTACACTACACTACATTTGTTCATCAGCTTATCATCCTGATTCCAGACCTGCAATGCCATTATGTCAATATCTCGAGGGGTTTTCAATTAGTAACACTCTTACCTTCAGGTGTTCTTTCACCAGCACAGCCACTCTTCCCCCTTCCTAGTTTTCCTGTCACATCTCCAAACTGAATAGCCCCTTGGGAATACGACCTCATTTAAAATATTTTCTTCAAGTTTCGTCTCTGTTAATGTGACAATATCTGGGACTTTGAGCTGAATTGTATCCTTCAACTCCAATATTTTCGATCTCACTCCATCTATGTTGGTATATACTATTTTCAGGAACATGTTCCCTTTCCCTTTGTTCTTTACACCCCCTTCCTTTAATGATTTTGTTGCTTTGGCTTCATGTACCATTTCACTAGCTTTCCAGTCCATAATATTTTGTAGAAAAAAGAATTTCTGTCTTCTTCATTTCTATCCCCATTTAGACGTTTTGTTTCAATGAGGTTAATTTTCAGCTTTTCTCTGTCCTCCTTTGAGAGGTCTTGTCTTATTGACCAAAGTTTGCCATCCTCATCACTGCAATTTTCTGGCATTTCTAAGCACTTCCATCATGTTTTTCACTCCATTAAACATTACCCTTAAGGGGCGGTTCTTGTCTTTCTCATATTTTCCTATCCTCCTACATGAAATTTCTCTGTCCACCCTAGATGAAATTTCCTTCTCTAAACATCCAAAAATTATTATGGACTTCTACCTGCTGTGTTTTGTACTAATTTACTATTGGTTACAAGTTCTTTCCCAATTGCTTGCCTAAGATCCACTTCTTGTTTGTCATTTCTGGTTTTGATTTCTAATCACACTTCCTTAATCGTCTCTTTCTCTTTTACAACTTGCGCATACGTCTCTTTTTATTTGTTCTTTATACCTTTCTAGTTCTTTATTAACCTCCTCTATGTGAGTTGTCAATGATGTTTCCAGTTGCAGATCCTTACCTAACTATGTTAGCCCTCAGGGTCCCTTGAAGTTCTTCACCATATGAGTATTTTCTTGTTTATTTCTTCAAAGTCACCACTTTTCACATTCCATGCCTCATTTTCTTTCACCAGTTCCTTGATTTGTTCCTCCTGATTTGTTACATTGTCCGTTAATGCAGCGTGTGAACCATTCAGTGTTCCTTAACCCCCCCCACCCATTCACGTTCGAGCATGTTACTGCAAATTTTCTTCATTACATACGCTATGTACTAGAAAATGAAAAGCTGTTTATTTTAATTATTTAAGATTAAGGGGAAATATTTAAGAAAATTATATGTATTTCATAATTTTTCCATTTTCTATTTTCATGAGGACGGCAGGCATCACCCTGGAGAAAAAAAGGGATGCAATATAGGTAGGGAAAGATTATAGATAATAAAATAATGGAACTTGCCAATTCATTGTATCATCCACATTCCATAGCATCATGGCAAAATGATTCAGCCAAACTCCAGCACCCAATCACTTCGTAAGATCAAGTGTACCCCTGGTACTGTACTTAATAAATCATTTTAGAGTAAATTACAGTACTGTACAAAATATGTTTGTAAAAGATACAGGATTTTGTAAAAGTACATTCATCGTTTTCCGATTTCTTTAATTCACTTCATTTTGTTTTGTGTGGTACAGAACAATATACAATAATAAGGAAATTAATTGAAGTACCCTTATCACTAATCTTTAAAAATAATATAAACTACTGTACATAAAATATGGACACTGTATTAGTACAAATTAAATTTAACAACAATTTTACTTACAGGTAACAAATAGTAAAAAGTTTTTGTTTTTTGCATATAAAATACATTTTACAAATCATGTACAATAATTGTTTTTTGTGATTTCAGGCAAACTTTTGTCAACTGAAAAATGCAAATATCTTATTAACCATTGGGAAAAAAAATCAATATTTATCAGCTGTATTAATAGCAACAATGATAATTTGAGTGCTTGTCCAACAGTAGAATGCAAATGAAATTTGATACTGGATGTGGGGGTCGTTTCATGGGAAGCACTACGCAACACAGTGACAGAGAACATAAAAAATTATTACCGTCACTAGATAAAGAGAAATACTGTATACGTAGTTACAAATACAGTACTTAAGTGAATATTTAGATAAGAATGGACTCTTTTCCATAGCAAATGCTGACATTTTGGAAAGTATGTGATGGAAAGGGGGGGGGGGGGCTGTATGGCAAACTATACATTCAGTAATCTTTAGTACAGTAAAAGCAGTAACACATTCGTTAGCTTTTACCATCATAAAGTTTTTAACTTTGATCCATTTTCTTAAAAAATTAAAACCATGATTATAAACTTCGTTTCTTTAATATTTTTAGTCTTCAAGTATTATTACATTTCGTTTATAAACCATTAGCCAGGATAAAATGACAGGAAAGGATTAAAGTTATTAAAAATACCGACAACTAGCTGAACAACATCTCCATGGCTTATATTCTGTATTTTAAGCTACAATACTACTATCAGTATTTGTTAATTTAAGACTCCACCAGGGTATTCTTACACATAAAAATGTACTATACATGTTGAACAAAGGTATATTAACATTTAAAATGCAAAAAATGCTTTACTCTAGCACTGGTTGGTAATGACTACATTAGTATTTACTTCTCTTTTTTTTCAATAACCACATTATTTGGCTTTATTCTATAATATTCTCAGTACATAAACTAGTAATACATACACAATAATTAACGTGGCAGCTACAAAGCCTCCTGCATAGAGACGATTATAGATGTGCTGTTTAGAGGACCTAAGAAGATTGACAATGTCCACTACTTGCTTTCTGTGGGGAATAAAAAATAGTCTTCAAAAAGGAATTCCTTATTATATCTATTCTAATACTACCAATTTGTAAAAGACCAATCAATGTGTATTCATATCACTTTAAATTACACTAAATGGAATGGTTTTATTTGATAAACCACTGTATTAACCCTAGCTAGGAGCAGACAGTCTTTATGCTTGTGCCTGTTGGTGCCACATGGTCTGCTTGTAAACAAAGTGGTCCAGGATTCACAAAGCACTAGATCTGTGCTTTTTATTTCTATTATGGTGGCTTTATCAGTATTTAACAAACAGTTTAAAAGTTCCAAAGTGGCACAAAGTTATTCTCAACCCAAGGTTATTATTGTGAGAACCTCTGAGCTCATAAACTCCCCAGAGCTCACAAATACAGTCGCTCTAAGAGGCACAAATCCTTTAAGTGTACACCTAAGAGCTTCGTACATTCTGGTCCCAAGTAGCTAGTCTATAGTGCACAGGACACCGTGATGGTGCATCTACTAGCTACAAATACACTACCACTGAGGTATAGCATGCATAACTTGAATGACTTGTGCCAGGCTTCTCCATGAGACTGCCAGAGGTCTCAACTTGGGTGGCATATTGAGCATAGAATAAGGTCCTGACACTCACAGGGACAGACCATGTGTCACTATATTTTGAGAGCCAAAGATGTACAAGCTACACCTGGCATATGCACCTGAGAGTATAATGAAGTTGGGGAGGGGGAGGGGGGGTTGTGAGGTTTCAAGCTCCAGCCCTGCCTTGGCGTTTCGACAGGGCCGCTACTCTGATCCAACAATCTTGCACCACAATAATGGTGTTTATACACTCGGCACCAACAATCTGCATTGTCCTGCACCAACAATCTTAAATAATTTTTCCAAGGTTATGTCTCATCTTGGACACACACTGATTAAAACAGCTATCCTATCAGTAAATGTGGCTGCTACAAGATATTTCCTTCTTTTGCCTAATGCAACAAGTACTGTATATTGATAGGGCTGCTATACTGTTTTGGGTAACTGGCTGTGAAATTCATAACATGCATGCCATACATGTCCACCACTGAGCAAGGACTTGGGCTGCAACCTGAGAGGACTCTTACTAACCTGGTAGCTTCTAAACTTCCGGAGTTTTCAATGATGATATCTGCCATGCTGCATTTTTTCTCAAGTGGCATCTGGGCTTCAATGCGGGAAATGGCCTCCTTTTCAGTGTACTGATTTCTAGCCATTAGTCGCTCCAATTGTACTTCATCATCACTGAAAGTTAAGTTACATTGTGAAATACTGTATGAAGACTAATACAAACTCTGACTACTTGAACAAAATACTGTATTGTATAGATAATTTAATCTCCACATATTTTATGGCAGGCAAAATAAAATTCTATTTACATGGTCAAAATTCTGTTAATGCTTATTCCCCAAAAAAGGTTTTGACAGTACAGTACTCATCTTTCCAATACTGTATATCTGATACCTGGCTTAAAACAGTTGGCCTTCTTTTATGTTTTTAAATGCTAGATAATTTTTCAAAAAACTAAAGAAAATTTGTAGATATTGTTATGTTAAATCTGCAGAATTAAGAACTTTACTGATAGACATTTTGGGTACTCATATTTAAAATCAGAATACAGGTAAATAGGATTTTACTTTGCCATCAAAATAATGAGTCAGATAAATTGAAAAGCCAATCAATCACAGAATATGGAATGATGTCACAAACCTGCCCCCCCCCCCTCACAAACCTGCACAAGGACACAGCTACAAGGATTGTCAGTCGACCAGCCAATTATGGATCATCTGTGGAGGTCCCCACACTGCCATCTCCATGGACTGTTCAACCAGGCAAGAGGAAATACAGAAGTTGGCAACCAACAGACCAACCACCAACGGTATAAGGACATCCACTCAACCGGCGAGTTTTAACATCCAGACCACGACATTCCCTAAGCTACCAGCATCCTCTGCTACGACGACGTTTGCACCGGCTCAGCCCCTTGTCCCCGGTCCATGTAATTACCCAAAGCTCCCTAAAGCCACTCAAAACCACCCAAAGCTTCCTGGCTTTCTGGCTTCCTAGTTAGTAATGAATAAATATGATATATTTACTCATTATAATGTTGGTGCTGAATGTAGAATATGGAAAAACATATTTTTACTCTGAAAAAGTATCATTTCATAACGAAATTAGACGAAAATAAGCTGCTGGTGACGCCAAAGTAAGTCGACGGTCCAAGTGACAATGTTGTGGAGCAACTTATCCAAGATATATTGTTGTGTACAGGTTATATTAACTTAGGTTAGGATAGGTTATGTTTAGTTAGGTTAGGTTAAGTTTGGGTAGGTTGGTTAGGTACAGGAGGCTGATATGCCAGCAAATACTCTTTAGGCACCAATGTCTTGGATAAGTCGCTCCACAACATTGTCGCTTGGACCGTCGACTTTCTTTGGCGTCATCAGGAGCTTATTTTCGTCTAGTTTCGTTATGAAATGATACTTTCTCAGAGTAAAAGTATGTTTTTCCATGTTCTACATTCAGCATCAACATTATAGTGAGCAAATATATCATATTTATTCATTACTAACGTAATGCCAGGAAGCTTTGGGTAGCTTTGGGTAATTAGACGGACCCCCTCGTCCCCCCAATAGGAGCCCAGCACAGACGACTACGGCCCCGCCCACTCTCATATCGCTCAACAAATCATGGTTATGCTGTCTACATAACCACTTCTTCAGAGTTCTGCAACTGGGACCTCACACAAAAGTAGAAATTGGCTCTACTCGAAGACCCATATTAAGGAACAGAACTGTCACCTTCAACAAGAAGACCCCTCCCCCAAGCCAGCTGAGGCAACCCTGACACCAACAGGCCTGCCATCTGCACACAGATACCAGCAGACTAGCCAACCGCCTCTCCACAAGCCTCCTGTCACAGTACAGAATCTCAGTAACATTATCAACGTCAAGTTCTCCTTCAAGATCAATACCTGATGCCAACCCATGGTGGACAGGCCACTGAACTTTCAAGCCTCCTCACTGCCATCCATATCTTTTTCCAGAATTTCTATTCATAATCCTTCTGTCCCCTCGCCCATCCTTCTCCAAACCCTTTGGACATTGAATTCAAATTCGGCCTCCCACCAGAGAAATTGACATAGCTGTAGGAGAAACAGAGGAAACTTGCAAGTAAATGGTCCTTTAAAAAAAGACCAATGGTGGCAGATAGGACTATGAGCCAGAAATTTTCTCACTATAATATCTCGTAAAGCAACAAAATGTTAGGTACTGAGGAATTATAACTTGCCGAGTCATTGTAAGTAAAATGGGGCATACAATATTGCCAAATACTAACATTGCCAATGGAAAGTGTTTACAACAATTATCAAGAGAAGTCTAGCAACTATAAAACTAAAACTGTTTCTTTATGCAAGCATACTAAAAATGATAAACCAGTATTGTTTCTGGGGATGATACAAGTTAAATATTTTCCACTTTTTTTTTTACAATGCTACACCACACTACACATTTTATCTTGCTGAACTTTACTATAACAAGTAATTCATTGGGAATCTGAATCATTTTCCTGCCTTGCTTTAAAAAGTTAAATGTCTCCAGTTCTATTATCTCACTTAAAAATTAAGCAATTTCTTTTAAACTCGCAGCATCAAATTCAAGTTTAAATTCAAAATACCAGGAACAGTATAGTAAATATTTAAATACTATAGAGTACACTGGGAGTAGTACAACAATTAACTGTGCCAGTTAAATTCTAGTTTCCAAGCTAACACCTGGGTTAAGTTACTAAAACAAGAATACTATAAATTATATTAGTGCCTGCATTGAACTTATGTATACTATGTAATGTCCAAGACATAACAGGAGGGTACTGTACAGTACTTACGTTGTAATCCATGGCTAGAGTAATATCTTCAACTAATACATATTGTTCATCTAACTATAGTTTATAATGCAATCAAATTTAATTGCCCATAATTATATATACAGTATACAAACTTAGACATTAACTAATCTATAGATGTGTAGCACTGAAAATCAGGGATGGGAACTTACCATGCAACTACAATTGTTTTGTACAGGTAAGGAGTAACTTTATTGCTTTCATATAGAAGTGGAAGATCCAAGACAACAAAATTTTCTCCTGAAAATATAAACATTACAAATGAGAGAGATTATCCTTTTAATAATTGTATACAGTATACTGTACTGTAATGTACTAAATACTTCCAGAGATCACTAGTAAACACCTGGAGACCTTAACCCAGTGGGCACTTTTTATTGAAAGCGACTGACGTTACATACTGTTTACTATATCACATCGGTAGCCTTCAACCAACAGTGCCCACTGGGAGATGTACATAAATATGCTCCTCCAGTTTGGTCTATTTCCTTTAACTTTCATATGACCCTTTTCCTTTTACTCTGTCCACCCAAAGATATGATATCCCTTTGTTGGAGTCTGGAGTCCTGTTAGGCTTATTAGGGTCTCTTTAGGCCAATGTTAAACATTGTTGAACACAACCTTCCTAAGGATGCAACTTGATGTAATACCTTTACTGCTAGGTGAATAGAGGTATCAGGTGTAAGGGTACATGCCTAACATTTCATCCTACCCTAGAATCGAACTCGATAAGAATCGGTTACGAGTTGAATGTGCTAGCCTGTGCACAACATTTATTGTGCACATTAATTTTCCCACCAATTCTATCCATTCCACTCTTTACAAACCAAACCATTTTTAACACATTACTTTTACTCTGTTCCTCATCTTATTTAAATAAAAAATGTCAAATTCAAATTCAAATGTTTATTCAGATAAAGTACATACATACAAGGTGTGATACAAATATTGATGAATTTATAGATAGAGCTAGAACATACAATGCCTAAAGCCACTATTACGCGAAGCATTTCGGGCAGGAAAAACATTAAAGACTAAAACTTAATACTAATTGAGATTAAAAAATGTGTTTAGAAAATAAAAAATAAAAAAAGAGGGGGAACATGGCAGGAAAACAGCAAAAAAATGACATTATGACATTCTCTGTTCTCCCATCTTTCATACACTTGTAAATTACTTATTTCTATCCATTTACTAATACCACAACAATTTTGTAAATAAGTAGGTCATTTGAAAATGCTTTACTTTTAACTTCATCTCATTCCATATCCTGTTTAAAGGATATAAGTCACAAATCAGTTGGTGAACCAACACAAGTTGATTCACCAACTGATTTTAAAACCATACTTAACCAAACTTAACCTAACCTAATCGCTCTTAAATACAGCCTAACCTACACTAACACAGAAAAATAAGCTTAATCAATTGTCTTCTGTACAATATGACCATACAGTACTTCTGTTCAATGCTTTGTCAAGAGGAATATATTATTACAATTCTTTCCCACATAAAACAATCCCCCCTTCTAATCTTTCCTGGAGTTCTAATCACAATTCTTTCTTGCACTCTTCTCTTCCTCCAATGTTCTATGTGTGCAAAGAACTGATTTAAAATAGGCTAGTCAGACTCTTTGACTTCCACTACAATGAATCCAATTAAATCTATAATGCCTTCATATTTTGTCTTATCACATTATTTGCAACCACACAGCTAAAGATCATTACTCTAATCCTGCCATCATTTACCTAAACTTTCCTCTAACTTCATTAGAAAATGCTTCTAAAATAAATAACAAAATTAATTACTTGATATTTATGTATTCATCTATATATATAATATAAGTGTTACGACCCTGGGTTCCTTAGTTGGAAACCAGAGGTCAAATTGAGCTCTAAATAATTACTATACATTAATTCATAGAATTGGATCATGTGAGAAGGATATTTAATTACAATAACAATTACATGCAGGACCCCTTAAAGCTTGGTTCTGCAGTATTCCTGTCATCCTTGCTAAACGTAAGATGAATCTTGTTTCTCACAGAGCATTCAGACTCTGAGCTTGTTGTTGATTGAATATAATATTGAACTAGTTATCAGCTATTCTTAGAACTATTAAAGTAACTAGTAACAAAGACTTGTATTGTTTGTAGCTGCACGATCAAGCTAGGTACCTTCCCGGCAACAACAACAATGAGAGAGCTCGGGGACTGGAGGTTCCTTCGGTCTTCTCTGGTCTGGCTGTGCTTGTGGCAATATCTTCCCTGTGTGGCTCTGTGCTCCATTCTCCTCCTCCTTCTCCCTTTCCCTTACCTAAGTCTACAGTGATTCTCTAAGTTAAGTATAACCCTGTGTACCGGTCTCTGGCAAAAGTTGTAGTTATTGAGTAATCTAAGCCAGTGTTTTGGGCATCCCTAAGTGTACTGTGTTGTGACTAGGGTACCACGTGGGGCTTAGCTACCCCAGGCTTGCTTCAAGCCTTGCAAGTGCCTCTCTTCAAGTAGACTTTACCCTAGTTTTGTCCAAGTGTAAGCCTTGTATCCTGCCTATGTGGACCAAGGTAGTTAACGTAAGATAGTGTAGTAAAGTGTTGTTATTATAGTAATGTATATGAAGGGTTGTTAGAGGGTTTAATAAATAAGTACTATTAAAGGAGTATCTATTCTTCCAGTGAAGTGGAGCAGTGATCAACCGCTAGACTGACGTATTTACTTTAAAGCCAATAATTTAATACTGTTTTATGTTCTTATTGGGGACCGGGCCTATCTGATCTCCACTGACTTTAGGAACTCCTAGTTTTTACCTTAGGCCCTCGCAATACCACCTTCCCATAACAAGTAACATTTTCTTAACAATAAGCATTTAAATGGCAAATTAATGGCAATTAATTTTAAATGGCAAATTAACACAAAATACATACCTTCTATGAAGGTAGAAATATGTGAAATACAGTATTTTCTCCTACTTTCATTTTCTCTTTATAAACAGTCGCAGTAACTATAATTAATGACAAATCTATATTTCTTGTCAAATTTCCAATTTTATTTCAGGCAGATTTATACACGTTACCTTTCAGAAGGAAGCGGAAAACTTGCCGGCGTATTTCACTATATATCTCTGGATGAGTTATCTTGTTGATGGTTTTACGCTTCTCTGCATCAGAAAATACCACCTTGCTCAATTTTTCTCTATCAATTTCTCCTGTTTAATATAAAGAATTTGTCTGAGTACAATTAATGAATGCATTTAGATTTTTCTGCAAAAAGTTACATTTAACACATATCAGATGTAGTGTATACCCAAAAGTCAGTTTTTATTATGTATTATGGAGCAAAGCAAATATACATGAACATAGAAAGATTTAAGTTTAAATTATATACTGTACTGTACCTATATTTTATGTTGATAATCATGCTTATGCTTTAACTGTGTTACAAGGGTATAGTTTTTCAACCATCCTGTTTAGTGGGTGGGGTAAGCTTTTTTAATTATATTACAGTAAATTTATATTATATTAATGCATCTTGAAACATACAGGAACGTCTTGTGATTCTTTGAAGACTTTGGAAAATACAGTACAGGGGTTAACAAATTTTATAAACTAAAAATAATGCATGCAGTCTTAAAGTCACATTCTATTAAAATTAATATACAGTAGACTCCTATTTGTAAATGATACCTGGTAACCTGGTTGATGGGGTTCTGGGAGTTCTTCTACTCCCCAAGCCCGGCCCGAGGCCAGAATTGACTTGTGAGAGTTTGGTCCACCAGGCTGTTGCTTGGAGCAGCCCACAGGCCCACATACCCACCACAGCCCAGTTGGTCCGGCACTCCTCGAAGGAAACAATCTAGTTTCCTCTTGAAGATGTACACAGTTGTTCCTGTAATATTTCTGATGCTCGCTGGTAGGACATTGAACAACCGTGGGCCTCTGATGTTCATACAGTTCTCTGATTGTGCCTATGGCACCATTGCTCTTCACTGGTTCTATTCTGCATTTTCTTCCATGTTGTTCATTCCAGTACGTTGTTATTTTACTGTGCAGATTTGGGACCTGTCTCTCCAGTATTTTCCATGTGTATATTATTTGGTATCTCTGTCATCTCCTTTCTAGTGAGCACATTTGGAGAGCTTTGAGTCAATCCCAATAATTTAGGTGCTTTATCTCATCTATGCGTGCCGTATATGTTCTCTGTATTCCCTCAATTTCAGCAATCTCTCCTGCTCTGAAGGGGAAAGTGAGTACTGAGCAGCACTCAAGATGGGACAACACAAGTGATTTGAAGAGTACAACCATTGTGATGAGATCTCTGGACTTGAAGGTTCTCGTAATCCATCCTATCATTTTTCTGGCTGACAGCAACACTTGCTTGGTTATGCTCCCTAAACGTTAGGTCGTCGGACATCATTATTCCCAAATCCTTGACATGCTGTTTTCCTACTATGGGCAGATTCGATTGTGTTTTGTACCCTGTATTATGTTTAAGATCCTCATTTTTGCCGTATCTGAGTACCTGGAATTTATCACCGTTAAACATCATGTTATTTTCTGCTGCCCAATCGAAAACTTTGTTAATATCTGTTTGTAGTCTATCAATGTCTTCAGCAGAGGTAATATTCATGCTGATTTTTGTATCATCTGCAAAGGATGACACGAAGCTGAGACTTGTGTTTTCGTCTATATCTGATATGAGAATAAGGAACAGCAGTGGTGCAAGGACTGTACCTTGAGGTACAGAGCTTTTAACTGCGCTCGGACTCGATTTTACTTGATTGACTGTTACTTTTTGTGTTCTGTTCGACAGGAAATTGAGTATCCAGCGTCCTACTTTACCAGTTATACCCGATTGACCTCATTTTGTGTGTAATCGCTCCATAGTCACATTTGTCGAATGCCTTTGCAAAACCTGTGTACACGACATCTGCATTATGTTTTTCCTCTAATGCCTCAGTGATTTTGTCATAGTGGTCAAGTAGCTGTGAGAGGCATGATCTTCCTGCTCTAAATCCATGTTGGCCTGGATTGCTGGAGGTCATTGGTTTCCATGAATCTAATGACCTGACTCCTGATCACTCTCTCAAATACTTTTATTATGTGGGACGTTAGTGCAACTGGTCTATAATTCTTTGCCAATGCTTTGCTACCACCCTTGTGTAGAGGGGCAATGTCTGCTGCTTTAAGCGCATCTTGTATCTTCCCTGTGTTCAAGCTCTTCCTCCACACTATACTGAGTGCCTGTGCTATTGGCACTTTGCATTTCTTTATAAATATTGAATTCCATGAGTCTGGACCCGGGGCTGAGTGAATGGGCATATTGTCAATTTCTCTTTCAAAATCTTCCATGCTTTTGTTGATATCAGTTATATTTACAGGTGTTTGAGTATCATTCATAAAGAAATTGTCCGAATCTTCCACTTTCATGCTGAGTATCGGAGTGCTAAACATGTGCTCATACTGCTTTTTTAGGATTTCACTAATTTCTTTGTCATCCTCAGTATATGAACCTTCACTAATACGAATAGGTCCAATACTGGCAGTGGTTTTCGCTTTTAATTTAGCATACGTGAAGAAATATTTTGGGTTTTTCTTTATTTCTTGAATTGCTTTCTATTCTAGTTGCCTTTCTTCAGTCTGATAGGAATGCTTCAGTCTCTGTTCGATTTCTTCAATCTCCCTGTTTAAATTATTTCTTCTCTGTATGGAGAGTCGTGTCTGCTTAAGCATTTCCGTTAATTTCTTCCTCCTTTTGTAATGTCGTCTGCGTTCTCTTTCTACATTGGACCACTTTCTGGCTTTCCTCAAAGGAACATGTTTCAGACAGCCTTCATATGCTTCAGGTATGACTTCCTTGAGACCCTGTGTCATAGTCATGAACAGCTGTATTTTGTTAAGGATCTTATGATAAAATCAGGTGTTGAATATACAAAAGCTGCTTTTTGTACTTTGTTGCTCTGCAAGGTTATAATGGTCCCTAGGCCAATAATTGACCTTTCCCTGGATGCTGCTCACAATATTTCCCTAAACCGTGCCTAAATATCTCTTCCTGTGCAGAAACTGAATGCAGACACACTGTAGTAAAGCAAAATAAAGTATGTAAGTAAGTTATCTATAGCCTCTGGAAATGCACCATCTAACTTTTAGCCAGAAACAATGATTGACAAAGAGCAAAATACCATTGAAAACTCCAGCAGCCACTGCTGCCCTGTTACCTATCGCCCTAAAGACTCCACTTTTACAATAATAATGTTTTTTGGAAAATAGTACGATTCTCCTTTTACTAATCACTTGTAAGCACACATGACTCATTTTTACGAGTTTTAACCACAGTATACCAAATACTGTACAGTACAGCATATTTTGTTTAAATTTATACTGCAGAAGCAGATCTGATTAAATCTTAACATGTACAACTTGGAGTCTATTGTACTTTGATAAAAATGGAGAAAGAGAACTAAGAAATACCTGCTACATTTTAACTTGTCTAGTTATACTTGCCAGAATCTAAAAAGACTTCATCTCCAAATGCTGCTCTGATCTTCTTCCATGCCTTTTTACCAGGTTCCACAACTGCCAACAGAAAATAATACAATATATTAAGAGCAGTTGAGTTTCATCTGCAAATGTTGCGTACTGAAAATATACTGTACTGTACTATCAAGTTAACTAATAAATCCAATTAGAAAAATACATGTAAAGGGCAGTTTTCTCTAACATGCACATTTTCTGAAGGGAGCCCCTTTTGGCTCTCTGAAACTACTCTCTCTCATAGTGTGCCATACTACTAGGTCCCATCAGTCAAGGAGTTCTATTACCCTGTCGAGGACCAGAGCCAGAACCTGGTTCCCTCACAGAGATGCAGTGTGTGGTGACATACTGATTTGGTTTTTCATTTATGCCACCTACCAGGAAAGACACCCAGAAAGTCAGTGAAACAAAACAAACCACTGCTGTCTTCACACGAGACCACAGCCTTGAGAACCACCTAAAAAACTCCCAAAACTATGTAAACAAATGATCAAAAATTCACGAAATTTGTGTTGGCTCATTCACCCCACCTTCCCCACTAATTTGGGAGGAAGGGGGCAGCCCGTGGTCAGCCAGCTGCTCCACCCTCAGTTCTATTCTGATGGTAGTGTGTGTCAGGTTGATTGTCACTCTGGCTCCAGTGCTTTGCTTTCAGCAAAGTGGTGGTTTTTGCCTTTGTGGCAGTTCCTGTACACTGTGGTGGAGCATGAGGCAAGTGTTAAGAGTGCTTGGGGATGCATGCTCTCAGGGTTCTCTTCCCTGTGTGCTTCTTAAGTGCTGTCCTTGCACTGCCTGGGTTATCTTCCCTGGAATGCTCGGGGATTGTTCCCTTATAGGTCCTGCTTGCTAGTGGTGGGTCCTCGCCCAAGGTGAGTCAGTTGTCTTTGCTTTTCTGTCTTTTGTTGGATCAGAAGTGATTTTGGCTGGCAGGGCATGAAGTTAAGAGTACAGTAGAGTGACTTAGGTGAGGTAAGTTGCTGGATATAAAGAATGCCCTGGTTAGAAAGAACAATCAATTAAGGAAAATGGGAATATATAATAATAATTAATCATTGTGTTGGGGGACAGGAAGCCAGAGTGTATTCATACACATTAGACTTTTATTGGGATTCACCCCCCCCCCTCCAGGTCAAATTACTGACCCCGCCCAGGATGCAACACCACAACAAGTCAAGTACCTACTTACTGCTAGGTGAAAGGAAATGTGCCCAACCATTTCTGTCCTGCCCAGGATTCGAACACGTAATTCTCAAGTGTGTGTCGAGAATGAACCCGACTACTACCGGGACCCTTAAAGCAGCCATAGGGCCTGTGTGATTTATTGGTGTTGAATGTCAAAATTAAGTATTAGAGCAGAAGAAATTAATACTCAGAGAAGCAATGTGTGATCTTTGGCAAATAGAGACTGGAAAGCCATCCAATTTAAGATTGAGAAGAGTGTACAATACCAAGATATTCAGTCATGTTGAACTTATGTAAAGGTAGATGGTGAAAAGTGCATGTGAGAAATTGAGGGAAATAGTTGAAGGATAAAAAGATGGGCAGACATAGTGAGTGAGGAAGGGAATTTTTAAAAGGTGGAACCAGATGTGGAAGGTAACAAGGCTAAGTGGTAGCAGGTTGTCAAGAGAATAACAATTTTTTCTTGTACTGTATATGAAAACTCAAGATGAACACTGTACACAGTCATATAAAGCAGTGCAGTTCTGTTTTTTATCCAGTACAGGTACTTCAAAAGTACAGTGCATTTCCAGTTTCATAATTCTTTATTTGTTACATTAATTGTTTGCCTATTTATTTAATGGAAATTAATGGTGAATTGAGTAAGCCATGATTTTTTATCCTCAACTTAAAAAGTACAGCTACAGTCATCCTCAATGTCATCTGACAATGCTCCTATCATTTATTGATGATTTAATGTGCCTCATAATATTCAAAGTTTCTAGATATTCTATGTAGACATCATTTGATACTAGAGGCCTCTGGCAATCTTTTGGCATGTTGGGGAAAATCTTTAAAGCCTTTAGCTACCTTCCTTGGCATTATTACAAAATTGGTACCTTTAAGGTGCATTACCATCCATTTACTGACACCTATGCTTAGAACCAGTGAAGCCATGCAAAATTTAAAGGATTTTTATAGACCAGGAATATAGTTATGATAAGGAGAAATCTATTACAAATAGTTTACTTGAATATTAATGATCAGAATTTGAGGTTTTCAAAATTTCTTCACTTCAGCCAAACTAAAATTATTATTTCTATATTTTCCCTATATTAGAAATATATGCAGACAATAATTCACAATAATGTGGCTGAAAAGTAGACACCCAACTCACAAATCTGAAAATAAGGAAAATGCTGCTGCTTTGGTCCATACTGGATCAATTTCAAGTTGTGTAATTTAATTCAGCATTACATGATTTGATAATGATCCAGGATGGACCAAAATGTAATTTCTTTTATTTTTAGATTTGTGGATTGGGTTTCAGTTCTAATAAATGCTTTATGATATAAAGAGGAGAGAATTTTTAAATTTTGTTATGCACACAGGGGAAAACAACTTAAAAAGGAGTGCACAGGTTAAGGCTAAACATTTTAATTAATTTTATAATCTATCCTCAAATCAAACATCAATGGGTGCTTCTGTATAGATTTTGAATCAAAATTAACGTAAAACTGTTAGAGTTGTATAAACTACATATTCAATACAGCTAACTGATGTACTAATTAACATGTAAAACAAGTTGGCACACCAATTCATCATCTAGTTATTATATTTATATTTATGCATGTACTGTATACAAGATATAAAAACCACCAAATAATCCAATCTAACCTACCAATAAATATTGGGCTCTTGAATAACTTCTTAGCCTCTTTTTTTAATAAACAGTAGTATATATTCTGTAATTATTTATACTATACTGTATCATGTAAACACTTTTATACAAAATATGTGCAATGAGTCAACCAAACATTTTGAAAAATCAATGTGTTCCAACGTGAAGGTCTGATTTATCGACTTAGTACCTCTCAAGCAACTTGTACCCAACTAGTAATTTGCCTTTGTTTCCAAGTAACCTACCTTGTTGGCTACAGGTCACCTTGTACGCAAGGCCTGTTCGCCAATGGATTCCAAGACATTTTTTTTTATATATATAGTTGAACCCCAGTTGGAAACTGACTCAACTATGGGATGGGTTAACCCAAGTATAGCATTTCCAAAAGGGTCGCCCATGTTGGAAAAGACGAATGCCGAAAGAATATTGTTGAAAACATCTTGATAACTTATTAATCCAAAATTATTTATGAGTCAGAAGAAAGACAGAAACGCAATCTATACATAAAACCTCCTATCAGACAAATATTTTAAGTAAAACCGAAGATATTTGTAGTTGTATAAAAGTGGCAGTTTTCATCACTCGTCAAGCTCGCAACCTACAGCATTCATCTCAGAACAATGTCTATTTCAAGAGTTCTTACATTCTTGTACAAACAAAAATCTAACCAAATATGATCTTATCTAAACTTACCTAACAATATTTACAGGTTTTAAACAATTAGAAAATAACGAGCCATACTGAAAACGCCTGTGTACGACCTGACCATACCCACCGAGATATACCATGATACCAATACATTTCATTTTGCTACTAACTTTGCCTGGCAATGAGGTCTGCATCAACTACAGGGATGCCCATGCCATGGATCATGGCACTAACAGCACTTTTGCCAGTTGCTATACCGCCAGTCAGTCCCACGAGAAACATTTCTAGTGACTTTGTCACTTTAATGACGGCCGCAGAAGTCGGTTCGTCTACACCTTCACTGTAGTATTCTTAAGCACAGATGTCTTATTCTTCTTTACGATACATGGAGTGTGCCTAGATGTATAGAGTTCTGTAAGAGCACTTGTGAGTAAGGCGTGATTTGTGGCGGTGGTGGCACTTCCTGACGTTCCTGGGGCCGTGTGGTAAGGCTCCGTGATGTGTTTACCAAAATCAGCTGATTTTTGTTTTGGGCGCGTTCAATACTGCAGCAAATCAGTCTTTCTTTACTTAAAAATTCATAGATTCCATATTGCAAGTGATATCTGGGAGTTTGTATTATACCCGCTGTTGTAAATCTGAATAAATGTAAGCTATGTTAGTAAAATTATTCACTTACCCTACGTCATTATGTAGATAAATTTTAAACAGGAGAATTTCTACCTGAAGACTAACATGTATCCTGTAGCCTCGACGGAGACAGGAAGCCGACAGCTTGTCAGAGGTATCCCCCCCCCCCATTTTTCCAAGAATTTTTTTCGAAATGGGTTTTGAATTGAAGTAATATATTTACGGCTTCGGTAGGCAGTTCCATGGGTTTATGACCCCACAACAGTTTGAATTGAAATTTAAATAAGTTTATTGAGGTATAAATACACATAAAGGGATGTGTATTGATTGTGAGTCGAGAGCGATGGACTACATAGATGGACTTTTCGAAATATATTGATAAGTTATAAATTATAGTTTCTTTTGGCTGATCTGACAGCTCCTCCCTGCCTTGGGTGGGCACCGATTTAGTTTGTTTTCTCTGCTGGAGTGCGAAAAGATACGTGAATAGACAATTCTATAACAAATGTTCCAGAGATGTGTAAATATTTAATTCAAAATGATCTGCTACCAGACATTTTAGCCAAATATCTCAAGTTTGCTAACTATAGGTAGTAACTAAGTGATTGTAACCTATCCACCGCTGTCCACTGGATGGGGGCGGTGTGCAGGACAAACATATCAATTGTGACACTATAGCTCTCCACATATGTCAGTTGCTTAATTTAGAAACTGTACTTGTGGTCGATCTCGAGCCCATTGATGATGTGACGATGTGTATTAATTTTATAACTAGCTCATCAAGATTGTAACTTGCTTAGCTAAATGTATTACGGGGTTCAGTCCCTAAGCACATTATGTGCTTCTGTAACCCTTTCCACTACCGCCGACAAGATGGGTATGGGGTGCATTATTAACAAACTAAACTAAACTAAAATTTCCTCGCCCGACAGAAAACGGTAGAATTGTAGGTGGGACAAAAGGTTTGTACCACCTCTGTAGTTAATTCGTCTTTCATTGTAAATGAAGTAAAATTACTATGTTTGCGTGCCCTCTGAGGGACGCATAACATAGAAAAGTGTTAATGGACTACCTTGCGCAATCCCTTCGGGATGGTAATTTAATTTTCCTTCCTACTTACTAGCCTAAATATTTGAAACGGCAACTCGAAACACTCGGAGTGGTTCATATCATTACTGTAATGAATTTATGTCCTAATTTCCTTTATTGTATTCTAATTATTTCTTATATCAAATCTACCCATAATAAATTACAACACAAATAAAATCAATGCTTTAAAGGATAGTTCAATTCTAGGGCGACACTAACATAAAGATAGCTGTGAGCGTGGTGGTACCCAGTCGTGGCAGGTGTGGGTTGCGCGTTGGGTTATATATTCATACTTACCTGGCACAGGAGACACGGCGATCAAGAAGGCCGTTTTCCCAGGGCGAGGCTCACCATTGCACTCCGGTGGCGCTGACCCTTGCGATTAACCCAAATGTGGTTAACTCGGGTGTAAAATTTTTTATAGCGGGGGACTGCGTTCGCGCTATCCCCCATTGTAATTGCCATGTATTAAATTGATAATTGCTACAACAGCTATTCATTTGTTTCATTAACTAATGATCAAATCTCTCCCGTGGTACCTTATTCGCAAATATGTACACGTTTGGTGTGGTTTGATCTTTTAAGCATTATAGCCATTGAAATGTACAATTCAAGTCTTTGTGTAGATCACTTCAATGTGTTACTGACAGGAGCCATCCCAAATTATTTTCTAAATGTCACTGAGCAATTGGAAGCTTATAACTATGTTTATATGGAGATTTCCTTTGGCTAACGAATAACCTTCGTCCCCAGGATGCTAGTGAATTGCGCTACATGGTCACCTGCCTCAACATTCAATAATTGTGTCTGCAAAATACAATGACACGAAAGACAGACGACTCTTGGGAGGTCTGTACCCAAATGGAAGAAAGTATTTGCAGCAGTAGAAGCTTGCCTGTCTGCCTTTCCCGCTTCTGGTCAGGTAAAGCAATAACATTTTAATCCTAAAGGTTCAAAGTTCAAGTATGTTTACTGAGACAATAAAAAAATACATCTCAAAGGGATAGAGTAGCTTAGGCTATTTCTACCCCCTCTACTTCAAGTACCTCAAGGGGCGCACAAATTCAGTGAGTACAAATACGCAAATCACAATACAAGAATCCCATTTAACATTGCAGGTTAATATAGTAAGCACCGCATATAAGTGTTACACTCTTTGGGCAAAATTCTTGTAGTTCCTAAGTATCCTGTCTATCATACCATTATCACACATCCAAACAATTTGATGTATCGACTTGAGAATGGTCCAGGACGGACCGAAACGTCGGCGTCCCTTCACCTTCTAGTGTGTGTGTGGTCTGGTCAACTTACTTTAGCCACGTTATTGTGACTCATCGCCTGCATATGAATTTGATGTAGTACACTACTTATTTCCTTATTTCTATAGTTATCAATAAGTTAGACCAATGTTATCAATAAGTTATCAATCACTGCCACGGCTCTTGACCACATCTGGACTAACATAACCTCTCCGGTTACTTCAGGGATACTCATTGATAGAACCACAGACCTTTACCCCACATTTCTCCTAACCAACATTAACAAACCACCTCTTGATACAAGGAAGATAAGCTTTAGGCTGCACAATGTAACTTCTATAGGCAATTTTATTGCTGTTGCTGCTAATATCAACTGGGAGTCTGAATTGGGTAACATAAGGGACATCAACCTAGCAGTGCAATCATTTCTTCAAAAAACTCTCAGCCTTTATAATACCCACTGTCCTATGCTAACGAAACAAGTCTCAACTAAAAGGCTAAACAATCCTTGGCTTTCAAAGGGAATACTTAAATCCATTAATAAAAAAACATGACCTTAAGAAGAAGTATAGGTTAGGAATCGTCTCCAAAGAATTACTCATCATTGTTATCTAAAATAATTAGAAGATCCAAAACTAAATACTACGAAGATAAATTTACCCAAACAAAGGGCAACATTAAAAAAACACGGAGCACAATTTCACAAATATTGGGATCAAAGAAGATTTTAAATAACAAACCAATACTCCTGACTAATAACGATGGTCAGCTTACAGCCTCTGATACTGCTATTGAGTTCAATAGGTTCTTCTCTTCCATTGGGTCATTTCTTGCAAATGATATTCCATCTTCCAGTACTCTGATGTTCAGGACTATCTTACAGGTAACTATCCACAGTCTCTGTACCTAACGCCTACTAATTCCACTGTTGTTAATGAGATAATCCTTTCCCCTAAAATCAAGTCAAGTGCTCTTGAGGAGATACCAACTTTAATTTACAAAAAAAAGCCTCCAGATCTTTAGCCCCTGCTATTGCATTGCTCTTCAACAAGTCACTTGAACTCCAAACCTTTCCAGATATTCTAAAAAAAAGCGAGAGTAACGCCTGTTACAAATGTGGTGATCTCACTGATGTTAACAATTACTAGACCTATATCAATTCTGCCAAACTTGTCAAAAATATTTGAAAAACTAATCTACAAGCAGCTTTACTCTTATCTAGCCAAACACAATATACTAAGCTCTTGTCAATATGGCTTCAGACCCAAAAAAGCACTAAGGATGCACTTATTAGTATGATTAACTTGATACATGCAGCTCTTGATAAAAATGGGTTCCCTGTTGGGTTATTTGTGAACCTGCGTAAGGCTTTTGACACTGTCAACTACCAAAACCTTCTTCTTAAATTACATCATTATGGAGTCATAGGTCAATACCTGCAATACCTCAAATCTTACCTTACTGACAGGCTCCAGTATGTTTCTGTGAATAATTCAATTTCTCCCACCCTACCCATTAACATTGGTGTTCCTCAGGGCAGCATACTTGGCCCTCTCCTCTTTCTCATCTACATTAATGACCTTCCAAATGCCTCCCAACACCTCAAGCCAATTCTATTTGCTGACGACACAACCTTCATTTACTCCAGTCCTGACCCCCCTTGCTTTAAATGTCACAGTGAATACTGAGCTAAATAAAGTCCATCACTGGCTAACTGCCAACAAACTCACCCTCAACATTGACAAAACTTTCTATATTTTGTTTGGAAATAAATCCTCAAATCAAATAGATCTCAGGATAAACAATACTCAAATTTGTAACAAAGTAGATGGCAAATTCTTTGACGTTCTCATTGACCGCAAGCTGAATTTCCAGGGACACATTCGAAACATATCAAAAAAAGTTAAAAAAACTGTTGACATTCTTTCTAAGATCAGATATTATGTACCTCGCCCTGCCCTAGTGAGGCTCTATTACTCTCTCATCTATCCTTGTCTCAACTATGGTATTTGTGCATGGCGTTCTACTACCCAAAATCATTTACGTCCTCAAATTGCTCAACACAAAGCTGCTGTTAGGACAATATCCAACTCTGGTCCCAGACATCACTCGGTACCACTACTCAAATCTCTGAATATGTTAGATATTAAATCACTGCACATCCTCTCATGTGTATTATATATATATATATATATATATATATATATATATATATATATATATATATATATATATATATATATATGTCGTACCTAATAGCCAGAACGCACTTCTCAGCCTACTATTCAAGGCCCGATTTGCCTAATAAGCCAAGTTTTCATGAATTAATGTTTTTTCGTCTACCTAACCTACCTAACCTAACCTAACCTAGCTTTTTTTGGCTACCTAACCTAACATTACCTATAAATATAGGTTAGGTTAGGTTAGGTAGGGTTGGTTAGGTTCGGTCATATATCTACGTTAATTTTAACTCCAATAAAATAAAATTGACCTCATACATAGAGAAAAGGGTTGCTTTATCATTTCATAAGAAAAAAAATATAGTAAATATATTAATTCAGGAAAACTTGGCTTATTAGGCAAATCGGGCCTTGAATAGTAGGCTGAGAAGTGAGTTTTGGCTACTAGGTACGACATATATATATATATATATATATATATATATATATATAAAACGCTGAACTGTAATGTCAATCCTGACCTTAAAAGCTTCATTGAAGGTTGTAACAGATCCCATGAGCACCACACCAGAAACGAATACCTTTTTGATATTCCAAGAATACGACTTAATCAAACTAGAAATTCTCTACAAATCAAGGGGCCCAGAATGTGGAATGACCTTCCCAATCATGTTAAAGACTGTACCTCTCTCAACCAGTTTAAGATAAAAACTAAGCACTACCTAATTAACTCCCTGTAATCTACCTTACTACTATAATGTCAACCCATGTCTGCTATTTTTAAACAATGCTGTTTGTCGACCAAATTGTATTTTTTGCTGTTTTTCTGCCATGTTCCCCCCTTTGTTATTTTTATATTTTCTCAACACATTTTATACTCTAATCTCAATTAGAATTAAGTTTTAGTCTTTAGTGTTTTTCCTGCCCGAAACGCTTTGCGTAATAGTGGCTTTAGGCATTGTATGTACTAGCCTCTATCTATAAATTCATCAATATTTGTATGACATCTTGTATGTATGTACTTTACCTGAATAAACATTTGCATTTGAATAGTGACGGAGGGTGTGCGAATAATTTTGTTGACAGTTTACATTTGGTCAGGTCTATATCAGCAGATAATTAGAATTCCCAGATACTTGTAACCGAGTCTAAGCCGAGCAGTAGTAACATCTAGAAGTCTGTTGATTTTATTGGATGAACCATAGATGTGTGGCTCCTCTTGCATGATAGTATGATGATAGATGGAATTACTGGTGTTGATTTTCACTTTGCCTGAGATCTACAAGATTTTGTTAAAGTTCTCGGTGTACTGCTGCTCTCAGATTGCTCATTGACAATACAAGGTTACATTCAACGTCTCCTTTAAAGGCAGATTCTTTGGCTAACTTATCAGCTCTATCATGTATTTGGAGGCCAACATGAAATAGAGATCACACGAAATGGACTCTGTCACCATCATTAATAATTTTGTTGTATTTGTGTCTACTTTCGGACACGAGCATGTTACAATTATGTCTTAAAAAGTTGAGAGACTTTTTATCTCCTATTTATTTATCTCCTAGCTCCCTGCTAGAAGATCTACTGCTAGTGAAATCTAAGGGAGAGGAGTTAGGCCTTACCCTAAACCCATCAAAGTGTAAAATCATCTCATCCAGCCAACCAATCATAGATGCGGTACGAATCTTATTGCCAAGAGCCCCCGTGATCGCTCCCACCAACAGTGTACTGCTAGGGGCACCTCTAGGCTCGAACGCCATTGAGGTAGTCCTCGAAGAAAAGCTGAACAACCTGAGGAGGATAGAGGCAAGAATAGGGGCTTTGGATGCTCACGATGCTCTGTACCTTCTCACAAGGTGCCTGGCTTTACCCAGACTTACCTATTTCCTCAGGTGTGCTCCCTCCTTCGACAGCCCAAAATTAGCGGAATATGACTCACTCCTAAAGTCAATAACTATGAAAGTGTTAAACCTCTCCCTGCAAGATGACCAATGGGACCAAGCAACGCTCCCAGTTAGACTCGGGGGTATAGGTATGCGCAAGGCGACACAGTTAGCATTGCCGGCATTCTTATCCTTGACCAGTGCTACAAGTGAATTAGTGAATGAAATACTACCAGAATACCAAGGAACTCCATTGGGATTCATGATCCCAAATTTGAGGAAGGAGGTGGTCAGTGGGACACTCTAGCCAATTCACATCCTCGACCAACTTTTCCAAACGACGGCAAACAGGCCAAATGGGATAGCCCCATAGTTGAGAACATCGCCAAAGCATTGCTGGAGGCAGCTTCGGAGGACAGAGCGCGTCTCCTAGCTGTGTAAGCCCCCCATGCCGGGTACTTCCTGTTGGTAGTCCCTAATTCCGCCTTGGGCACCCGCCTGGACCATCGGACCCTAAGTATTGGTGTTGCTCTGCACCTTGCCGCTCCTATCTCCACCGAGCACCGGTGTATTTGCGGCCATGCACGGGCAGACCAATACGGCAACCATGGTCTCATCTGTCGTAAGACACAGGGAAAGATTGCCAGACATGAAGCAGTCAATGACATCATCAAGAGAAGTTTGGCTTCAGCTGGGTGCCCAGCACAAAGGGAACCTCAGTTGTGTAGGCCTGACAACAGCCAAAAACGCCCAGATGGAGTCACCCTGCAGCCGTGGAGGGAAGGTAAACAGGTCGTGTGGGACTACACGTGTGCATCTACATTGGCTGATACCTATCTACCTTACAGCACAGCTGAGGAAGGCGGGGCGGCCACCTTCAAGGAGACCCAGAAAACTAACAAGAACAGGGACCTAGAACGTTGTTACAGGTTCGTGCCAATAGGCTCTGAGACTCTGGGCGCCTGGGGTAAATGTGCACTTAAGTTCCTGAAGGAGCTGGGCAAGGAACTCACTGGGAAGACTAGAGACCCAAGAGCGGCCTGCAGTTTCATGTTCCAGCGCCTCAGTGTCGCTGTTCAGAGGGGAAATGCGTGCTGTATCTTGGGTACGCACCCGACCCCCGAGGAGCTGGACGAGGTCTTCGAACACTGATTCGTATATTGTTATATAAGTGTGTGTTTTCTTTATATATATATATATATATATATATATATATATATATATATATATATATATATATATATATATATATATATATATATATTATATTTATATATATATGTGAAGATATTTATATTAATAATTTCAGGTAAATTCAGGAACTGTATATGTTGCATAGTCCCGTTTTGATAAACTAAAAATGCAAATTCCAATCCGAATTTAAAGCTGGATTCACGTCACGAACGTGCTGTAATCTGCTCTAGATGTCAAATGTTTCTCAACTCTACGGTACGTGAATGTTCCCATCTTTTTCTCGACAAAAATCATTCAAGGTGACAGTGTGTGTAAGAGTTGTTGGAGAACTGTGTTAGCACGACCAGAAAATATTTCACAGAGGTTTTCCAGCAAAGCTCAAGTTGTTCTGAGTATTTAAACAAGTGTCTTGAGTCGCTCCTCCATAACCTCTCCCTTGGGTTGTCAGGACGAGTCGCCCCATTACTGTTGTCTATACTCGTTCAAGCCAACCACATCTTTCCCGGTGCTGTATATTGTCCTACAGACCTAGCACTTTCTTCTGATAGTTACCTTATTCCTTTTCTGGGTATATTAATTACGTTAGTTTAGTGAAAAGGTTTGCTAGGCAGCATTAATTCATCATAACGGAGCAATAGATTGATGGTTAGGATTAATGAATCATTAAATGTCAGGTTGTGTAGCAAATGTTCATGTACATGTTCACTGGGTTGTAGTAATGGACACTGGTTCCGTCAGCACTAGGCGTGTGCATTAAGTCTTTAGTTCATGAGGGTCTGGACAGTTGCCTGTGAGACGAGGGTGTTGTGAAGCAAAGTGATCGGCAGAGATTGAGGCGAGTTGTTTGCTAACTACCAAACGAGAATGTGACTATGTTGTTTAGAGAGAAAAAGGTAAGGTAATTATAAGGAAAAACCACTGAGCCAGTATGTCAACAGAGAAAAGTGGCAGTGTCAAATGACCCGTCTGCTTTCTACTAAACTTAGGCAAACCACTGGCTAACTAATTCTGACAATCTACTATTGCCTAACAAAATCCAACATCGCCACCTAACACTGTATGTGCTTGGAATAAAGTTGTTTGTTTGGTATACTGTTCTGCTCAGTAGACACTGTGATACCTGGTTGATTTTGTTGATCTGATCTGTGGTTGATCTCTGAGTTTTGTGTTTACCTTGGCACTTGTATTATATTTGAATACAGAAGTGTTTTGTGTTTCCATAATGATTGGAGTGTTTACATCTAACTGGATGTGTTGAGTATGGTGCAGAGCACAGTACAGTATATTGCAGCCATCCATATCAGTACACTCCAATATTTACCCAGATCTTTCCTGAATTTAAACATACCTAATTTATATCCATTGTTTTGTGTTGATATATTTAAAACTACATTTATATCTCTTTTGTTATACCATTTTATCTACTGTACTATACTGTATTTGTATACTTCACTCATGTGACCCCCCATTACTACACGTACTGGAAGGCTATTCCTACCGAAGTGGTATTCCTGAGGCTAAATGTTCTTGATAACCTCGCTCAGCCAAACCCAACCAAACCAAGGGAACAAAGGCCTGAACCTGTGTGTCAAACGTGCATTGTCCTACTAACAATTGTGCCCCCCTCGTAGAATGTCATGATGTGCAGGATGACTGGAAATAGAGCATAATGGCTATTTTTTTTTTTTACCTTTGCATTTTAATGAATGGTAAACCTGTTATTGTATTTTTTATTTTTAGCAATACTAAATTACCATTGTTTATTTCTACCCTTGATAAAAATAACTTTTTGCAGTCTCTATCCTCCTACTTCCTAACTTGTATGTACTGTATATACTTCCTCTGATAATCCATATTCTTTTCCACATACATTGGGGCCTCGACTTACGATGCTAATCCGTTCCCAGAGATGGATCGTAAGTCGAAATATCGTAAGTCGAAGCGATTTTTCCCATAAGAAATAAAGGGATTTGAATTAATCCGTTCCCCACCCTCCAAAATATTAATATACAAATACATTTTATACTGAATACAATATTTTTTTCTAACTACAATACAGTACCTAAGCTTTATCTTACCTTTATGGAGGGCTCTTGATGGCATATGGAAGATGGTGATGAGGGGGGGGGAGGAGGAGAGTTGTTACTGTTTGGAAGGGGAGTTCCCTTCCATTATCACATCAGGCAGTGATGTTTTCTCTGGGGTACTCTCTCTCTCCTACGCTTTGCCTGAATACCACTAGGACCTGGTTGTGGTTCAGTGCTTGTTTGTCTCACTACAAATTTGTCAAGAGACATTTGTTTTTCCCTTCATTTTAACATTTGTCTGTAATGATGCATCACTTTAGTACCCATAATGTCCTTTCTCTTAGCCAGTATGGTGGATATCGTTGGCTGAGATTTGTTGTACTGCCTAGCCAGTCCAACAACCCGCACACCATCTTCATATTTACGAATGATCTCTTGTTTCTGCTCTATGGTCATCCTTACATGAGATCTCATATGTTGAGCCTTACCACTGACTTTTCTGGGACTCATGGCGTGATATATAATAATTACTTTAATGTTCAAAATGCAAAAAATCACCACAAAAACAAAATTTCTTATAGGCGCGATCATCACTAAGTGGGCAGCTGAAGTAAACTGAGGCAGGTCGGCCGCGTGACCGGGAACTACTCGCTCGGTCGACCCGAACGTGTACCAACAAATATTGTAAGTCGACGACACCATCGGATGTCGAAGTCGCATTTTTCGATGACATTTACACCGTAACTCGAAATTATCGTAAGTAGGGGCAATCGTAAGTCGAGGTGCCACTATATTCTCCTCTTAGTATGTTAACAGTACCAACACCTGTTAAAATTAAACAAGTTCTTAAAATGGTCCTCTAGTTTTTTATCATTTGGAGGCAGTTGAGAGAAAGTATCAGACAGTAGCTGCGTGAGACTTCCCTCAAGGAAGTGAAGGATGAAAGATACTGTATTACATTGTGTGTGGATGGTGTGGCCGTGCACTGTGTACAGTATTGTGCTTCATTTCAGATTTCTGAATGTGTTTTTATTTAGCTGTGAGTGTTGTATATTTCCCTTGATTGAGGAATCCCCTGAAGTTGTTTTCTTTTTTATCCTGGTGGAGTTATAACTGAATTAATATCTGGGAAATATTTTTCTAAATTTGTTCAAACATGTACTGTACTAAATATTTCATGGTAGGTATTAGCTAGTAGTTTTAACTTGATGGGATTCAACACTAACATCTTAGCCTTACAATGTTATGTAATAAAACCTGATGTACTGTACTTCAAAAAGTCTACTATAAACAAGTTTAAAAAGTTGATTTATGTACATTTATTTGTTTCATAATACCTTTTTTAAAGTTTCAATGTTTTTTCTGTAGGGAGCCCTGTCGGCTATCTGAAGCTATCCAAACTGACATGTGCAATACAGTGGTACCTTCAGTTTATGAATTTAATCCATTCCCAGAAAAGTCTCGTAACCCATAAATTCGTAACCCAAAATAAATTTTCCCATAAGAAATAATGTAAATTGAATTAATCAGTTCCACACTCCCAAAAATATTAACTTCAAAATACATTTCATCCATAATAAACATAAATATTTTATACTATTTATTTTTATTTATTTATATGTACTGTATATATATGTAAGTTACATTAGGTTTATGAGAGTAAATAGCATGATGTGTTTACATTTTTATAAAGCCACTAGTACGCACAGCGTTTCGGGCAGGTCCTTAATCTAACAGATAATATTTAGTAAGTAATTTCTAGCAAAATTTATAAAATGTTAACAGGTATATTGTAAGAAAATTTGAGAGAGATTAGTAGGTATATTAAAGCACATTGAAAGCTGTACTATAGTATGTACACGTTATAGCTTACTTTTATTGATGACTTTTTGGCATATGGAAGATGGTGAGGAGGGGAGGAGGAGAGGTGTTAGTGTTTGGGAAAATAGTCCCTCCCTTCCATTATAACATCAGGCAGTGATGACTTCTTTGCGGTTCTCTCTACCCTACGTTATGCTTGCATCCCACTAGAATCTGGTTGTGGCTCACTGCTTGTTTTTCTCACTAGAACCTTTCCGTAGAGACTTGTTTTTTCTCTGTGGTCATCTTTACATGTATTTTCTTAGATTGAACCTTACTACTGACTTTCTTTGGACCCAAGGCATGGTATATAATAATTACTTTTATGTTTAGAAACAAAAAAGCTCAAAAACAATGTAATTCTTTACAAAGAATTCAAATGTGATTGTCACTACGAGGGAGGCACCCGTTCCACCAGGAACCACATGCTCGGCCGACCCATACGTGTATCAACAATCTCGCAACTCGAGGCAAAGCTCGTAAACCTAATAGAATTTTACGAAGAAATTGAGCTCGTAACCTGAAAAATTCATAAATAGGGGCATTCATAAGCCGAGGTTCCATTGTATTAGTTTGGTGTCATCAGTCACAGGAGTTCTATGCCTACTGGGAATCACGAGCCAGAACCCTGGTCCCCTCAGAGAGGTGCAGGGAACAATGGCCTATGAGCACTCTACATTTAGAGTATGTCATACTGGGTATTTGCCATCAACCGAGGGAAGGCACCCAGAAAGATAGGCGAAACAAAACAAACCACAAGCTAGTGAAAATTGCATCCTATGTCTGAACAAGGCAAAATAACTCCCCAAAATGAAAACAAACAAGCAAAACATCATCCAACTAGCTCACGCACTCATTAGAGCCCTCCTCCCAAAATGGGGGGTAGGTGGAGCCGGCTCAGACTCCCCACCTCAGTTCTCGACTGATGTGCATGATGTCAGCGGTCATCTCTGGCCTCCCTTTTCTGTTCTGGATATTGTCCTGTTTGGCTGTACCTGCAGTGTGTGTGGTGTGGTGGCCAGGTGTTTCTTTGTATGCGGGGCTGCATGCGTTTAGGGTAATCATCCCTAGGTGCCTTGTAAGTACTACCCTTGCATTTCAGGGTTCTCTTCCCTGGGGCATTAGGGACTCGCTCCCATTTGAGGGCTACGTTGCTTGGCGTACGCTTCGCCCTTGGGGTCCATTGGGGGTCTTGGGCTTTCCGTCTTGCCCCGGGTTGTGAGTGATTTGTTGTGGGGCAGGACGCACAGTGGTCGGCGCAGTTTACCCACATGGCGGCTGACAGTTCTCTCTGGCTGCGAATTCGTTTGTTTGTGTGACTTCGTTTTTATTTTTTTTTGTTATACATATCGTTTTTTATTTTGTTTATGGAGGAGGTCTGCCTAGCTTCTCATTAGGTATGTCTAGGATGTGTTGATGGCCCTCCTCTGTTTCCCTCGAGGCTTCACGACTGCTACTGGTGGTCAGTTTGCCTGCTAATAAACAGGGTTTAAGCCTCTTGGCTAGCCCGGTTCCTGGGTTTCCCGTAGGGCTTACTTCCCCCTACGGGCCCTGGAAAACCCCATTGGGCTCGGGGTTACTATGAGTGTGTCTTCTGAGACCTCTCTAGTCTTGTACGATGTTGAAGGTTGTTCGTTGCCTCTGACTCAGGGAGACATTCATCCATACTGCTTCCGTTATGCTGCCTGTTGGGTTGGTGACACCTACGACCCGGAGTCTTGCGGGATTTGTTTTCCGCCTGTGCTCCAGTTTACCCATTTTTTGTCTGAAGACCTCAGGAGTCAGGCAGTGGCTGCATTGCATACTAGATTTAACTTGTTGCAACTTGCCAGGCTGGTCACCAATTTGGAAGCTCCAGAGCTGTCACGTTTGGGTTTTGGGGACCAGGATTTGGGGGGTTGGTCGCTTTGACTTTGGTTCTGTTCGCGTCCACCCTTTTCTTCCCAGGTGGGGGGTGGTTCGCTCTGCTCTTCCTTTCCCTGCTTTAAGTTCCCAAATGTCTGAGGGTTTCGGAGTTGGGGCTGGGTTTAGCTTGGGATGAGGCTCAGGTGGCTTCGGGGATTGCTTCTTCCAATTCGTGGGCAGAGGTGGTTGAGCCCGATTTTTCTGCTGAGGCTTCTGGGTCAACCCAGCTGACTACCTTCTTTGAAACTTTTCCTCTGGACTCTAGGTTTTCGTCCCCTCCTTTTCCTCTACATTAGTTTACCATTTTGCCGGGATGAATTCTGCACCTCGAGTTCGTCACATTCGTCTTTTGCTTGGATGTTTTGCAGCAGTTTTGGTGTTTGTTTTGACAGACATTTTGCTCTGTGTACGTTGCTGTGTTTGGTCACCAGGGTGGCACTCCAAGTCATGTTTACATATGACAACTAGGCATTTGAACCTGCTTTTTTGGGGTGTTTTCCTTTTGTTCATCTGCTCCTCCTCTTCCTGCTGACTCTGTCATTCACTTTTGGGTGACATATCTCTGGGTGTGGGTTGTCTGCTTTGTAAGTGGTGGGGAGGTACTGTTTGTGGATTGATGTGTGTTTCCCGTGTCACTGCTGAGGGTAAGTTTGTACAGTGGTATCTGTTTGTTGTTTATGTTTAATCTGGTCCCAGAGACGGTTCGTAACCCGAAAATTTGTGAACCGATTCGAATTTCTCCATAAGAAATAATGTAAATTGAATTAATCCGTTCCACACTCCCCAAAATATGAACTTCAAGGTAAATTTTATACCTAATTCACTCAAATCTTTAAAGTATGTACAAGTTATTGCTTACATTTATTGATGACTCTTGTTGGCGTATGGAAGACGGTGAGGAGGGGGGGGGGAGGAGGAGAGGTGTTACTATTTGGAAGGGAAGTCCCCTTCCATTGTAACATCAGGCAGTGATGACTTCTCTGGGGTACTCTGGTATGTTTTACCTGCATAACAATAAGACCTGCTTGTGGCTCATTGTTTGTTTTTCCTCACTAAAAATCTATCCATAGAGGCTTGTTTCCCTATGTTGTAACAATTGTCTGTAGTGAGGCATTACGTTGTCATTAAAAAGGTTTAGGCAACAGCCTACTACAGCTTGCTCTGGGTGAATTGTTTCATCAAAACTTGCATTTCTTCCCACAGTCTACACTACTTCCTAATTGTTGAGGAAGGGACATTCTGTACTGCCTCCTCCTCCCCTGAAGACATTTCCTCAGTGTTTGTGTTCTTTGTTTCGTGATTGTTGATATGCCTTTTGCCACTTTAGCACGCATAATGTCCTTTTTCCTTACAATTACACTGCATATCATTGACATAGATTTGTTGTACTGCTTAGCTAGTTCAACAACCTGTGTACCATTTTCATGTTTACAAACGATCTCTTGTTTTTCCTCTATGGTCATCCTCACATGTGTTTTCTTGGACTGAACTTACCACTGGCTTTCTGTGGACCCTCGGCAAGATATAATATAATATAACTTTTATGTATAAAAAACCCCAAAACCGAAAAATACTGAAATTCTTTACGAAGAATTCAAGCGAGATTGTCACTAGGCAGGAGGCACTGGTAAACTGAGGAGCGGTCACCGCGCCACCACGCCACCATGTGCTAGGTTGGTCATACGTGTATCAACAAACTTTGTTACCCGAGGCAAAGTTCGTAATCCGATTCGGATTTTACGAAGAAATTGCGCTTGTAACCCAAAAAGTTCGTAAAAAGGGGGGGTTCATAAGCCGAGGTGTCACTGTACTTGTTTCGCTGCACTCTTCTAGTTGTATTTGCGGGGGTTGTGCTTCGGCTCTTCGGGCCCGCTGTAAGGTCACTAAGCTTGTAAGCCATACCCTAGAGTATGAACTCTCGAAACCTGTCCTTATATTACTTTCTTATTTACAAAATAGATACATTACATTAAACTAGGAATGTAGAACCTATGGGCATTTATGCACACTTCAAACACAAGAATGACCACATGGGACTGATACCATATTTTTGCATTGGAGGGACTCATGAAATGACTGAAATGTGTGCATTACTTTTATTTAACCACAGGAAAAGGGATAATACACACACAAGGAAAAATCTCACTCACCAGATTAATGAATACAGTTCTCTTCAAATGGATATAAATGGAGGTCAGTAATCTCACACAGTGAGGCGAGTACCTCACGAGCACACTCCACACAACCTGGTTGTGTGGAGTCTCAGCCATCTCCCTCGTGGAGTGCAGGAACGCTTCTCTCACAAACACTGACTTGATAACTTTTACTCATACTCGTTTACTAATACATAAGCTCAAATGCAAATGAAACATAAAAATTAACACAAATAAAACAAACTGGTATTTTACATAAGAGAAACATTTACTTTAACAACCACAAAAGCTAAACTTTATATATCAGTCATTACACTTCCTCTCCCTCATCAGTCTCCTGGGGTGCACTTTCCTGCACTTCTATAGCTCCTGCGGTTCTCCGTTTGCAGCCTTCACCTCATCACTGCCTCCTGGATTCCCTTTCCTTCTTTCTCTGACTATGGGCAAGTTCTTTTTCTTGTCACTGTGGCACCTTTGGGTACTCGGTTACCTCCTGTGTCCCATTATGGGTGTCTTACTTGTATTGAGTTGTCCATCTTTTCCTACCCTGTCTTGTCTGTTCAATCAAGTAAGTAGGAAGTTTTAGAGTTCTTGGGATTTAATTTTAACCCTCTTGGTTTGTGTTGTATGGCTTTATATCCATTTTTTATTACGGATGCCACCACTGAAGTGCATAATTTTGATGAATCCGGTCAAGGATAAACTAATGTTGCAGAATGACATTCTATCTTGTTTCTTTATATTTACAACATCCTACCCTGTCTGTTTCCCTGGGGACTTACAGGTGGTGGTCATGTCTCCCGGTCTTTTATTACCAGACTGTCTTGTGTTGAGTTCATGGCTGTGATACTTCTGTCTATTATTACTTCGGTCTTGTGTTCACAGACTGTGGTCTTTGGATTGTTTTCTTTATTTTTTTCTGGGCACCGGTTTTGTGCTTGGTGACCTTGTCCTATATGCTCATCCGGTTCCCAAGCCTACGGCCCTCAGGATTCTGTCCTTATTATGGCCGTTTTAGCCATGGAGCTCTTTTTATCTTAAAAAAAAGGGGGGAAACATAAGACTCATACCATTTTTCATTCACATTGTGCATAGTATCTGCTGGCAATCTCCCTCTCAATTATCCCCCATTTTGGGGGAGGGGGAGCCTGCTTAGGCGAGCTGGCAGCCCACCACCTCAGTTTGTAGACTAATGTGCCTGGTGTCAATGCATCTCCTCTGGCCTCGCTTTACTGACTGGCTTTTGCGTTCGTGGCTCTGCCAGCTGTGTCTGGTGTGATGGCCAGGTGTTGTTTAGTATGCTGAGCTGCATACATCTAGGACTTTCTTTCCTAGGTGCCTAGTTAGTACTTCCCTTGCATTGCAGGATTATCTTCCCTGGGATGTTTGGGTCACTCTCCCATTTGAGCGCTTCGTCACTTGTTCCTACCCTTGAGGTACTTCGGGGGTTTTGCTGGCTACCCGGTACGTCTTGCACTGGGTAGGTTTTTTTTTTTTTGCTGGGTGGGATTCCTCTGATTCGTCTTTTCGGGGGTTTTCTTCCTCCCAGATTCCCTTTGGGGAGGGGGGGGGTGGCAGGCCCTTGGCACCTGCCTCCGGTGAGACCTAGTTTCTTGTGTTGGTTCCTGTCTTATTTAGGCTCAGTTCCTCTTCCCCTGATATGGGACCGAGGTTCCGGTGCCTTCCTGGCTGGCAGCTTCCTTTGTTGGCTGTTTGGTGTGGGCTCCCGGCCGGTCTGTGTGTCTGCTAGCCATGGATAGCAGACCAGACCATGGATAGGCTACCTTCCATGTAATTTTACTATCTAATGCAAAAAATTCATGTAATTGAATGACAAGGTGTGTACCTTGAAATACATGAATGACTTGTATTACCTTTGTAACACGAACGTCTGCTATCCATGGCTAGCAGACCAGGCTATCCATGGATAGCAGACCTACTTTCCCAGCTTGCCAGGTCAGCTTGCTAGGTTCCTGGTGAATTAGTAGAAGTCCCAATTAGTTCCTTCTCAGGTTCGGACTTGGCTGGGCCTTGTATGAGATTTGCAGATTGCATGTCTCTCTCTCTCTTCTGCAGTGTTGGTCTGATTGCAGTCCTGCTTTCAGCTGTTTTGAGGGGAACCGGGTCGCTCGGCAGTTACTTGTGTAGTTGTGCGGGAGCTTGGACTTTGGCTGGTTTACCCGCTGGATGGGGTGTGCCATCGGAGGCTGTTCTGATATCTTCGGGGCAGCCTCTTTTGCCTCTCATGAACGCTGGGTTCGCTGTCAGGTGTCTTTACGTCGGTTGCTCAGTCACCAGCTTCCTCTTTGGGTTTTGGAGTTTGGTGGTGCCTTCACCTTCCCAGATGCCTCGTCCCTTGGTTGGGGCTTTGTGACCAGTGCTCACCAGGCTGGCTAGTGTTGTTGGGCAATCTGTCGTACTTAATTATCCTTTCCATGGAGTGGATGGTCGATGCCACCTCCTTCCTTTGGTTTTGTCAGACGTACGGTGGACCTTTTCATGTTGGCCGGTCTTGGCGCCTTGCAATGTATGTGGCGCCATTCCCCGACTGCGAGGCCTTTGCAGTAGACGCTTTCCGGCAGGACTGGTCGAGTTGGGGGTTCCTGTACCTTTATCCCCCGGTCTAACTGTTGCTTTGGGTTCTGGCTTGGCCTGAATCCTTTTAGGGAAGGGTGCTTTTCCTGGCCCCGTGGTGGTCTGCCCAGCCTTGGTTTCAGGTGCTGCTTGCTCGGTGTCCGAACCTCGGAGTCTTTCCACAGCTTCGCCTCTTTCAGCAGGTCGGGCCAGTAAGGTACCTTGCTGGTTCAACTTATTCTTCTGCTTTTCGCGTCTGGTTTTTCTAACGCGGGTGTATCGCTACTTGTATGGTGATCAGGTGGCTTCTCTGATGGTGTTCTACCTGCGGTCTCTATCTCAGTGACACTATGAAGTTTAATGGCAGTCTTTCCACCATTTCATTTTCCTTCAGGGTTTTGGCTCTGAAGGTGTCGGTGTCTATATAGGTAGTTTTGTCGTTTCTTTCTTGGTTCTTTTTGGATTGGCATCTCATGCCGAATACTGTAGCAGCTTATCGTGCAGCGTTGGCATAGCCGCTATCTTTCTGGGTGCCTTTCCCGGTCAATGGCATATATGGCATACTCTAAATGTAGAGTGCATATAGGCCAATGCTCTCTGCACCTCTGAGGGAACCAGGTTCGGGCTCGTGGTTCCCAGAAGACAAAGAACTCCCGTGACTGATGACACCAAACTAATATTGCATTTGTCTGCTTGGATAGCTTTAGGGAGCCTCCGGGGCTCGTCCAAAAAATGGCATTTCATTACATTCATTCCTGTTTTTTTGGATCAGATCTTGACTGCACCTTGTAATTCAATTACATTAATTTTCTGGAGGGGGGGGGGTTGGGGGGGGGGGGAGGGAGCCCCTACAGCTCGCCAGAGCTATCCAGGATAATAGGGATAGACCTAACCTTTGGCATCAGTTGATGTGAGTGGAGTTCTAGGCCTACTGGGGACCATGAGCCAGAATCTGACCCCCTCAGAGAGGCATGAGGAGCAATGGCCCATAGAATGCACATGTGATTTTGGAGCATTCTATATCTGTCATCGACCAGGACAGGCACCCAGAAAGGTAGCGCCACAAAACAAACCCCTATTCTGGATAAAAACAACGAAAATAGACAAACGAGTGGACAGAACTCACACCAATTGAAAACGAGCAAACAAGCATGACGTCACACGAGCCATGCTGCATGTCTGCGCAGCTCCCCCCTCCTCGGTGGGGATGGGGGGCCAGACCCCTACGCCGGCAATCCACCATTTAGTTCCTCGGCTGATGGGATACGGCTTGGTCGTTGTGGCTCTAACTCTAGATTCTTATTGTGTTGTGTCTGGGTTCAGTACTTCTCATAGGTGGTGTGCGAGCTGGGAGTAATCTTTGCAGGTACTTGGGCTGCATTTGCTTAGGGTCTTTTTCCCCGAGTTCCCTGTAAGTACCACCCTTGGGGCTTGGGGTTACTTTCCATAAGTCACCTTGGGTCTACCTCTGTTGGTTTTTTGCTGCTTGGCGATTGAGTATCCCAAGTGTTTTGGGGGGTTTCCTCCCTAATTTGCCTCTGGGTAAGTGGTATTTTTTGCACTGGTAGGGGCACGGGGTACTGTGAAGCTAGTTTTCACCTATAACAGCAGCTGGCTCTGTTCCCTCTGGGTACGCTGTCCTCTTGCGAGGTTTTTCTTTTCTTTTTGCCTGGTGGGGGTCTGCCTTGGTGTTACTTTTCCCTTTATATTAGGGTTGTTTGTGTTTGGTGGTACCCTCTGCTTTGCCCTCGTGAGTGGACACGTCCCGGGGGGTTCAGCATTAGCAGTGTTGATTGGTAGCTTGGGCACTGTTTAGCAATACACTGCCTGGGTAAACCCTTAGCAGACCCAGTCTAGGGGCCCTGGGAAACCCCACGGGGCGCACGGGTCCAATGGATGTGACCCCTGAGTCCTCTCTCGCTTTTTGTGAGTTTGAGGATTCCTCTATCCTCTTGTCTCAGGGTGACGCTCATTGTTTTTGCCTCCATCATGCTGCCTGTTGGGTCAGGTGACACATTCGACCCGGAGGCCCGCGAGCTTTGTTGCTTGTTCGTGACTCGGTTCATCCATTCGGATGATGATATTATTCGGGTACAGGCGGCTCATACATTGCAAGATACG
>NC_091194.1:16728322-16860822 GCF_040958095.1 Procambarus clarkii
CACCTGCACTCGCCCCCAATACTACCTGATGTCTGGGGTCGCCCCAACATCAGTCCTCAGAATGTTCCGTGCTTTCGTAGCCAGCACTCCTCCCAGCTAGACGTTAGCGTGTACTGAGAGAGGTGGTGGCTTTAAGCCAATATTCCAGCACCTCCCACTTAACTTTTGTGTTGCACTTCTTATTATTTTGCCTTAACGTAACTTTCATTGTGTCATTTAAGTATTCTTATTATTTTGATTCATTGATTTTATTATACATATTTGTTTGTGCATTATTTTCATGTTTTGATTTATTTAACGTAATTAAAATTTCATTGTTAAAGTTTACTTGTGTTTTGTGTGTCTTCTCCTTACCTTACCACAGACGAAGTTCCAGTTTTTCTATTTTTTTTTATAACTATGTGACGAGGCCATACCCCTAGCCTTAAACAGCCGAACACCAACGCGTTACCGTCACAAGTTTTATGGGGGCCTGTCCTAGGAGCCTCACTCAGGTACTGGTGCCAAGTGGTAATTTATGGTAAGCGTATTTAACTCTGTTAACGTAGCTTTACTATTTTTCATTCAATTTCATTTTTTATAAGGTGCGGTGTATTGTGCATTACGAGAGTAACATATAGTGAAGGTGAGACAACTTTGGATTACGTGGTGACTGTAGGCCTCAGTCATACTCTTAATTGGTCATCTCTCCCTCCATGTTATTACTCGTATTTACCATCTATGTCCCTTGAATATTTCTCATTCTGACAGATCATCATATTGGTACCCTGGTACTGTGGTCTGCCCCGGGTCAAGAGTACCCAATCTTCTGCAATCTGACTGTAGGAGGACAAAGAGGGCCATAGTTCCTCTAGCTCGAACTTTAGTTGCTGAATTGGGACCTCAGCAGCAGTTCTCGTCACCAGTTGACACCTCGCACCCCTACACGTCAGTCAGAGATGATGATACATACAACGGTAGGGAATTAGCTTATTTTTTCAGAGCACAAAAGTTCGCTAATTCTGTAAGTATCATATTAAATTCAGTGGGAAAAACTTGCTTTATGTCCTATAGAGACTTGGCAAGGTATGCCTACATCCTTGGACTACCAATTTTACTTTTGAAGCATTTAACTGTTTCATTTGTTTTCGAAACTTTGTTTCATTTGTTAGTAGGATTTTCTTGCCCTTATTCTCTTACATGAGTACCGGGTACAAGATTTCCTGCGCCCTTGATTTAATTTAATCATTTAATATCTTTCACTTAACGTTAATTGTTAAAGATCACACAGGATAGGTGCCAGTTGCCACGTTGTCCTGTTTCTGACATTTCATTATTGAACATTCGTGTACCTTTATTTGCTAATTTCACCATGTTTCGTCTCCAAACTTTCCGTGCAAATCCAGCAGGTGAAATAGGGACTTTGAGTCGTGCCAAGAGGACTGAACTACAAACTCTTGCACATGAGTATCAACTAGAAGTTCCCTACCAAGCCAACAAAAATGACCTACACAACCTGTTGCTGGATTACTATTTAGAGCAAGGTAAGATAGACTCTGAAACTCATGAAACTTACTATATTGCAGATAAAACTGATTTGGCAACGCTGAAACTCAAACTAGAGCTGGCCAAGATTGAACGTGAGCAGCAAAGGGAAGCCCTCGAACAACAAGAACGAGCTGCTGCCATACGAAGAGAGGAACAAGAACGAGAAATCACCCTCAGAGAACGTGAAGCTGCCTTGAGGAGAGAAGAACACGAACGTGGACTCGCCCTCCAGGAACGTGAGGTTGCACTACTCCAGGAGCGGGAACGAGTACAGCTTGAAACCAAACGACGCGAGTTGGAGATGCAACGCGAACATGACAAGCAACAAGCGACTCTGGCTCTAGAGTGTCGTCAACGGGAATACACGTTGGAAACTTCACACCTCGCTCAACGCCAGCAAGCTACTGCCAATCTTCCCGTCAGTTTTAATATATCACATGCAAGTAAGTTAATGCCATCCTTTGTAGAAGCAGAAGTTGATGTGTTCTTTACCACCTTTGAAACCCTTGCTAATCAACTCAGTTGGCCTGTCGACCAATGGGCAACACTTCTCAGAGTCCATCTTACAGGTAGAGCTGCAGTCACACTCAGTACTTTGGCGTCTGAGAATGACTACTACACTCTGAAACAAGCAGTGTTAGACGCCTACCTACTTTCCACCGAAAGTTATAGAAGGAAATTCCGTGACCACCTGAAGGCAAGTACCACTACCTTCCTCGAGTTTGCTAACACGAAACGGAGGTATTTCATGAAATGGCTGGAAGCAGCACATGTCTCTACTTTTACAGAACTCGTGAACCTGATGCTTGTTGAAGAATTCTTGAGACGTGTGCCGCCTCCTGTCCGCCTCTACTTAGCAGATAAAGAAGAAACCGACTACCTGAAGTGTGCTAAGTCGGCTGACACTTACAGCCTCATCCACCGGCTGACACCTGAACCATCCTCCAGTAAGAAGTCGTGGTACAGTTACGAGAAGGTGAGCCCCGATCAAGCTGGTTCACAACTGTACTGCAAGTATTGTAGACTCTATGGACATACCATAGACAAGTGTGGTAAGTCTCAATACAAGGGAACCACTGACCAACAACGACCCAAACCAACTCCTCCTAAGTCCGGTAAGCCTGTGATGAATGTTGGTGTTGATGTTAATGATCTTTCTCTTTTCAGTAACCACCTGTATACTGGAACTGTCTCTGCCAACGGTTCAAATCCGGAGGGACGTTTCAAATTGAAGATCTTGAGGGACACAGCGGCTCTACAATCGATCATCTTGAAGTCGGCTGTGCCCAACATAGTCTACACCGGGGAAACGGTCTTCATCACTGACCTCACTGCTACTACTCCATACCCTCTCGCCAGAGTCCACCTGGATTGTCCCTACGTGAACGGGGAAGTCCAAGTCGCCGTCAGGGAAAAGCCTTTTCCCATGCCTGGAGTGCAACTTCTCCTAGGCAACGACTTGGCAGAAGACCTGCAACCGACCAACCTGATCGTCATGGACAAACCCCAGGTGTGTAACTCTGTGCCCAGAAACCCTATTCTCGAGTATGTTCCAGCAGAGGTTCAAGAGAGTGATGAAGTTTCTCCTCCGGTTCTCGTGACCACCCGTGCACAAGCCGCACGTCCACAGCCAGCTGACTCTACTGCTACCGCTGTCCCTCAAGACCCTCAGAAACTACCCCCGCATCTGACCAAGTTGGAGTTCCGTAAGTTGCAGAGGGAAGATCTTACTTTAACACCATTGTTTTTCCAGGCTGAGACTCAACCCGACAGTATTCCTGGGTTCTTCCTAGAGAACGACTTGCTCTACCGCAGATATAGACCCAGTAAACTGAAGGAGGAGGACGATTGGGCCAACACCGAACAACTTGTGATTCCCACCAGCCTGCGGCCCACTATTCTACACCTGGCCCACGGAGCATTCTCCCACTACGGCTTCAACAAGACTTACCATGGGATTCGTCAAGACTACTACTGGCCAGGTATGGTAAACAACGTCAAACAGTACGTAAAACAGTGTCATACATGTCAGAGGGCAGGCAAACCGAACGTCTCCATTCCCAGAGCACCACTGATTCCCATACAGGTGCCTGCGGAACCTTTCCACAGACTCATAATAGACTGTGTTGGTCCTTTACCTCGGACCAGTTCAGGTAACGCCTACATCCTAACCATCCTGTGTCCTACCACCAGATTTCCCATAGCAGTTCCAGTGAAGAACATCACGGCTGCTACGGTTATCAAACATCTATTGAAGATCTTCACTCAATACGGATTTCCCAGGGAGATTCAAAGTGACTGTGGCACCAACTTCACCAGTGATCTCTTCAAAAGGACACTGGAGGAGTTCAACATCAAACAGGTATTGTCCAGCCCCTATCATCCTGCTTCACAGGGTTCTCTTGAACGTAGTCATCAGACCATCAAAGCACTCTTGAAAAAGTTTTGTAGTGAAACCTCAAAGGATTGGGATAAGCAGATTGACCTAATAATGTGTATTTTCAGAAGTCTCCCCAATGAGTCCCTAGGAGTATCTCCTTATGAGATGCTCTACGGCCGTAAGTGCCGTACTCCCCTTAAGGCTTTCAAAGACTCTCTCAGAGATGCCACCTTCAGTGAGCATCAGAATGTGCCCCAGTTTCTTCAAAACCTTCAACACATTCTAGAGAGAGTCCACCGCTTTGCTCATGATAATCTATTGAAAGCCCAGGTGAGAATGAAGACTCATTACGACCAGACCAGCAAAGTAAGAAAATTCAAGCCGGGAGACTTCGTCCTTGCTTATTTCCCTATCCCCGGTTCACCTTTACAAAACAGATTTTCAGGACCCTACTGCGTCAAAGAGTGCAGAAGCAACAACACATACGTCATAGAGACTCCAGATAGGCGGCGGAAGACCCAGCTGTGCCACGTCAACCTCCTGAAGCAATATAATGGTACTCCTCCCACTGTCTTGATTAATTGTTCTACCTTCACAGAACCCTACATCCACAGTGAGACCATCCCGGCTTCTTCTCCCGAAAGCACTGACAAGGAGTCGGCGCTTTCTAATTCCAAAATCCTTAATGATCTTCCCAAATGCTTTCAGGATAATAATCGTGCTCCTATGCCCTCTTCTAATTCCACTCTCACCTCGTCAGATAAGCCCTTCATCCTCCATGTCGACGCCAATGGTACCGACGTGGGTGGTGTCGTGATGCAGCAACGAGGCGAGAAGAATACACCTGTCAGCGACTACTGCTACAAGGATCTACGGAACAATTGGCAAGGAGCTACTCTTCCTCATCCTGAAGCTTCAGCACTTCACTCCACACCTGAAAAGTGCTCGGTCCACCATCAATACGGACCACACCACCCTACACCTCCTGCAGCACGCCCACTTCTCATCTCAACGTCTTCTACTATGGGCTTGCTACCTGCAGAAATTCAACCTGGAGACACGCTATACCAAGAGTCTGACAACATCTTAGCCCATGATCTCTCCAGAGTTTATGAAGTAGAAGCGACTCCATCCATTACTCCACCACATAACGACGTACTTCTTCCAGAACCGCAGGCTTCGGGGGAGAGTTGTGACGATAATCTCCTTCAAGAGATTGAGCCTGCTCTTCCCTCCAAAATTACGTCTTCACAATTATATAAAAAGACTATGGAAGAAATGTCCAACAACGACAACAACACCAGCACCAGCAAGGCTTGCCAGGGTGAGCAGAAACGTATGCAACCAGCCACCTGTTCGAACTCCAACCACCAAACTACCCGTTGATCGCTACGGCTCCGCTGATTGGTCGCCGGTCTGGCTGCACCTGCACTCGCCCCCAATACTACCTGATGTCTGGGGTCGCCCCAACATCAGTCCTCAGAATGTTCCGTGCTTTCGTAGCCAGCACTCCTCCCAGCTAGACGTTAGCGTGTACTGAGAGAGGTGGTGGCTTTAAGCCAATATTCCAGCACCTCCCACTTAACTTTTGTGTTGCACTTCTTATTATTTTGCCTTAACGTAACTTTCATTGTGTCATTTAAGTATTCTTATTATTTTGATTCATTGATTTTATTATACATATTTGTTTGTGCATTATTTTCATGTTTTGATTTATTTAACGTAATTAAAATTTCATTGTTAAAGTTTACTTGTGTTTTGTGTGTCTTCTCCTTACCTTACCACAGACGAAGTTCCAGTTTTTCTATTTTTTTTTATAACTATGTGACGAGGCCATACCCCTAGCCTTAAACAGCCGAACACCAACGCGTTACCGTCACAATATATATATATATATATATATATATATATAATATATATATATATATATATATATATATATATATATATATATATATATATATATATATATATATATATATCACACACACACACACACACACACACACACACACACACACATATACATTCATACATACATACATACATATACCTAGTCGTACCTAGTAGCCAGAACGCACTTCTCAGCCTACTATGCAAGGCCCGATTTGCCTAATAAGCCAAGTTTTGATGAATTAATTGTTTTTCGACTACATAACCTAACCTAACCTAACTTTTTCGGCTACCTAACCTATAAAGATAGGTTAGGTTAGGTTAGGTAGGGTTGGTTAGGTTCGGTCATATATCTACGTTAATTTTAACTCCAATAAAAAAAATTGACCTCAAACATAATGAAATGGGTAGCTTTATCATTTCATAAGAAAAAAATTAGAGAAAAGATATTAATTCATGAAAACTTGGCTTATTAGGCAAATCGGGCCTTGCATAGTAGGCTGAGAAGTGTGTTCTGGCTACTAGGTACGACATATATATATATACATACAGTATATATATAAAATATTAATATCAGTTAATATTATCATTATTTTTTATATTTTCAGGAGAGAGTGTATTTCACTGGCCCAGCAACAATGAACTGTAATGACTCTTCAAGTTTCTGCTCACTGGTGGTGAATATAACGTCGGCTGCTAGTTCATTTATTGGTCAGTTGTACTTAAATGATTATTTGCAGTCTTGTGTTACTATTTTGTATGCAATCTGCAATGTGTATTCTGAAGATACATTACACTATTCATCTGACACACAGAGTCGTGCAGCTTCCCATGTAACTCACAATCTCGGTAAATCATTATGTACTCATGCCAGTACCTCATTGACAGTGGTCTGCTTCCTTGGGTCAGAGCTGTGGATTCCAGGTTCGATCCCCAGTTGATACAAAGACAGTTGGGCCCCTTTCCGTCCACCTGATGCCTCTGTTCACCGAGCAGTATATAGGTACTCGGAGGTTAGGCAACTGTTGTAGGTTGCATCCTGGGAAAGGTGATCAGTAGTTGGCTTAAGGGAAACCTCAATAAACCTAACAGGCTTCCTGTCCATGATTGGTTAACCATAAGGTGAACCATGTATGTTATTTGTGTGGTTTTGTGTTCTGTTCATGTGTGTGTTTGTGTAAACTAATACCTCAGGGATAACCAAAGATAACTGTGGATGACTGAGATACTGTAATCACTGAGGAACAGGAGAACACTAGGATAACACGGAATAAACTGCTATAAACAAGAAAAGTTTGCTAGTTTGATATATCTATAATAAATATAATATACAATATAAGTTCTCATTAATTTTAAGCTACCTGAGAGTATCGGTAGTTTACTTGTTACCAGCCCTTGTTTTGTCCTCACTATGGGTGAAGTGTGTGTTGCTTGGGCTAGTAATTACAAGCATGGTTGGGCTTGACTTATAACAGGATGGGTGACTGCACACAGTCTTGCCCTTTTATGTATGGGGACCAGGACAAGTCAGTCACTAACATCTTGTCCTGACAGGGTATATCTATTAGCCTCTGAGTATCAGTATCATAGTAACTACACCATGATCCCTCACACTGTGAGGGGTCATGGTATCCGAGTTCTCGCTATCTATCCTTTAGAAGTCAATCAGTATTTATGTGACATCGTATATCTAAAATGTCCCGGTAGTACAGCCGGGTTTGTTCTCGACTCGCAATTGAGAATTTCGGGTTCGAATTCCGGGCGGAACAGAAATGGTTTGGCACATTTCCTTTCACCTAATGGACCTGTTCACCTAGTACAGTAGTAAGTAGGTACTCAGAAGTTAGTCAGCTTGTTGTGTGGTTGCATCCTGGGCGGGGTCAGTAATTCGGCCTTGGGAGGGGACCTCGATAAAAGCCAAAATGTGTATTAATACACTCTGGCTTCCTGACACCCGACACATTGAATTATAAATTATACCGTATATCCTTGTATGATAGTTGATTTCATGTAAAAGTTGACTCCCTTTTCTTTGGGGAGCCCCTATAGCTCCCTGTTGCTTACCAAGCTGATATGTATGTATTAGACCATGGCATCAGTCGATTGGAGTTCTTGCCTTGCCTATTGGGGATCGCGAGCCAGAACTTGGCCCCCTCTGAGAAGCACAAGGAGCAATGGGCTATGGAAACCCCCCATGTATTTGGAAGCCTTCCATGTCTGCCATCGACCAGGGTCTGGCAACCAGAAAGGTAGGTGTAACAAAACAAACCCCACAGGGTAAATATCTGTACCAAAACCCGAACAGATAGGTAAAACTCTCAAATTTAAACAAGCTAAATGTCACTAACGCTGTCGCACAGATTGTCCATGCAGAGCCCCCCCCTCCCCCCCCCCCCCCCCGCACCAGCTGCTTCAGCATTCAGATTCTTGGCTGATGTGAACTGTGGCGTTCGTCGACTCTGGCCTCTGACTCTTGCAGTTATGTGCCTTGTGATGTATTTCTGCTGTGTGTGTGTAGTGCACAGGCCAGGAGTAATTCATCATTACTGAAGCTGCATGTGCTTAGGGCTAATTTCCCTCAGTGCTTGAGTACTGCCCTTGCGTCTTGGGGTTATCTTCCACAGGGCATTTGGGAACCGCTTCCGTAGGGGTCTTTTGCTGCTCGGCAATTGCCCGCCCTTGGGGCCAGCTGGGGTTTTTGTTGCCACTGTTTGGCTTGGGTAGGAAGTGGTATCGTTGCTGGTAGGGGCACACGATATTGTACAGCTTGTCTTCCATTATTCACAGCAGCTGGTTCTGTTCCTGCTGGGCACGTTGTGCTTTCGTCGGGTTTTATTTTTATTTTTGTTTGTTTTGCCTGCTGGGGGTCTGCCCCTACCTTGAAAGGTTATCATGAGATGATTTCGGGGCTTAGCATCCCTGCGGCCCGGTCGTCAACCAGGCCTCCTCGTTGCTGGATTTGTCAACCAGGCTGTTGGATGCGGCTGCTCGCAGTCTGATGTATGAGTCACAGCCTGGTTGATCAGGTATTTCTTGGAGGTGCTTGTTACCTGCTTGATACCTGCTTGATGGGGTTCTGGGAGTTCTTATACTCCCCAAACCCGACCTGAGGCCAGGCTTGACTTGTGAAAGTTTGGTCCACCAGGCTGTTGCTTGGAGCGGCCAGCAGGCCCACATACCTATCACAGCCCGGTTGGTCCGGCACTCCTTGAAGACAGCAATCTAGTTTTCTCGTGTTTATGATGTTTATACAGTGTTCTCTGATTGTACCTATGACACCTCTGTTCTTCACTGGTTCTATTCTGCATTTTCTTCCATATCGTTCACTCCAGTACGATGTTATTTTACTGTGCAGATTTGGGACCTGTCCCTCCAGTAGTCAGTACATTTGGAGAGCTTTGAGTCGATCCCAATAATTTAGGTGCTTTATCTCGTCTATGCATGCCATATATGTTCTCTGTATTCCCTCTATTTCAGCAATCTCTCCTGCTCTGAAGGGGAAAGTGAGTACTGAGCAGTACTCAAGATGGGACAACACAAGTGATTTCAAGAGTACAACCATTGTGATGGGATCTCTGGACTTGAAGGTTCTCGTAATCCATCCTATCATTTTTCTGGCTGATGCAATACTTGCTTGGTTATGCTCCCTAAATGTTAGGTCATCGGACATCATTATTCCCAAATCCTTGACATGCTGTTTTCCTACTTTGGGCAGATTCGATTGTGTTTTGTACCCTGTATTATGTTTCAGATCCTCATTTTTGCCATATCTGAGTACCTGGAATTTATCACTGTTAAACATCATGTTATTTTCTGCTGCCCAATCGAAAACTTTGTTTGTAGTTTTTCAATGTCTTCAGCAGATGTAATTTTCATGCTGATTTTTGTATCATCTGCAAAGGATGACACGAAGCTGTGACTTGTCAAGTTCTCTCTTGAACACTGTGAGGGGTCAGCCAGTTATGCCCCTTATGTGTAGTGGAAGTGTGTTGAACAGCCTCAGACCTCTGATGTTGATAGAGTTCTCTCTCAGAGTATCTATTGCACCTCTGCTTTTCAATGAGGGTATTCTGCACATCCTACCATGCCTTCTGGTCTCATGTGATGTTATTTCTGTGTGCAGGTTTGGAACCAGAACCTCTACTATTTTCAACTTGTAAATTATTATGTATCTCTCCCGCCTGCGCTCATGAGAATACAGATTTAGGCATTTTAGTCGGTCCCAATAGTTTAGATGTTTTACTGAGTAGATTCTAGCAGCATGTTCTCCAGGTTGGCAATTTCTCTAGCTTTTAAAGGGGCTGCCATTGTGTACCAGTATTCCACGCAAGAGAGCAGTAGCGTTTTGAAAAGTAACATCGGTACAGCATCTCTAGTGTGAAAGGTTCTTTTGCTCTCTTTACCTCTCCTGGGTTTTATAGGATTCTTGCAGCTTTAGTTTAATCGTTTCTAATTCTCTACCTAGCCTTCGTCGTTCTTGAGATAGGGTGTGACTCTCAAATTGCTCCGTGATTCGTTTTCTTCACCTATAGAGGGAACGGCATTCCCGTTCCAATCTGCATCTCTTCCTCTTTTTTTTTATTAGGGGTATGCAGTTTGAGCATATTTCTAGTGCTACTGAGCTTATTTTTTCTGGGCACTGGTTCAGGTTTACATTTTCTAGTTATTCTTCCCAGCTTATTTCTGTGATTTCTTGGTTTATTTGCTCCCAGTTTATCTGTTTTTTATTGAAATTGAATTTGCTGAATTCTCCTCCACTGATTCAGGACTGGTTTTGCAGGTCTATTCCTCATGCTTGTCAGAACTTAAATGAAGTTGTAATCTGAGTAACAGGTATTTGTAATCATTATGTTCCTGATCAATTCATCATTATTAGTGAAAATGAAGTCCAGCATGTTCTCCTTCCTAGTTGGTTCTACTATTTGTTGGTTTAAAACATATGTCGCTCATCTGTAGCAGGTTATTTACATGTAACTGTTCACTGTTCATTTAGGCTACTGCCCGGAATGCTCTCGGATATAACTGTATTAGCTAGGGTCTTCCATTTCAAGTGCTTTAGGTTGAAGTCCACAAGCAGGATGATGATTGTTGCTGGATTTGTGAGGTTTTCTAAGCAGTGTTCTATTTTCATTAGTTGGTCTTTAAACTGCTGAGGATTTGCCTCCGGTGACTTATAGAAGGACAATAACTACATTTAGGTTCTCTATTTTGATTATCACCACTTCCACCATATTGTTTGTGGTGTTTAGCAGCTCAGTGCAGATGAGTGTGTCTTTGATGTACAGGCTGACCCCCACCCTATAGCCTGTCTTTCCTGTCACATCTGAATAGATTGTACTCTGGAATTCATATTTCACCATCATGGTAGTCCTTTGTGTGGATTACCATTAGGGCTGTAACCACTGCATTTGCCTCATGTAGGAGGCCATCTGTGAAGTGCACTTTGTTAGATTTGCGTGTTTTTATACCCTGAATGTTAGCAAATAAAAATGATGTTTTGGTTGTGGAAGTGCTGGATGCTTTTCTTGGTGTTAATATCTGAGGTCCTGGTAGGGAGGCCACTGTGTTTGTATCCTCTAGCATTTGACCGAGTTGGTGGTAGATTATGGACATTTTTAGCCATTCTTCTCCTCTTCCTCTTGCTAAAAAAAAAATCATCCTGGTAATTAGTGTTGTGGCTGCTTTCATCGAGGCGGTCTGTCAGTCTATTCGCCTGGTACCTTTTATGTGAAAAACTGGACATTCTATATTGAAACATTCATTCTTATCTAAAGAGTTCTTGCACAGTTCTGGGTGTAAGAAATCACAGCTTTTGGTACATTTACCTGTACTAAGAATGTTTCTGGGATGATCATATTTACATATTCCATTTATTCTTCCTGATATTCCATGTTCTCAGATACCCCATTTATAATATTGGCAGGTTTTTGTCCTTGTTTTGTTTGTTTAAAAACCTTGGCGCAAATATTGCGCCTGGCTCCGGTGCCGACTCTGTGCCCAACCCCAGCGCCGACATCACATCTGGCTCCAGTGCCGACAACACGCCCAACCCCAACATCGCATCCACTCATGCGCCAACAACATCGCATCTGGCTCTAGTGCCAACATCGCATCTGGCTCCACTGCCAACATTGCATCTGGCTCCACTGCCAACATCGCATCTGGCTCCACTGCCAACATTGCATCTGGCTCCAGTGCCAACATTGCATCTGGCTCCAGTGCCAACATTGCTCCCGACCCTGGCGCCCCGATCACGCTCTGTTCGATCTGTGAACGCGTTGGGATCTGGCTCCAAATTTGATTCTACCTGGGTGTCCTTGACAATTTGTTTGAAAACATTTGGGATTTCTGTGGAGGCAATTAGAAGTGATTTTCTGTGCTCTGCTGGGGTTCTCTATCCAAAATTGCAATCATCTTCAAGACAGTAATATTATCCTTTTTGCAGAACCAGTATACCGAGTGGTCTCTGGAAACCAATTTTTCTAGCATTATTTGTCATGTTGGCACATTTACTGTGTATGGCTGCTGAACATAGTTGGCACTGGAAGCTCTGATGGTAATCTACTTCCTTGTTGCATTCTGTGCACATCTTTACTAAAGGCATTTTTACTGAATACTTTTGGTCAATGGTGGTGATAAGGCAGTGGACTGGTGGGTGTTGACTAGTGGTGAAGGGTTGGAGGGACCCTTCACAGCTTACCGAGTGTGTACACGGGTCAAGCCTGGTGGCCACTGTACACAGAGTCTAGTCTGTGTTGCCTCACTATTGCACTGAATTAAACGTTCCATATTTTCCAAGTGGCAGTTTTCCTACACTTTCAAACCTTTATGCCGGTTGTGTTACCGTTCACTATTCACTGTATCACTGTTCACTATAGTCTAAGTATACCGAGATAAATATATGTAAACATGAGCATCGTGGCACTACGCTCCCATGTGGTTTGGTGCTAGTGGTTATTCTCTAACACAAAGTTCTAGTGACATCACTGTATTTTTTCTTTCCTAAATGTGGTTATACACTTTGTGATAACTGTGATCCGTGTTCCATTATTGTAGCCCTATTATGTCCTAGTAGATGTCCCTTGGTTTATCCACCTTCTGTTATCTTGTGGTCCCTCGCTTGGCCTCCTGTGCTTGTACACGTCGCAGGGGTTCAGGTTTTTAGCAGTTTTCTTGGTAGTTTGGACCTAACCAGTTAGCAATACCTTGCCTGGGCTTGCCTTAGCAGTCAGCCTAAGGGTACTGGGCTCTTTGGACCTATGGAAGCGTCCTCTGGGTACCAACTCGCCGATTGCAAGTTTAATGGTTCCTCTGTTCCCTTGTCTCAGGGTAACACTTGGCAATTTTGCCTTCGTTATGCTGCCTGTTGGGTCACTGACACCTTTGACTCAGCGTCTTGCGAGTCTTACTCCTTGCTTTTGCTCCAGAATACCACTCTTCTGATATTGATATTCGGGTACAGGCGGCTTTGGGGTTGCATGCTTGATATCGGTTGCTGCAGCATGCTAGGTTGGTTGCTCACCCGGATGCCCCGAGGCTGTCCCGCTCGGGTTATAGGAACCCGAACTTGGAGGCATTAGTCGCTTCGACTTTGGTTTCATCTGTGCTCCCGAGTCCTTCCCCAGTTGGTCATCATCCTGCTCCCCCTTGCCCCCCCCCCCCTTCTCCCAAACGTCTGAAGGTTTTGGAGTTGAGGCAAGGTTTCGATGATAGTGAGTCTTGAACGGCTTCGGGGATTGCCCCTTCCGGGTCGGCAATGGAGTCATTCAAGTTTGCTCCTCATGCCGAGGCATCTGGGTTTTACCAGTGGACCCACTTCTCAGCCTTTCCGTTGGACTCTGCCTTTTATTTAGGGGCAGAGAGAGTGGAGGATGGCTCTGCCCTGGAGGATCTGATGTGTTCATAGATGCCTCGTCTCTCGGCTTGGGCTTTGTGACCAGTGCTCACCAGGCCAGCCAGCGGTAGTGGGCTCCGTCCTTCCATCGGGCTCACAGCACGATATGGGAGTTCGCGGCTGTTTGGCTGGCCCTTCAGAGGGTTTGGGTCGCTCAAGGTTCAACAGTATGAAATTTCCTGGCACACTTTCCACCATTTTCTCTGCATAGGATGTCCTCTATTTCAGATAAGGTTGTTTTGAACTTTCTTTCTTGACTTTTTCAGGACCGTCATTTGATGCCTAATACTGTTGCCTCGTATTGTCCGGTGCTGGTGGAGCCGCTTCAGCTTGCGTTCAGGGTGGATGTAACTTCCGCCCCGTTCCCTAAGCTTTGTTTCACCTCTGGCCTGCTCATTCGCCGCCTGAGCCATCTTGGTTCTTGGACTGGAGAGGGTGCTCTCTTTTCTCTCTCTTCTCCTCGGTTTGTGGTGGCCCCCTTCGGTACAAGATTGTTTTTCCAAGGCTCTTTTTCGTATTGGCATAGGCTTCTAGGGGTTAGGTCTGAGAGCTTCGCGCTCTCCTCCGGTACAGAAGTTTCTGGTCCTTTGGTTCTGGCGGTAGGTTTGTTCGCTTGCAGCCGTTCTCTCTCTTTTCTGGCGAAGAATGAGTCGGCGGCTTTCCGGAGGGGTCCTTAGGTCGTTAATGCTTGATTGGTCAGGCTGGGGTGTATCATGTATTGTGTCCGACTGCAGCTCTTCACTGTTACCTGCATGCCAAGGCCTCTGTGGCCGGGGATGTGGTTTGGGTTGGCCCGGTTTCCCCTCGTTCCCTGTTCCAGGGCTCGGGTCTCCCAGGTCATCTGCAGGATTACAGTATTTGATCCAGCCAGCCTGCGGTCTATCCTCGTGCCCATGACATTCATAAGTTCGTTGTTTTGGCTGCCGTATTCGGTAACATGTCTTGGGCTGACATTTGGGCGTGGGGATTTTGGAGGCCGAACAGGGTCCTGGCCGCCCAGTTTCATCAATATTCCTGGCCCTAGTAGGGGTGTGTGTGTGTGTCACTTTGGGTCAAAGGTTGAAGCCAGTTGTCTCAACTTCGAGTTGAGACGTGAGTGGCAGCTGCCTCCTGGGTAAGCCCTCTTCTAACTTTTCGTGGGTTAGGGAGGCTCCAGGGAGCCATAGGGGCTCCCCACAGAAAACCAACAATGAATGTAATGAAACATCATTTTCTGGGTGAGCCCTGGAGGCTCCCCGGCACCCTCCCTCTCTTTGGTCAGTTTTTTTTTTTAATGCGCAGCCTCGGAACTGAATGCTGTTGCAGCCGGCGTGGGAGCTGCACGGTCGGTTGGCGTGCCAGCGTTAGTGATGCTTGTTTGTTTGCTTATATTAGTTTGGGAGTTTTACCTGTCTGTTAGGGGGTTTGGTAGTGATTTTTACCATGTAGGGTTTGTTTTGTTACACCTACTTTTCTGGGTACCAGACCTGGTCGATGGCAGGCATAGAATGCTAGAATGCTTCCACATACATGAGAGTTTCCAGAGACCATTGCCCCTCGTGCCTCTCTGAGGGGGGGTCAGGTTTTGGCTTGTGGTCCCCAGTAAGCAAGAACTTTAATTGACTGATGCCAATGTCTAATACAATACATACATATCAACCCAGTAAGCTCTGGGGTGCCTGCGGGGCTCACCCAGAAAAATGGCGTTTCATTACATTCAACACTTTTTTCTGGGGGGAGCCCCGTCGGCTCCCCGGAGCTATCCCAGGCTGATATGCTAATGTCAGACTTTGGCATCAGTCATGTGTATGGAGTTCTTAAGCCTACCGGGGACCACGGCCAGAACCGGGCCCCCTCAGAGAGGCAAGGGGAGCAATGGCCTATAGAAGCCCCCGTGTAGTTGGAAGCATTCTATGTCTGCCATCGACCGGAACAGGCACCCAGAAAGGTAAGCGCCCCAAAACAAACCCCTATTCTGGTTAAAATTGCTACCTAAAACCGAACTAGTGGATAGAACTCCCCAACCGAAAACAAGCAAACTAGTGTGACGTCACACACTGCTGCGCCGCTGTCTGCGCAGCTCCCCCCTCCCCGGGAGGGGGAAGGGGGAGCCCCAGACCCCCCGCGCCGGCTACCCACACCTCAGTTCTTGAGGCTGATGCTATAGGCGATGGTCGTGTGCTCTGGCTCCGGTGTCGCTACTGCACTGTGCTTTGCGTGTGGTGTTAGTTTTGTGGGTGCGAGAGCCAGGAGTTATCTTCAGTACTCGGGCTGCATGCGCCTAGGGCTGCCTTCCCTAGGTGCCCTGTAAGTACTGCCCTTGGGGCTTGGGGCCACCTTCCACAGGCTCCTCGGGGTCTGCCTCTGCTGGTCCGTTTTACCTTTCGGTTTTTCGGCCGCCTGTTGGGCTCTTGGGTGTTCTGTTCTCCCTTGTTACCGGCAGGTAAGAGGCAGTTTGCACTGGTAGGGGCGCAGGGTGCTGCTCAGCTTGTATTTCCCGACATCGCGGCCGGCTCTGTTCCTTGGGGTTCGCTGTCCTCTTGCGGGGTTTTGTTTTTCTTTTTGTTTTTGCCTGGTGGGGGGTTCTGTCATTTTATTCAGTTTGTTTTTGCCCTTCCACTGTTCTCCTCGGTGGCGCCCCCTGCTAGGTCCCCGTGAGTGTACACGTCCCTGGGGTTCAGCTTTAGAAGTTTGCTTGGTAGTTTTGGGCGCCGGTTTGCAGCACCCTGCCTGGGACTACCTGAGCGCGAGTCCTCTTAAAGTAAACGCTCAGGACCCTGGGAATCCCCTAGGGGGCGCGTGGGTCCGATGGATGTGAGCCCGGAGTCCCCACTCACTGTGTGCGAGTTTGAGGGTTGCTCGGTCCCCTTGTCTCAGGGTGACCCTCATTGTTTTTGCCTCTGCCACGCTGCCTGTTGGGTCGGTGATACTTTCGACCCTGAGTCCTGTGAGTGTTGCTGCTTGCTTGTGACTCAATTTACCCAATCCTCTGATGATTCTATTCGGGTACGGGCGGCACGTGCGTTGCAGTCTAGGTTTCGTCTGTTGCAACGCGCTCGGTTGGTTGCTTCCCCGGATGCCCTGGGGCTGCCCCGCTTTGCTTTTCGAGACCCGGACTTGGGGGTGGGGGTCGCTTCGATCCTGGTTCAGTCCGCACCTCCTCGTCCTTCCCCTTCTGTTCGTTCTGGTCCCCCGCCCCTGCTTCCGGCCCCGAAGCGTCTGAGGGTTTCGGGGTCGGAGCAGGGGTTACTTGATCTCGAGACTTGGGCAGCTTCGGGGGTTGCCCCTTCCGGGGGGGCGGCAGAGGCATTCGAGTCTTGTCTCCCGGCCGAAGCTTCAGGGTCTGACCAGTGGGCCCCCCTTCCTCCAGCTTTTCCGGCTGCTCCGTCCTTGTCTTGTGGGGTCGGGGCTTGGGGAGAGGACTCGGCCTCGGGTCCTGTGGTGACGGACCTCGAGACTGGGGAGGGGCTGACTTGGGGGCCTTGGGCCCCGCTGGACCCCGCCTGGGTTTTTCTTCCCACTGAGCGGGACTTATTGTTACAAGGAGTGGGGTTTTCTTTTCCCCCCTCTGCGTACGAGTTGGATTTGGTGTCGGCCCCTCCCCGGGTTCGGTTCCGTGTTCCCCCGGGTACGTCGGTTCCGTCCTTCCGGAGGTTTTCGGCTTATCGCATCCAACCTGGTGTGGTGCGAGCGGCCTTTGCAGCTTACCTCCTGCGTGACCCGGATTATGCCTTGGAAATGGATCCGTCCACGTTCAGGTTTGGGACTTCGTTCCCTTTCTGGCTCCGTTATGAGGTTCCGGAGTCGTCCTGGCTAGCAGACTGCCCCTTGTTTGGTCTGGATTCCTGGCATTCCTTCTGTCGTTCCCGCACGCTGGAGTGGCGGGAAGCTTCCACGGTGCTTCAGGTTTTCCTGGGGGGTGAACTTGAGTACCTGAATGAGTGCTTGTTTGCCCCTGCCCTTCCCCGCGATGTGGGCGTTATTCAGCTCCATGTGCAGGTTCCCTCCCTTTCGGCGGCGCTCGTGGCAGAGGACTTGCGCGCCCGGGGCCTTTTGTGTTCGGCCTTGCGGTTCTTTTCCCTCCTGGAGCTGTCTTCGGATTGGCTCGTGGAGGATGTGGGGACGCTTGGGTCCGTCCCGGGGTCCGGCACCTTGTCCTCGGCTGCGCGTTCGTCGGCTGCCTTGTTGAAGCTGTTCACGCCGATTTTGCGGGATGCGGTTTCCCTGTTCTATGCTTCCCGTCTCGCGTGTCGGCAGGCGGTGCTGGGTTCCTCCGTGGAATCTGCTTGGGTTCTGGCTCTTAGGCGTTCTTCACCTTTTTGTCCTCTCCTGTTTGGGGAGTCGGCCATGGCGCAGTTTATTCAGGCTGCGTCGGCGGCTTGTCGTCCGATGTCGGACTTGTTGGTTTTCCGCGGGTCCCGGGGTGGGTCTTCCCGGAAAGGTCGTGCCAGGGCTCGGGGTTCCTCTCGTCGTGGTAGGCCTCTGGTGTCAGGTTTGGGGTTGGCTCCTCCTGTGGACCCTCCCTCGTCTGGTCGGCGCGGTGTTCGCGCTGTACGGGGTTCTGGGTCTCGTAAGGGTCGCCGGCCCTTTCGCGGTTTGCCCCCTTGACGGGGCGATGGGGGGGCGGCTTGCGCTGTTCGCCCGCGCCTGGTCCCACGATTCGTGGGCCTTTTGGGTCGTGTCTCGCGGCCTGCGGTGGCGTTGGGTGGCCCCTCCCCCCTTTGGGGGGTCGGGGCTGGCAGGGCAGGCTTCTTCCCCTGCGCTCTGTCGAGTCGTCTTGGAGTGGGTACGCTTAGGCGTCGTCGAAACGACGTCGTCCCTCAGATGGGTTTCCCGTCTGTTTCCGGTTCCGAAACGGGACTGCGCGGACCTGCGGTTCATTCTGGACTTGTCCCGTCTGAACCCCTGGGTTCATTGCCCCTCCTTTCGGATGACTACGCTGTCTCAGGTTCGGCTCCTCTTGGAGCCGGGAGCTTGGATGGTGTCCCTGGACCTCCGGGACGCTTATTGGCATGTCCCGATTCATCCGCGGTTCAGGGACTGGCTCGGTTTTGTAGTGGGGCGTCTGAGTTACCGCTTTCGTTGTCTCCCGTTCGGGTTGAACCTGGCACCTCGCGTGTTCACACGCCTTACATGGGTTGTGGTGGCTCGTTTGCGTCTCCTAGGTGTTCAGGTGTTGGCCTACCTCGACGACTGGCTGGTTTGGGCTCCCAGCCAATCAGCTTGCTTGCTAGCCAGGGATTTGGTTCTTTCCCAGCTCGCCGGGTTCGGGTTCTTGGTGAACTGGAGGAAGTCCCATCTGGTTCCCTCTCAGGTTCGGACTTGGCTGGGTCTCGTGTGGGACTCTCGAACCGCCTCTTTGTCTCTCCCTCCGGAGTCTCTCCTGCGGCTGCGGTCCCGCCTTCGTCTGTTTCTGGAGGGCCCTCGGGTCACCCGGCGGTTGCTCGAGGGGCTGTGCGGGAGCCTGAACTTCGCGATGGTGGTCTACCCACCGGGTCGGGTTTGGCTTCGGCGGCTGTTCTGGTTCCTTCGGGGTTCCCCCTTCCGCCTCTCTCGCGATCGCAGAGTTCGACCCCCGGGGGCCTTGCGTCGGTTGCTGCGTCACCGGCTTCCTCTTCGGGTTTTTCGGGGTTCAGTGCCTTGGCGCCTACCCGAGCCCTCGCTCGATGTGTACACGGATGCGTCGTCTCTCGGCTGGGGTTTTGTGACCAGTGCTCACCAGGCCGGCCAGGGGCGTTGGGATCCGTCCTTCCGTCGAGCTCACAGTACGGTGCGGGAGTTCGCGGCGGTGTGGTTTGCTCTGGGGAGGATTCGGGTGGCCCGCGGATCGACGATTCGGCTCCATTCGGACTGCTCTCCGGTGGTTCATTGCCTGAACCGCGGGGGTTCGATGCGGTCCTTGTCTCTTTGGGGTTGGTCGCTTCGGGTGACTCGTCTGCTGAGTTCTCGGGGTTTGGCTCTCCTGGCGGTTCACGTACGGGGCGTGTCCAACGTCTTGGCCGACGCCCTGTCTCGCTTCGTTCCCCTCTCCACGGAGTGGACGGTCGACGACGAGTCCTTCCGTTGGCTTTGCCAGACGTTCGGGCCCCCCGAAGTGGACCTCTTCGCGTCGGCGTGGTCGCGGCGTCTTCCCGTTTATGCGGCGCCCTTCCCCGATTGCGAGGCCGTCGGGATCGATGCCTTTCGGCTAGACTGGTCGAGGTGGGGGTTCCTGTACCTCTTTCCCCCGGTTCGGCTGTTGCTCCAGGTCCTGACTCGCTTAGAGACTTACCGGGGGAGAGTTGTCCTTCTGGCCCCTTGGTGGCCGGCGCAGCCTTGGTTTCAGGCGCTGGTTGCTCGGTGTCCGAACCCGAGGGTTTTCCCGCGGCTCCGCCTCTTTCAGCAGATCGGGCCGGTACGGCACGTAGCTGGTTCGATCTTCTCCTCGAGTCTTCGCGTATGGTTTTTTTGACTCAGTCTATCATCATCTCTATGGTGATCAGGTGGCCTCCTTGTTGGTGTCCCACCTGAGGGCTTCTTCTCGGCGGCAGTATGAAGTTTCCTGGCGGTCCTTCCGTTTCTTTTTGCGTCTTCGTCATGTTAGCTCCTTGTCTGTTCGGGTGGTCTTGTCCTTCCTCTCGTGGTTGTTTCAGGACCGTCATCTTATGCCTAACACTGTCGCTTCGTATCGTGCGGCGCTGGCGGAGCCGCTTCAGCTTGCTTTCGGTATCGATGTTACGTCTGCGCCGTTTCGCAAGCTGTCTCGTGCATTGTTTCACCTCCGGCCTGCTCATGCGTCGCCTGAGCCGTCCTGGTCTCTGGACAGAGTGCTCGCTTTCCTTTCATCTCCTCGTTTCGTTGTGGCCCCTTCGGTCCAGGATTGTTTTTCCAAGGCACTTTTCTTGTTGGCTTTGGCCTCTGGGGGTCGGGTAGGGGAGCTTCATGCTCTCCTCCGGCGCAGGGGTTTCTGCTCTTTTGGTCGTGGTGATTGTTTTGTTCGTTTGCAGCCGTCTCCTTCTTTTCTGGCGAAGAATGAGACTGCTGCGTTCCGGAGGGGTCCATGGGTGGTTGATGCTTGGTTGGTCAGGCCGGGGGTGCATCATGTTTTGTGTCCGGTTGCGGCGCTTCGCCTTTATTTGCGCGCCACAGCTTCTGTGTCCGGGGACGCGCTGTGGGTTGATCCGGTTTCCCTTCTTCCCTGTTCGCGGGTTCGGGTCTCTCAGGTCGTCCGCAGGGTTATTAGGTCCAGCCAGCCTGCAGTCTATCCCCGTGCCCATGATGTTCGTAAGTTCGCGGCTCTTGCTGCCGTCTTTGGGAATATGTCTTGGTCTGATATTCGGGCGCGGGGATTTTGGCGGTCGAACAGGGTCCTGGCTGCTCGTTACCTTGTGAATGTCCCTGGGCCTCGTCGGGCCTGTGTTGCTTTGGGTCGGCGGTTGCAGCCAGTTGTCTTGGCTTCGAGTTGAGGGGTGAGCGACGACCGCCTCCCGGGTAAGTCCCTCTTTTTCTGTCTGTGGGTAGTTAGCTCCGGGGAGCCGACGGGGCTCCCTCCAGAAAACCAGCATTGAATGTAATGAAACGCCATTTTCTGGGTGAGTCCCGGAGGCTCCCCGGCATCCCTCCCTCCCTCCGGTCGGCGGTTTTTCGCGTTTTTGACATCCAGCCTCAAGAACTGAGGTGTGGGTAGCCGGCGCGGGGGGTCTGGGGCTCCCCCTTCCCCCTCCCGGGGAGGGGGGAGCTGCGCAGACAGCGGCGCGGCAGTGTGTGACGTCACACTAGTTTGCTTGTTTTCGGTTGGGGAGTTCTATCCACTAGTTCGGTTTTAGGTAGCAATTTTAACCAGAATAGGGGTTTGTTTTGGGGCGCTTACCTTTCTGGGTGCCTGTTCCGGTCGATGGCAGACATAGAATGCTTCCAACTACACGGGGGCTTCTATAGGCCATTGCTCCCCTTGCCTGTCTGAGGGGGCCCGGTTCTGGCCGTGGTCCCCGGTAGGCCTAAGAACTCCATACACATGACTGATGCCAAAGTCTGACATTAGCATATCAGCCTGGGATAGCTCCGGGGAGCCTCCGGGACTCACCCAGAAAATGGCGTTTCATTACATTCAACGCTGGTTTTTTTGGGGTGGGGGGGCATAAAAAAAGTGTGATTTTTATATACCTTGTGTAAAAGTCATACCTTTGGATTGCATGTATAACAGGTTAACATTTGTAGGTCAAGGTATTATCTTGTATGTAGAAATAACACTTACAAAAAGTCAGGAATTTATGGGAAATTTATGTTATTTCAAATAGTAAAATAGTAAGTCCAGACATTTATGTTCTTATGTGCATCTATCTACCTTACAGAAGCTTGCCCTGTAGCTGGGATGTTTGGTATTTATAGTACATCACCATATAATAGTGAGCATTACACATGTTGATGGGTGCTACTTCACTAATATTAAAATGTATGCATAAGACATGCTGCAAGCCTAAATTCCTTATATTTCCTCATTGCCAAACACAATAAACACATGCATCATGTGCCATGGAACTCTCTGTGTTTGCGTGGACTCTGCTCCTTTCCTTGAATGTAGCTCCATTCCTGATTGAGAGGCCCTTGCATTGGATGCCTTTTGGCTGGACTGGTCGAGGTGGGGGTTCCTGTACCTCTTCCCTCCCGTTCTGGCAGTTGCTTTGGGTACTGGTCAAGTTGGAGTCCTACTAAGAGAGGGTGAATCTGGCTCCCTGGTGACCAGCTGAGCCTAGGGAGCCACAAGGGACTTTCCCCGCATTCCCAAAAAACCCAGTGTTGAATGTAATAAAAAGTCAATTTTAAGGTGAGCCATGCAAGCTCCCTGATCCCCCTCCCTCCCTTCCTGGTGATAGGGGTGATGCCTACATCTGCCCTAGAACTGAGGGTGAAGACATTGGGTGGCAGTGAGCTACCTCTCTACCCTCCCACCTCTTTTTTCCCAATGAGTAGAAGAGATTTGGTGAAAGTGCTCATGCTATTTCCAAAAGAGTTCAATTGTTTTCTGTGGGGCTCCCCATCAGCTCCTTGAAGCTAGCATACTGATTGCCACACTTCTTGGGTTCATCAGTCGGAGAGTTTTTGTATGCCTATTAGAGACCACAAGCCAGAACCTGAGTTCCTCAGAGAGGCGCAGGGAGCAATGGCTCATCAACACTTTACATTTAAGAGATGTCATCTCGCCATCAACCAGGGAAGGCACCCAGAAAAGTAGGCGAATCAAAACACTACACTCATCATCCTCCGTACACCTTGGGCCCAATTGTGATTGGATATGTTGTCATGTCTGGATAAGTAGTCAAATTCCCTCCCCCCCCTTTCTACCAGGCACAAAAAATAATAATTTAATGTATAAAAGTACGTAATGATACACTTTTGTTTCATTAGATATGTACTTTTAAACAAAACACCACAGAGTACCGGTAATACAGCAACAATAAATATGGGTTGTCACAAGTGTTCAGATGTTTCTCTATTATAATAATAATTAATAATTACGATCTTGGAATGATGTGTAGGTGGGTATGGTGGTGCTAACTGAGGGCTGAGGCCTAGATGTTGAGGGTTGGGTTGGGTTACCTTTGGTTAGGTTTTTGTTTGGTTAGGTTTGGTTTAGTTAGGTTTGGCTTGGTTAGGTTTGGTTTGGTTTGGTTAGGTTATGTTTGGTAGGTTAGGTTATGTTTGGTTGGGTTTGCTTAGGTTATGTTTGGTTGGGTTTGCTTAGGTTATGTTTGGTTTCGTTTGCTTAGGTTATGTGTGGTTTGGTTTGCTTAGGTTATGTGTGGTTTGGTTTGGTTAGGTTAACATACGTTAGTAAAAACTTGTTTCATCAGCATTATAAATTTGTTCAGAGATAGAATCATTCTGCATGATCTCAAATTTGGACACCTCTATCCACCACACAGAAGACATTCCAGATTCATCTTCCTTTATATGCCAAATGCTTTGATAATAAATCATCACAACATATTTTCTCTTGACTTCACTGCTTGTTGAAGCCCTAAACAACATATTTCCTGCATTTCCTGATGCACTAGTAGCAGGATGCATGAAATATGCACAGATATAGAACAGTGAAAGAGGGGGGGGGGAAGGGTTTCGTCCGCCGTAGGTAAGACAAAGGTCGCACCACCAGCAACTCGATGGCCGGTGGTGCGAAGATACACAGGCTGCTCCTGAGTTGGGGTCATAGCTTAATCCTGAGTGGATCTGGCTTGTGGCCATATCACCAACAAATATATGGAATAAACGAATGATTGAGGTCTGATAGTAAGGTCGGGGGGTGTACTGCCTGGTTGAAAATTGCGACCTATGCCCTTAAAGCATTAAAAGCACTCCCCCCACAAAGAAAACAAACAAAACTTCAACTTCGTCCAACTAGCTTTAAACATCTTTGCTGGGGGAAGGGGGAGCCGAGCCGCCCACCAGTAAGTTCTTGACTGATGTACCAGGCGGTTGGCAGTCGCTTGGGCCACGCTTTTCTTCTTTTTGGAATGTTTTGCTTTGTGAGGCTGTTCCTGCACTTTGCGTGCATTGGCTAGGAGTTTAAGTGTACTGGGACTACATGAGATTAGGGACACCTTCCCTAAGTACTCCATAAGTTCTGCCCTTGTGCGGTCAAAGTTCCCTTCCTTGGGAAGTTTGGAATTCACTCCTCATTAGCAGACTTCTTTGCTGGTAATGGTTTTCGCCCTTGCGATGTGTCGGCGGCTTTGGGCCGCTCCATCTTGCCCTGGGTAGGGGTGTTTGTTGGCTGGTGGGGTGCACTGCAGCTAGCGTAGCCAGCTCTTCAGCTAGCTCCAGCATGCCGAGTTTCTCTCTGACTGCTTGTTTTGCTGACGTGGTTTCAGGTGCTTTTAGTGTGGTTTTCCTCACATTTGCCAGCATTTTATTGTGCCTTTTCTGCAAAGGAGTTCTACCCTTCACCTGATTAGGTGGTACCTAGGATGTGTTTGATGGTCCTCCTCTGTTACCCCTGGGGCTATCCTTGTGGCTGCTTGCAGTTGGGTATCTTGCATCAACAGGGGTTACCGATTTAACTAGCCCCTGTAGGGGTTCCTGTAGGACTCACGTACCCTGTAGGCCCTGGAAATCCTCGGCGGGCTCAGTTGTATTACGGATACCTCATCCAAGCCCGCTCTCGCCTTGCGCGAATTTGAGGATTGCTCAAATCCTTAATTGCTATTTTGCCTCCGCTAAGCTGACTGTTGTGTCGGGGATGCCTATAACCAGGAGTCTTGGGGAACTTGTTCCCTGCTTGTAATCCATTTTACCCATCCCTCTTCTAATATTCTTTGGGATCAGGCAGTAGCAGCGTTGCATAGGCATTTCTTGGCATTGCAACATGCCAGGTTGTGTGCCCATTTGGAAGCCCCAGAGCTGCCCTGCTTGAGTTAAAGGGATTCTGATTTGAGGGCGTTGGTCGCTTCAGCATTGGTGATTTTTGTTTGTTGGCTTTGGCTTCTGTGGGTCGGGTTGGGGAGCTTCATGCTCTTCTCTGATGCCAGGGGTTTTGTTCCTATAGTCTTAGGGGTTGTTCTTGATCTGGTTTCCCTGGTTCCCTGTTCTGGGGCTCGTGTGTCACAGGTCGTCTGCAGTGTCATTAAGTCTAGCCAGCCTGCAGTCTACCCTTGTGCCCATGATGTGAGGAAGTATGCCGCTCTCTCGGCTGTGTTTGGGAATATATCTTGGGACAATATTTAGACACTGGGCTTTGGAGGACTTACAGGGTCTTGGCCGCTTGGTGTCTGGTGAATGCCCCTGATCCTCTGCGACCTTGTGTTGCTTTGGGGGGTCAGTCATGGCTGAATGTCTCTTTCTCGAATTGATACCTGCAGTGCTGTCACCTCTCTGGTAAGTCCCTGTTTTTTCCTTCTCTGTGGGTAGCTAATTTCAGGGAACCAATAGGGCTCCCCCACAGAAAACCAGCATTGAATGTAATGAAATGCCAGTTTCTGGGTGAGTCCCGGAGGCTCCCTGACACTCTCCCTCCGTCTGATTGGCAGCTTTTATCATTCAAGAACTGACTGATGGGCAGCCCGGCTTCCCCCCTCCCCCTCTCAGTGGAAGGGTTTGGTGCCACTAATGTGCAGGTGGCTAGTTGGACAAAGTTTTGCTTGTTTGTTTTCTTTGTAGGGGAATTATGTTGATGTTTTGAGGGTGGAGGTCACAATTTTCAACCAGGCAGCAGTCTGTTTTGATTTGCCTACTTTTCTGGGTTCCTTCCCTGGTCGATGGCTAGATGACATAATTTAAATGTAAGGGTGTTCATGGGCTATTGCTCCCTGCGCCTCTCTGAGGGGGCCAGGTTCTGGCTCGTGGTCCCTGGTAGGTATACAAGAACTCTGCGACTGATGACTCCAAGTGCGGTGGCACTTAATCAGTATGCTAGCTTCAGGGAGCCTCCAGGGCTCACCCAGAAACTGGCATTTCATTATTTTCAAATCTGGTCTTTATACGTAGTTTGGGGAGTTCTTTCAGTGGTTTTAAGGCATCAGTCACTACTGAAGCCAGCAGTGGTTTGGATTTACTTGGTGACTTTCTGGTTACCTTCCACAGTGAGGTGGCAGAAATGAATGTCACCGCTCCCTGCACCTCTGAGGGGGACCAGATTCTGATACTGGTCCCCAGTAGGCCTATAGAACTCTGTGGCTGATGTGATCTAGTAGATGGTACCATCTCAGCACATAGTGGTCTTCAGGGAGCCACTGGGGCTCACCCAGAAATTGGTGTTTCATTACATTCAGTGCTGGCTTTTTGTGCTGCAGGGGGGGGGGAGGGTGGGAGCAATGCAGACCAGTCCAAGACTTGTACAGAATTCCTTTGAATCATTGTGGCAGCCACCCCTCTCTGGCCAATAAAATCGGTTGGTCAACCAACGAGTTATGAGGCAGTGAAAATTCAATTATCTAGCCAGCCTTTTATGTTTTTTTTCCTTTTAATAGAATATTATGTATTTTTTGTTTTTACTAATCCTCTGTTTAACACTTTCGCGCTTTAGATTAGAGATAACTCGTCGCCGTTTTCTCTTACGATTCCGCATAACAGCCGAGTTTTCTCGTCCATCGAAAAAATATTTTTATAAATTCCATTTTTTAACCGAAATGGATGGGGATACTTTTGTTTTGTAGGGAATTTATTTGCGAATGTTTTGGTACCAGAATGAATATTATATCACATAAACTTCTATGAGTAAAAAAAAAAATACACAAAGTATGTTTGGGGGTGTGGCGAGCGTGTGGCAGTGGGTTCCCTTTAGCCGTTGATATATCCAACACGTGGGAAATATTTGTATGTGTTATGTATATGTCTGTGTAGGGAATTTTACTGCGATCACTGTCATACAAATTATAAAATGTTTCAACAAGTATAAACATGACAAACATCAAACGAACGAAAACAATGCGTTCGTTTCTACCGCGAACGCATACTGAGCGACGTGGTTCTATATTTGGCGCTTCTCTTACACATGCTTTGTACAAATGTTATACAGTTCATCTTATAGAAAATGTTATTGCGAACACATTGGTATAAAAAAGAAATACGTACATAGAAAAGTAGGGTCAGGAAACGTATAAACTTTCCAAGCATGATTTCCCCCCTGTGTTTTCGCCAGTGCGCTCGCGGCTAACTACTCTCCACTTCACACACTCTTGCGGGTGGGCAATTACCTATATTAAACATTCATATGCATATGTCCGTGTAGAGAATTTTATTGCGATTCCAATGATACCAAAATTAGCGATGTAGGACAACTGTAGGCTTCGCAACCATTAAGAGAGTGGAAACATTTTGTTGCTGTTTGGCGCTCTCGGCGAGTGATCTGCATAGTTTTTTATTTGGTGTTGATACTCCTTATGCTTGGACGGCATTTTATAGGTATGCTCTTATAGACAATTTCATTGCGAACACAGTGATACCAAATTTAAATACGTGCGCCTTCAATTATTGTCAGGACAGTCAAAAGAGTGTACACTTTTCGGTCTTACCGCGCAGGCGCGCGAAGTGCCGAAAGCATCTGGGGTATTGTTTTTTTTTTAAGCGCCGAGAGCGCGAAAGTGTTAATTTAATGAATTGTATATTGTTATACTGTACAAATATGATAGATGTATTGGTCTGGCTGAGTGGCATTTGTTCACGATACAAGGGAGCTATCATTGTAAACTTGACTGCCTGGATATTACTAAAAGGTACTGAATAAATTAGTTTTATCAAAATTTCATCACTAATATAAGGGCTGGTATTTACTGATAAACTACAGAAGTAAGCTGTATATATGATAAGTGTTAATGTGATGAAGCAAACTACGGTAAATGTGGGTACTCTCTACGTTAGGCTATGGTAGGCTTTAGATGATTATGGTTCCAAACACCTGTAGGCTACCAAGTACAGTGATATCTTGGTTTTCAAATTTAATCCGTTCCCAGATACAGCTCGTAACCCGAAAATTCGCAACTCGAAACAAATTTTCCCATAAGAAATACAGTAATGTAAATTTAATTAATCCATTCCACACTCCCAAAAATATTAATTTAAAAATACATTTCATACATAATTCACACAAATATTTTGTACTATAGTATGTGCAAGTTATAGCTTATGTTTATTGATGACTCTTGTTGGCATATGGAAGACGGTGAGGAGGGGGGGGGGTAGGAGGAGAGGTGTTAGTGTTTGGAAGGGGAGTCCCCTTTCATTATAACATCAGGCAGTGATGCCGTCTCAGGGGTACACACACACACTCCTACATTTTGCAGGCATACCACTAGGACCTGGTTGTAGCTCATGTGCTTGCTTGTCTTAGTAAGAACCTGTCTTAAGATACTTGTTTTTCCATACATTTTAAGACATCACATTGTCATTAAAAAGGTCAATGCAACGGCTTGCTACAGCTTTATCTGGGTGAGTTTTTCAACAGAACTTTGCTGTTCTACCCATACTTTACACATTTTCTTAATGAGGAAGGGACAACCTCTACTGCCTCTACTCGCAACTATTTTCCTAGGTTGAACATTACCACTGACTTTCTTGGGACCCATGGCTTGGTATATAATTACTTAACCAAAAAAGCAGAAAAACAATAAAATTGTTTACGAAGAATTCAAGTGCGATTGTCACTACGTGGGAGACACTGGTAAACTGAAGCGTGGTCGTCCATGCCACCAGGAAACACGCACTCGGTCGACCCATACGTGTATCAACAAACTCTAAATGCGAGGTAAATCTCATTACCCGATTCAAATTTTACGAAGAAATTGGGCTCGTAACCCGAAAAATTTGTAGAGAGGGATGTTCGTTACCCGAGGTTCCACTATAGTTGGGCACTGTTCCTTCACTGAAATCATACCCAAGTTCTTTGTGCTTATATCCAAGTTCTTTGTCTTAATATTCCAGCACATTGTCCTCATCTCTCTTCCAAGTGCTATGTAGTGATTTTGGTTTAGTAGTATTTTTTCCCCATATTTACCTTACTTTGTAAAGTAGAACTTCACCCAGAGTGTGTGTTTTTAAGCTTTGCTTAAATTATTTGAATGACTAGAATGACTGGAAATGTTGATTTTTTATGTTAAGCTATACTGAAGCTGTTTGTGAAGCCAGATAGTGTTGTGAAATCCTTCTTTGTGCAATAGCCAAATTTATCCATAATGTTAATGAATCTTTATGTTATTGTTGCTTTAATAATCTGAGCCCCTTACTTAATTCTTAGACTGCGCAATACATACATACTGTATATGATTTGACAAAAAATAATTTAACATAAGTTTTTAAAATTTGCACAAATACTTTCCAATTTTTTTTTTTTGCATAATCAACTAGGCAAATGCTCCAACTTTGTCTAAATGATCACAGCATAACTTGAAAAACAAGATAATCAAATTTAATTTTAAAAATGAATATTGAAAACTCCAGATTTTCAAGTCGGAATAAAAAATATGAACTATCATTAATTGTTCATTTAATGTTGTTATTCTCTCAGAATAGCATATAATCTTCATTTTCATCAAATTAGAAGTATATAATAATGGTTTTATACATAGTGGTTTTCAGTATAATTTACTGTAAAAAAAATTGTCAATAGGGCATTTGAAATATGTGGCAAATTTAGAACAAAAAAAATTATAACTCCAAATGTATAAAGTTTATGAAAAATCCATTCTGATGGGATTGTAGAACAGACAGCTGAGCACACAGTATGTCAAAATAGTGAGAATCGGTTAAAAACTGGAATTTTAGAAGCCACTCAAAGTTGAAACTCTGTTTTCAGAGATACATTGAAGTTGAAGTTATCAACAATGAATAAAGGTAGTTTTAATTCATTAATTTAATTGTATGTTTTAATAAACATTGTTTGGCACTCGTACTCTAATATGTGAAAGTCGTAGGTCAACATGTGTTGGAATGAAGTCAAGAAAAAAATAACCCCTCAAAAAACACAAAATATAGAGATAATTATAATAATTATAATGATTTAGGGGATATATTTAGGGTATACTTTATATAAGTGAAAAATCCCTAACATGGTCCCTAATCATCAAAACAACTTAAAGAGACAAAGAAAATATAGTTTGAAATAAGAGAAAAAATCAGCCCCCAAAAATTAAAAGTTCAAAGTTTTGCAAGTTGTGATTGATTTATTTGTTGAACAATTCCATTCTATCTTCACATAGATTTGGAAACATGCATTCTCCACGATGTAAAGGTTACAACAAAATCAGATAATAAACAAAGGAGAAAAAAATAACTAAAATCTTAAACAAAAAAATCCCCTTAAAAAAATATTTTGGTTACATTGATGAAAGTAACATATATTAGCATTGGACAATGTATTTATATGATATATATAACAAAATAGATCATATTAACATGGTTATTCATTATTATTTGTGTTATTATGTATTTCTCAGCAATGATATAAAGACACCAACTGCATATCCACTTTGTGGACACTTCTTACTACTATTGTTCTTCTTTGAGTGTATGACAGGTGCTTGCATCTCTTTATTACTGCATAATCTTTCAGTTTCAGTTATTAGGAGCTGTTCTCCTTATCAATAAAACGTTCTTATTTTTCAAAAATTCGTCTAAAATCAGTTTCTGAAAACATTTTGATGAAAGTTTCACAACACTTTATAAGTTGGAGATTTGTTTAACATTTTACAGTTATTTTTACATAATTAAAATATTTTTTGCTACTATACCCTTATATTCGCAGAAATATGCGAGGTCTAAGGATTAAGGAACTGGGGATTTGTCAGTTTATATTATATATTATGTCATTGCTTAGAACTATTGCAAAGATATATTGAAACATTGCTTTTTCTAACAGGGCAGGAACATTTTAAAAGCATCGTAAAACAGTTTTTGTTTCATAAAGTCACACAGTGTATCCTTGCAGGCCACCAACTGGATCTGTTGTACCTAGGATGGGTTTGGTCGCTTGTGTACCCAGTCATCTTAACGATGCTCATCTTACCATTCATGATATTACTTTTGCTGTATGTTTCCGCACTCTTGCTCTACATATATCGTAGGAGGTAAGGATTAGTTTCCTGAAATATAGTAATCTACATTTGTTCACATTTCAGTCATGTACATAAATGTTTTGTTGCCAATTGGTCTTAGTTACTAAAATATAATATTTGTTTTAAAATATGAATTGGAACTCACCGAAAAGTAGCTTTATTTCAACTTTTAAGTCTTGATGACTTTTTTTTTTCTAGGGGGAGCCCCTTTGGCTCCCCAGAGCTATCCAGGCTGATATGTATATTATTAGACTTTGGCATCAGTCAGTGTGAATGGAGTTCTAGGCCTACCGGGGACCACGAGCCAGAACCTGGCCCCCTCAGAGAGGCATGAGGAGCAATGGCCTATAGAAATGCACTTGTGGTGGAGTATTCTATGTCTGCCATTGATCGGGCGGCTGGGTACCCAGAAAGGTACGTGCCCCAAAACAAACCCCTAATCTGGTTAAAACTATTACGGAAAATTAACAAGAAAACAGAACTCCCCAATTGAAAAACGAGCAAACGAGCATGACGTCACACTCGCCGCGCTGCTTGTCGGCGCAGCTCCCCCCCTCCCCAGGAGGGGGAAGGGGGAGCCCCAGACCCATCGCGCTAGCTATCCACCCGTCAGTTCTTGGCTGATGTGATTGTGGCTCGGTCGTGTGGCTCAAGCTCCAGATTCTCTCGTGTGTTGTGCTGTGCCTTGTGTCCAGTACTGCTCTTTTGATGGTGTGCAAGCTGGGAGTAATATTCTCAGGTACTCGGGCTGCATGTGCTTAGGGTTCCCTACCCTGAGTGCCCTGTAAGTACCGCCCTTGGGGCTTGGGTTATCTTCCACAAGTCACCTTGGGTTTACCTCTGTTGGTCTTTTGCTGCTCGGTGATTGACTGCCCCGAGTGTGTTGGGGGGGGGGGGGTTTCCTACCTTGTTTACCTTGGAGTAAGTGATAGTTTTTGCACTCGTAAGGGCGCGGGGTACTGCGCAGCTAGTTTTCACCTATTACAGCGGCCGGCTATGTTCCTTCCGAGTACGTTGTCCTCTTGCGGAGTTTTCTTTTCATTTTTGTTTGTGCCTGGTGGGGGGGGTAGCTCATTGACGTCTTGTCCCCATCACCTATATCTTCTTCAGGCTGATTGTCAGGCCGAATGCGGAATAGGCTGCGGAAAAGTGATTAAGTAGCTGCTGCAGATCTTCTGCTCTGTAATTACCTAAGTGTAGTTACAGGATGAGAGCTACGCTCGTGGTGGCCATGTCTTGCCAGCACTCTTTGTCATATAACGCTTTGAAATTACCGACGGTTTTGGCCTCCACCATCTTCTCACCTAACTTGTTCCAACCTACAACCAACTCCAACACACAACTACAGCTTGTGTGTCCAGGGACGCGCTTTGGGTTGATCCGATTTCCCTTCTTTCCTGTATGAGTCTCTGCTAGTCCGCAGGGTTAAGTCTAGCCAGCCTGCGGTCTGTCCCCGTGCCCATGGTGTTCGTCCGTTTGCTGCTCTTGCTGCCATCTTTGGTAACATGTCCTGGGCTGGCATTCGGGCACAGGATTTTTGGTGGTCGAATAGGTCCTGCCTGCACGCTACCTCGTTAATGTTCCTGGACCTAGTTGGGCCTGTGTCGCTTTGGGTCAGCGGTTGCAGCCGGTTGTCTCAACTTTGAGTTGAGTTGTGAGCACCGACCGCCTCCCAGGTAAGTCCCATTTCTTTCCTCTCCTTCATTGGCAAAGTAGCTCTGGCCCCCAGAAAACTAGTGTTGAATGTAATGAAACGTCACTTTCTGGGTGAGTCCCACCGGCTTCCCGGCAACCCTCCCTCCTTCCCTTCAGTCGTCAGTTTTGCGTTTTTTGACATCCAGTCTCAGAACTGGGGTGTGGATCGCCGGTGCAGGGGTCTGGGGCTTCCCCTTTACCCTCGTGGAGAGGGGGGAGCTGTGCAGACATGCGGCGCGGCTCATGTGACGTCATGCTTGTTTGATTGTTTTCGTTTAGAGAGTTGTGTCCACTCGTTTGTCTATTTTCGTCGTTTTTAACCAGAATAGGGGTTTGTTTTGGGGTACAGAGCACCACTTGGTTTCCGAACCCCTTGGGGACGAGACCTATCGGTTAACATGTAAGTTCATAAACGAGAAATAGAGGGAAAAAATAAACTAGAAATGTAAAAAGAAATTTTTATAAAAAAAAAAAAAAAAAAAAACTCTAGGGGAAAAATCGACAGGTTCATAGCGTAAATGCGACCGTATTTTGTTTGTACAGTACTCACCAATAAGTGAAGTCCTGATCCACTTTATAAAAGTCCTTAATTGTTCCTAGCTGATTATTAAGATGTCTGGCAAACATCCTCTGGATGTTTCCTGCCAGCCAGCCAGCCAGTTAGCCAGCCAGTTAGCCAGCCAGCCCAGCCAGCCCAGCCAGCCCAGCCAGCCCAGCCAGCCCAGCCAGCCCAGCCAGCCCAGCCAGCCCAGCCAGCCCAGCCAGCCCAGCCCAGCCCAGCCAGCCCAGCCAGCCCAGCCCAGTCCAGCCCAGCCCAGCCCAGCCCAGCCAGCCCAGCCAGCCCAGCCACCCACCCACACCAGCCAGCCACACCAGCCACCCACCCAGCCACACCAGCCACCCACCCAGCCACACCAGCCACCCACCCACACCAGCCAGCCACACCAGCCACCCACCCAGCCACACCAGCCACCCACCCACACCAGCCAGCCACACCAACCACAAGATCTGGCTGGCTGGCCAGCCAGCCAGCCAAAATTATACGATGATGTACATTTAAGAAACGAATCTGGGTCACAGGTCTGTCGAGTGTGGTTAGGCTTACGGAGTCAGTCGGTCCCTCCCCCACCACCGACACACCTCCCCCTCCCCCACAACCCATACACACACACTCTCTCAAAGGTCACGTGGTTCACCCATACAGCGCTTCCTGCCTGCCTCCTTCCCAACCTGCCAGCCAGCCTGCCTGCCTCCTTCCCAACCTGCCTATAGGCCATTGTTCCTAGTGCCTCTCTGAGGGGGGCCAGGTTCTGGCTCGTGGTCCCCGGTAGGCCTAGAACTCCACCCACATCAACTGGTGCCAAAGTTAGGGATAATCATATTATCCTGGATAGCTCCGGGGAACCTCCAGGACACACCCAAAATTTGGTGTTTCATTACATTCAACGATGGTTTTTTTTCCATGCTTGACAGCAATTCTTTGTGATATTCTCAGTTTTCTCAAACTTCAAGTGTATATTAACCATGAATACTTTTTGTTGTTTCTCCTTATTTTTTAATTTTCTTTTTCTTGATTACATGTCATTATTTTGTTTATATTGTCATATCTTAATTTTATTTGTGCATTAATTTATTAAAGCATATGGTGGAATCTTTGTTTAATGGTTAAATTTTAATACAGACTCATGCAGGAGATATTTTGAACATAGTGGAGTCTCTTAAGTCTAAAAATCTAAAAGTTGGAATTTCTCCAAGTCTCAGAAGGATTTATGAGCCAGCACATTTCAATGTGTAATCCATGAACTGCCATTTTGGTAAAAATAATATGGCATGTCTCAAAAGATGATTGGAAAAGATAAAAAAAAGGAGGACAGAGAGAGAGAGAGAGAGAGAAATTGGGAGGGAAGGCATTGTGAAAGGGATTGAATGGGGAAGGGGTGTGGTAGGGAGTAGGATGGAAGAGGGGCAGGAGTAGTAATAGTTGTTTAGCACAGTAATGTGAGCTTTTAATTTATTGTACAATAGGATGGAGAATAATTGCAGCCTTCTTCATAATTTTTTACCAAAAATAAGTCATGCTGCTTTTATTTTGGTCCTATTCCTAAGTAGTAAATATCCAGAGTGCATTACCTAACAGTTTAGACAAACATTTTACAATAATGCCAGCTAGTGTACAAGAAACACTAACAATACCAGAGCTATTTCGGCATGGAAATGTTAAGGTTGAGAGTTTTGACAGTCCATACATGAAGACAGAACTAAATTTACTAGAAATAAAATGCTAAAGTTAATTTCTAGATTCTAGCTGCTTTAATATCTTCCTGGCCTGTGTTTCTGTAAAATATGAGAAAGTCTTAATAGACTTTTCTGTGGAGAGCCCCTTCGGCTCTCTGGGGCTATTCGGATAATATGCAATACATTAGACTAGGACATTAGTTATTGGAGTTCAGCCTTCCGGGGACAAGAAACCATGAGCCAGAACCTCGTTCCCTCAGAGAGGCACAGGGAGCAATGGCCCTTGAAAAAAAAACCTGTGGTTGGGGGTTTTCCGAATCTGCCATCAGCTGGGGTTAGGCACCTAGAAAGGTAGGCATAACATAAGACCCCACTTGGTAAGAAAATTGCAACTGAAAACTGAACAGAGAGGCAGAACTCTACCAAATCCTAAGGAAACAAGCAAACGTCACACCTCACCACTGCGCTGCTTGTCCGCAATGGGAAGGGGAGGGGGGACCCCGGACCCTCCACTTCGGCTACTCAACAACTCCAGTTCGTTGGTTCAAATTCAAATTTCAAATAATTCAAATTTTTATTCAGGTAAAAGTACATACATTTTATTTATTTATTTATTTATTTATTTATTTATATACAAGAAGGTACATGAGTTTGTGAGGATACATAGCATGGTATTTACAATCTTATAAAACCACTACTAGTACGCGTAGGGTTTCGGGCAGATGGTTACTTCGGGCAGAAGTAACACATAGATGATGAGTTACAATTATAATGTTGGATTTATAGCTAGTACATACAATACCTAAAGCCATTAATACGCATAGCATTTCGGGCATGGTGTGGGGGGGGGGGGAAGATATTTAGACTAAAACTTAATAGTAATTGAGATTAAAAAATAAATTTTGTTGAAAAAAGGAATAAAATAAAAAAGGGGGGTGGGGAACATGGCAGAAATCAGCAATTTTACAAGTTGGTCAACAAACAGCATTGTTTAAAATAGTAAGACATGGGTTGACATTTAGGGGTAAGGTAGGTTACATGGAGTTAATTAGGTAGTACAGTACTTAGTTTTTCTTTTAAACTGGTTGAGAGGGGTACAGCCTTTGACATGATTGGGAAGGTCATTCCTCATTCTGGGTCCCTTGATTTGTAGAGCATTTCTAGTTTGATTAAGTTGCATTCTTGGAATATCAAATAGGTATTTGTTTCTGGTGAGGTGCCCATGGGTTCTGTTACAACTTTCTAGGAAGTTTTTAAGGTCAGGAGTGACATTACAGCTCAGAGTTTTAAATATATAGAGCACACATGAGAGGATGTGCAGTGATTTAATATCTAACATATTCAAAGATTTGAGTAAGGATACCGAGTGCTGTCTGGGACCAGAGTTCGATATTGTTCTAATAGTATCTTTGTGTTGAGTAATTAGAGGACGTAAATGATTTTGTGTAGTAGAACCCCAAGCACAAATACCATAGTTGAGATAAGGATAGATGAGAGTAATAAAGCATCACCAGGGCAGGGGGAGGTACATAATATCTGATCTTAGAAAGGATGCCAACAGTTTTAGGAAGTTTTTTTTTTTTATATATTTAGAATGTGTCCCTGGAAATTCAGCTTGATATCGATGAGAACATCAAAGAATTTGCCATCTACTTTGTTAATAATTTGGATATTGTTTATTCTTAGATTAATTTGCTAATGCAATCTGGAGCTGTCATCAATTCTGGCCTCGATTTCCTGGCAGTGTTTTGCCTTAGTGGTGTTCTCTGCTACATTGTGGTGTGCTGGTCAGGTGTAATTAGTGTACCGGGGCTGCATGCACTTAGAGCAGCCTTTCCTAAGTTCCCAATGAGTACTACCTCAGGGTGCTAGGATTCTCTTCCCTAGTGCCTTCGGGACACCATTTCCGTAGGGGTTTTTGCTGCTCAGCATTTACCCCACCCTTGGGGGCCTGTTGGGTTTTTGTGGCTCTTGTTTGGCCTTGGGTAAAGTGTGGTAGTTTTGCTGGTTGGGGTGTGAAGGTGTGCGCAGCCAGCTTACCTATGCAGCAGCTGGTTCCTGTTTCCTCTGGTGACGTTGTACTTTTGCAGGGTTTTTCTTTTATTTTTGTTTTCTTTGCCTGGTGGGGGTTCGCTTTGTGTGACTATAGGATTACTTATTTTATTTTGGTGGCCCTTCGCTAAGTCCCCGTAATTATACACGTTACAGGGGTTTCAGAGGTTTGATCATTTCCTTTGTTTGCCTTTGAGTCTAACTGGTTAGCAACACCCTGCCTGGCCTTCCCATGGCCCTATGGATGCGTCTTCAGAGTTCCAGCTCGCCTCGTGCGAGTTTGAATGTTGCTGTGTGCCCTTGTCTCAGGATGACAGTCACCGCATGTGCTCGCATCATGCTGCCTGTTGGGTCAATGACACCTTTGACCCAGAGTCTTCTGAGTCATGTTCTCTGCTTGTTCTCCAGTTTACCCATTCTGATGACATTGATATTCGGGTACAAGTGGCATCCATGCTGCATCCTAGGTTGAGGTTGCTGCAAATGAGCTAGGTTGATTGCCTACCCGGATGCCCCGAGGCTGCCCCATTTTGGTTATAGAGACCTGGACTTGGGGGCATTAGTCGCTTTGACTTTGGTTCTGTCCACGCTTCCTTGTCCTTTCCTTGTTCGTCCTGCCCCCAGCTCCCAAATGTCTGAGGGTTTTGGAGTCAGGGCAGGGTTTAGTTGGTAATGAGACTCTGGTGGCTTGAGGGAAGGTGCCTATTTCGGGTTGGGGACGGAGGCATTCGAGCAGGTTCCACCTGCTAAGGCTTCTGGGTCCCACCAGCAGGCCCTCTTCTTTTCTGCCTTTCCCCTGGACTCGGCCTTATCTTTAAGAGTAGAGGGTATGGAGGACAGTTCTGCCCCGGGTCCTGGTTTGGAGGATCCTGGGGCTGGGGAGGTGTCTTGGGTGGCTTGGGCCTCCTTTGACCCCCACTGTATGAGGATGATTTCGGGTAGGCTCCTTCATTTTGGAGGATTTCTGCTTCTCATACCTCACCTATGGAAGTTCTGGAGGTATTTGCTCCATACCTCCTGCAAGACCCAGATTGTGCCTCTGTGATGGATCTGTCCTCATTTGAGTTTGGTTCTTCTTCCCCGTATTGAGTGCATTTGGAGGTTCTGGATTGTTCCTGGCTGGCAGACTGCCTATTCTTTTCGTTGGGGGTGCATCATGGGTTTTGCCAGATCCGCATGCTTGAGTGGCGGGAAACTTATACCATTCTGCAGGTTTACCTGAGGGGCGAGTTTGAGCGCTTTAATGCATGCTTGTTTGCCCCTGTGCTTCATCATAATGTTGGCCTTGTGCAGCTGCACGTGCATGTTCCTACCCTTTTGGCATCTTTGGTTGCTGAGGATTTGTGCGCCCGTGGGCATTTGGCTTTGGTCTTGCGCATCTTTTCCCTTCTTGAGTTGTCCTCGGACTTTCTTGAAGGGGATGTAGGGGTGTTGAGTGCCGGGCCTTTGTCTGGTGTGCTAGCCTCGGTGGTTAGAGCGTCGGCAGCATTGTTGAAGTTGTTTGCGCCGATTCTCAAGGAGGCGGTGTTTCTGTTCTTTGTTTCTCACCTCACATGCCGGCAGGCTGTGCTCACTCTCTTCAGAATCCGCATGGGTTCTGGCTCTTGAGTTTTCGTCGCCGTTTTGTCCATTGCTTTTTGTGGAGACTGCTGTTGCACAGTTTCTGCAGGCGGCTTCGTCTAGTTGTGGTCCTATGTCAGACTTGTTGGTTCTCCAAGGTGGCTGGTCTCGGCCTCCTCGGAATGGTCATGCCAGGGCTCAGGGTTCTGCTGGTCAGAATAGGCTATTGGTGCCAGCTTCTGAGCCAGCGCTTCCTTCGGAGCCGGCATCATCTGGTTGGCACAATGATTGTTCTGCTCGTCGGTCAGCTTCTTGTAAGGGGCATCGGCCCTTTCGCTGGTTGTCCCGTTGACAGGGTGATGGTGAGGTGGCTCGCGCTGTATGCTCTCACTTGGTCCCATGATTCGTGGGTGTTTCAGGTCGTATTATCCAGCCTGTGGTGGCATTGGGCGGTTTCAGGGTTAGTGGGGTTTCAGGGTTAGTGGGGCAGGCTTCTTTCCCTGTGCTCCGTTGGGTTTTCTTGGAGTGGGTGCACTTGGGTGTGGTCCCATCTGAACCTCTGGATTCCTTGCCCATCCTTTCAGATGACCACTCTGTCTCAGGTCCGGCTTCTGTTGGAGCCGGGTACCTTGATGGTGTTCCTGGACCTCAGGAATGCGTATTGACATGTTCCCATTCATCTGAGGTTCAGGGACTGATTAGGTTTCATGGGGCATCAGGCTTACCGCTTTCATTGCCATTTGGCCTGAATCTGGCACCTTGTGTAGTCACGTGTCTTACCTGGGTCGTGGTGACCCATCTGCATCTACTAAGGGTTCGGATTCTGGCTTACCTCAACGAATGGCTGGTGTGGCTCCCAGCTGGTCTGCTTGTCTGCTCACAAGGGATGTGATTATCTCCCGGCTTGCTGGGTTCGGGTTCTAGGTGAACTGGAGGAAGTCCCATCTCGTTCTGTCCCAGGTTTGGAGCTGGCTGGATCTTGTTTCGGACTCTCGGACTGCTTCCATGTCTCTTCCTCTGAAGGCGTTGCTGCGGTCCCACCTTCATCTGTTTCTGGGAGGGGGGGGGTCCCAGGTCACTTGGCGGGTGCTCGAGTAGTTGTGCAGGAGCCTGAACTTCACCGTGCTGGTTTACCTGCTGGGTCGGGTTTGGCTTTGGCATCTGTTCTGGTTCCTTCGGAGTCCTTCCCGCCTCTCTCGTGATCGCTAGGTTTAGCCTTCAAGGGCCTTGCATCAGTTGCTGCATCACTGGCTTCCTCTTCAAGTTTTTCAGAGTTCAGTGCCTTGGTGCCTACCCAAGCCCTCGCTTAATGAGTTCACGGACGCATCGTCTCTCATCTGGGGCTTTGTGATCAGTGCTCATCAGGCCGGTCAGGGGCTGTGAGGTCTGTCCTTCTGTTGGGCTCACAGCATGGTGCGGGAGTACGCGGAAGTTTGGCTGTCTCCTCTTGGTCCTTGTCGGTCCTTGCTCCTTTGGGGTTGGTCACTTTGAGTGGCTCGTCTGCTGGTTTCTCAGGGTTTTGGCTCTCCGTGCAGTTCATATTCGGGGAGCGTCCAATGGTCTGTCTCATTTCGTTCCCCTATCAACAGAATGGACGGTTGACGCCAACTCCTTCAGTTGGCTCTGCCGGACGTATGCTCTGCCGGCATGGTCTCAGTGTCTCCTCATATATGTGGGCACCCTTCCCCGACTGCAGAGCCTTCACGGTGGGCGCCTTTCAGCAAGACTGGTCGAGGTGGGGTTACCTGTGCCTCTTTTCCCCAGTCCAGCTGTTGCTTCGGGTTCTGGCTCAGTTGGAGTCTTACCACGAGAGAGTCATCCTAGTGACCTCATGGTGGCCAGCCCAGCCGTGGTTTCAGGCACTGCTTGCTCAGTGTCTGAACCCAGGGCGTTTACCGTGGCTCCGCTTCTTCCATCAGATCGGACCGGTCTGGTACATGGTTGGTTCGTTCTTCTCCTCCGCTTTTCGTGTCTGGTCTTTTTGATGCAGGTTTATCACCATTTGTATGGTGATCAGGTGGTTTCGTTGATGGTGTCCCGCCCGAGAGCTTCGTCTCGGCGACAGTATGAAGTTTCCTGGCATTCTTTCTGCCATTTTCACTCTCTTTACGGGTTGTCTTCTATTTCTGATCGGGTTGTCTTGTCCTTTCTTTCTTGGCATTTTCAAGACCGTTATTTGATGACAAATACTGTTGCCTCATATCGTGTGACACTGGGAGAGCCACTCCAGCTTGTGTTCAGGGTGGATGTCACTTCTGCCCCGTTCCGTAAGCTTTCTCGTGCTTTATTTCATCTCCGCCCTGCTCGTGCTCCACCTGAGCCGTCCTGGTCCTCGAACAGAGTGCTCTCCTTTCTCTCTTCTTCTCGATTTGTGGTGGCCCCTTCGGTTCCAGATTGCTTTTCTAATTCTCTCTTTCTGTTGGTATTGGCCTCTGGGGGTCGTGTTGGTGAGCTTCATTCTCTCCTCAGCTGCGGGGGTTTCTGTTCTTTTGGTCCTGGTAGTTGGTTTGTTCGGTTGCAGCCTTCTCCTTCTTTTCTGACGAAGAATGAAACGACCACTTTCCGGAGGGGTCCTTGGGTGACCCAAGGATGCTTGGTTGGTCAGGCCGGGAGTGCATCATGTGTTGTGTCTGGTTGCGACTCTTCGCCGTTGCCTGTGCGCCTTGGCTTCAGTGGCCGGGAATGTGCTTTGGGTAGATTGGGTTTCCCTTGTTTCCTGTTCCAGGGCTCAGGTCTCCCAGGTCGTCTGCAGGGTTATTAAGTCTAGCCAACCTGCGGTCTATCCTCATGCCCATGACGTGCATAAGTTTGCTGCTTTGGCTGCCATTTTCGGTAACATGTCTTGGGCTGACATTCAGGTGCTGGGATATTGGAGATCGAACAGGGTCCTGGCCACCCATTATTTGGTACACATTCCTGGTTCTGGGCGTTTATGTGTAGCTTTGGGTTGTAGGTTGTAGCCAGTTGTCTCGCCTTCGAGTTGAGGAGCATGTGGCGGCCACTTCCCGGGTAAGTGCCTCTTTTCTTACTTTGGTTATGAAGCTCCAGAGAGCCGAAGGGGCTCCCCACAGAAAACCATCATTGAATGTAACGAAACACTATTTTCTGGGTGAGCCCTGGAGGCTCCCTGGCACCCTCTCTCCCTTCGGTCAGCGGTTTTCATGTTGTTTTGATGCTTGGCCTCCAAACTGGAGTTGTTGAGTAGCCGGCAATGAGGGTCCGGGGAGGAGAGGGCTGCGCAGACAAGCGAAGAGATGGCAAGGTGTGTTGTTTGCCTGTTTCCTTTGGATTTGGGGGAGTTCTGCCTCTGTTCAGTTTTTGGTTGCAATTTTGTTACCAAGTGGGGTCTGTTTTGTTATGTCTACCTTTCTGGGTGCCTAACCCTGATTGATGGCAGATTAGGAAAACCCCAACCACAGGGAGGTTTTCCAAGGGCAATTGCTCCCTGTGCCTCTCTGAGGAGACAAGGTTCTGGCTCTTGGTGCCCGATAGGCTGAACTCCATTAACTAATGCCCTACTCTAGTATATCGCATATTAGATCGTTAGCTCCAGGGAGCCTCTGGTGGCTCACCCAGAAAATGGCATTTCATTACATTCAATGCTGGTTTTATCTCCAAATATAATTGTCACAAAAATTCTAAATACTGTACTATATTGTCTGCTCCACATTTTTGTTTCTCTGCGTCGTTGTCAGCACTGTGTAATCTCTTCAATTGGCATTCCTTTTAAATAACTATTTTTGGTATCGGAGGGTAAACGAGACACTAACAATTTGGCTCAGCCAAAGTAACTAGAGAATAGCTGCTTTGTTATCTTAGTGATGTACTAAGCACAACTTAAGAAATGTGAATGGTTCCCAATTAATCCACTGGAGGAAAACTCCGCCTTTTGTTTAATGGTTGCTGTTTTAGTTTTGATAATGATAAATGTAGATTTAGTTTTACTTATTTTTGCTTTCCAGACAGAATGTGTATAATGCATTACATGAAACGATAGAGCACCGTGACCCATGGGCTGGAGGCCGATACCTAATATCTCTGGTATGGGATGCCCATGGCTACATATGGCATGGTAAATTGTATTTTATACGTACTTATTCCTCTCTTACTTGATTCGTTTCTACACAGTACTCATTCCAATTTTTTATATTCTTTGTAGCATACATTCATTTCAATTTTGTACTCATCATGATCCATCTCTGAATTTTATATGATAGGAGAGATCCATCACTCTACACTTGCTTTTTTTTTACTTTTTAAAAAGAGAACACAGTTAAAAATGGTTTGTATGTTTGTTATGACATAACAGGTATGGGCCAAATCCTGCTACTTCTTGTAATGCATTTGTTTATGTTTTATCATTGCTTTTCTGAGGGGAGCCCCGTCGGCTCCCTGAAGCTATAAAACTGACATGTGCCATAATAGTTTGGTGCCATCAGTTCCTGGAGTTCTATGCCTACCAGGGGCAACAAGCCAGAACCTGGCCACCGCTCAGAGAGGCACAGGGAGCAATGGCCATATGAGCTCTCTAAATTTTGAGTTTGTCATGTCTACCATGGACTGGGCAAAGCACTGGGAAAGGTTGGCGAACCAATACAAAGCTCTAAATGGGTAAAATTGCAACCTGTGTCCAAACAGAGCCAAAGAACTCCCCCCAAAAGAAAAGAAGGAAACAAGCAATAGTCACCCAACTAGGACCCCCTGCTCATTAATGCCCCCCTCTTCCCCAAGAGGGGGGGGGGAGGCGGGAACTGGCTGCACCCCTTCCCTTCCAGTTCGTTGACTGATGTGCCAGTGTCCTGATGTCCTCTTTGGCCTCATATTATGTCTGGCTTTTGCGAGTGTGCCTTTGCTAGCAGTGTTGTGTGGTGGTGGCCAGGTGTTTTTTAAGTATATTGGGCTGCATGCACCTAGGGCTATCTTCCCCAGGTGCCCGGTAAGTTCTTTCTTCCCTTGTGTGTCAGGGTTACCTTCCCTGGGACGTTTGGATCGCACTCGCATTTGAGTGCTTCATCCCTTGGTGGTGTTCTCATCCTTGGGGTCCGCTGGGAATCTTGGACTTCCCGTCTTGCCCTGGGTAGGGAGGATTTTTTTTGGGGGTGGGGCAGGCGCAGCTTGCATTTAGCGGCGGCCAACGATTCTCTCTGGGGACCAGTTGGTTTGTGTGTGTGTGTTGGTTCGGGGCCCTTTTTGGTTTTTTGCTTTCTTTGCACAGTCTCGCTTCCTTGGCAGAGGTGGTCTGCCTAGCTTCCCATTAGGCTAGCCTTATCTTAGGCTAGCCTAAGATAAGGCTAAGCCTAAGATCTATCTTGTGTTGGTTGTCATCCTTTGTTGCTCCGAGGTTACACAGCTACCGCTGTTTGTCAATTTGCCTGCAGCCGATAGGGGTTACCAGCTTAGCTGGCCCCAGTGCCTGGGCTTCTCATTGGGCCAATGTACCGTACAGGCCCTGGAAAACTCTGTTGAGCTCGGGGTTTTCAAGGAACCTGCACATGGAGCTGCACAATGCCAACATCCCAAGGAAGGGCAGGAGCAAACAAGCACTCATTGAGGTGCTCAAACTTGCCCCCCAGGAAAACCAGGACCACCGTCAACGCCTCACGCCACTCAAGCGTGCGAGAATGACAGAAGGTATGACAACCCTCCAAACCAAACAAATTACTGTCCACTAGCCAGGACGACTCCGGAACTGCATATCGGATCCAGTAGGGAAATGAAGACCCAAACCTGAATGAAGACAGATCCATAATAGAGGCATAATCCGGGTCGTGCAGGAGGTAAGCCGCAAAGGCCTCCCGCACCACATGCGGCTGGGAAAAGACACGCGTGCGGGAAGTCGAAAACCTCCGGAAAGATGGGACCGAAGCACCCGAAGGGACACGGAACCGAACTCGGGGAGGGGCAGACACCACATCCAAGCGCCCAAGTCTACCAAACAACTTTTTAATAGCTGAACCCCCAGGACGTGTACACTCACGGAGAGCTAGCAGGGACGTATCACCCTGCACTAAGAGCACTTATACACTAAGTATAAGAGCACTTGGTACATAGGGGCAGTAACCAAGGAAGACCCCCCTCATCAGGCAAACAAACCAAAAAAAGAAAACACCCGCAAGAGGACAGCGCACCCAGGCAGAACAGAGCCGGCCGCTATGAATGGTGAAAACAAGCCGCACAGTACCCTGCGCCCCTTACCAGTGCAAATTGCCTCTTACCCTAAGGCAAACTTGGGGAGCCAGAACACCCTAGCACACAATGGGTGGACCAAAAACCAAGCAGCCAATGGCCAGTCATAGGCAGAACCCAAGGAACTTGTGGAAGGTGGCCCTATGCCCCAAGGGCAGTACTTACTGAGCACCTAGGAAAGGAAACCCTAGGCGCATGCAGCTCGAGTACTGAAGAATTACTCCTGGCTTGTGCACCACCAACAAGACAGCCATCACACACAAGGCACAGAGCTGAAACAAGATTGGAGCCAGAGCACACAGCCTCTGCCTAGCGCATCAGCCTCAGAACTGGGGTGTGGATTGCCGGTGCGGGGGTCTGGGGCTCCTCCTTCCTCCTCCCAGGGAGTGGGGAGCTGCACAGACAGCGGCGTGGTGACGTGTGACGTCATGCTTGTTTGCTCGTTTCTGTTTGGGGAGTTCTGTTCACTAGTTCGGCTTTTTGTAACAATTTTCACCAGACTAAGGGGTTTGTTTTGGGGCGCCTATCTTTCTGGGTGCCTGACCTGGTCGATGGCAGACAGAATGCTTCCAACCACACGGGGGTTTCTATAGGCCATTGCTCTTCGCGCCTCTCTGAGGAGGCCAGGTTCTGGCTCGTGGTCCCCAATAGGCCCAGAGAACTCCATACACATGATTGATGCCAAAGTCTGACATTAGCAATATCAGCTTGGATAGCTCCGGGAAGCCGAAGGGGCTCCCCCCAGAAAAGCATAAAAATAATGAAATTCTTTACAATCATGATAGTCACTAAGCGGGCGGCTCTGGTAAACTAAGGCGGGGTTGGCCATGCCACTAGGAACCCACGCAATCGGTCGACCCATATGCGTATCAACAAAGTCGATAGTCGAGGTAAAGTCATAAGTCGAGTCCCATTTTCTGACAAAATTTACGTTGTAACTCGCAAAATTCGTAAGTAGGGGCAGTTGTAAGTCGAGGTGCCACTGTATGAAGGATTTTCATATCCTTCATCTCTATGATTTTGAGTTGGGTGCGACTCTCCCAGTGTTCGTCTCCAGGTGCCTTTGGGTTCCTTGGATATGTCCTGGAGGTTGTCTTCCTCTTGGATTTCCTCTGCGAAGGTTTGGGAGGCCCTTGGTGCATACCTCCAGCGAGATCCGGGTTTATGTCTATAATGGATCCAGCTTCCTTTGAATTTGGTTCTTCCCTATTTTGGGTGTGTTACAAGGTTCCGGAGTCTTCCTGGTTGGCGGACTGCTCTTTCTTATCTTTGAGAGCTTGGCATGGGTTTTGTCAGACTGCATGCTTCAGTGGCGAGAGGTTTCCTCTCACCACTCAAGGAGAGGGGGGGACCCCCGGGTCTTGCTCTTCTCAAGAGCGAGAAGTGGTCAGGCCAGTGTTCGGGTTTTGATAGGTTGGGGTGGGCTTTTGGAGCCAGTTTCCAAGGAGGTGCATTCTCTGGGGCCTTCTTTGTCTGGTCGGCGTGGTGGTCACTCTGTGCGAAGGTCGGCGTCTCAGAGGTTGCATTGGCCCTTTTGCAGGGCAGTTGGTGGGGAGACTGACTGTTTGCCCAATCTTGGTTCCACAATTCATTGGCTTTTCACGTCGTGTCTTCCGGCTTTTCGTGGCGTTGGGCAGCTCCTCCTCCAGTCGGGGGATCGCTGGCAGGCGGGGCAGGCTTCTTCCACGTTCCTGTCAGGTCATGTTGGAGTGGGTTTGCTTGGGCGTGGTCAAAACGACTTCATCCCTCGAGTGGGTTTCTCACTTGCTTTCAATTCCGAAATGGGACTGTGGATCTTCGGTTCATTCTGGACTTGTTCTGTCTGAACCATTGGATTCCTTGCCCCACCTTTTGGATGACTGCATTGTCCCAGATCCGGCTTATTCTTGAGCCAGGCACTTGGATGATTTCTCTGGACTAGAAGGATGCGTATTGTCACATTCCTATTCATCTGGGGTTTAGGGATTGGTTAGGTGTCAAGCTTACCACTTTCGTTGCCTTCCATTCGGTCTTAATCTGGTACCTCGCATATTGACGTGTTTAACAAGGGTTGTGTTGTCTCGTCTTTGTCTGCTAGGTGTTCGGGTTCTGGCCTACCTCGACGACTGGTTGGTTTGAGCTCCCAGCCGGTCTGCATGTCTGCTCGCCAGGGACATGGTTCTTTCCCAGCTTACCGGGTTCGAGTTCCTGGTGAATTGGCAGAAGTCCCATCTGGTTCCATCTTGGGTTCCGACTTGGCTGGGCCTCGTGTGGGATTCTCTAACTGTAGCCATTTCTCTCCCTCCTGTGGCTTTGCTTTGGCTGCATTTCCATCATCTGCTGTTTTTGAGGGGGACCAGGGTCACTTTGCAGTTGCTCGAGCAGTTGTGCAGGAGCCTGAACTTTGCCTTGCTGGTTTTCCCGCTAGGCAAGATTTGGCTTTGGAGGCTGTACTGGTATCTTCGGGGCAGCCCCTTTTGCTGCTCTCGCGATCGCTGGGTTCGGCCCCCTATGTCCTTGCGTCGGTTGCTGCATCTCCGGCCTTACTCTTCAGAGTTTTCGGGGTTCGGTGCTGTGGCACCTTCCCTTTTCCTTGCTCGATGTGCTCACGGACGCCTCGTCTTTCGGCTGGGGTTTTGTGACCAGCGCTCACCAGGTCGGCCAGGGATTTTGGGCTCCGTCCTTCCGGTAGGCTCACAGTGCAGGTGTTTGCGGCTATGTGGCAGGCACTGTGGCGGATTCTGTTATCTCAGGGCTTGATGATTTGGTTCCATACGGACTGCTCTCCTGTGGCTCATTGTCTCAACCATGAGGGTCTCTATGGTCAGTGGCTCTTTGGGGCTGGTTGCTTGAGGAAGCTCTTTTGCTGAGTTCCCGGGGTTTAGTTCTCCATGCCGTTCACATTCAGAGGGTGCCCAACGTCCTGTCTCGTTTCATTCCTCTTTCCACGGAATGGACGGTTAATGCCGTCTACTTTCTTTGGCTTTGTCGGACATTCGGGCGCACAGAGGTGAACCTGTTTTTGTCGGCTTGGTCCCGGCGCCTTCCTGTGTACATGACACCATTCCCCGACTGTGAGGCATTCGCTGTGGACAAGTTCAGGCAGGACTAGTCGAGGTGGGGGGTTCCTGTACTTCATTCTCCGGTCCAACTGTTGTTTCAGGTTTTGTCACGGCTCGAATCTTTTCGAGGGTTCTCCTGGCACCATGGTGGCTGGCCCGTACTTGGTTTCAGACGCTGTTTGCACGGTGTCTGAACCTGGGAGCTTTTCCGTGGCTCTGCCTCTTTCAGCAGGTCGGGCCTGTGAAGTACCTCGTTGGTTCGACATATTCTTCTGCTCTTCGCATTTGGTTGTTTATTACATGGGTGTATTGCCATTTTTATAGTGATCAGGTGGCTTCGTTGATGGTGTCCCACCTGCGGTCTTCTTTTCATTGACAGTATGAAGTCTCCTGTGGGTCTTTCCACTATTTCCTCTCTCTTCATAGGATTTTGTCGGTGTCTCTTTTTAATTGGTTTGTCCTTTCTTTCTTGGCTCTTTCAGGACTCATGCCGAATACTGTCGCTTCTTATCATGTGTCGCTGGTGGAGCCGCTCTAGCTTACATTCGGGGTGGATGTCAATTTCATTCTGTTCTGCAAGCGCTCTCATGCATCCTTTCACCTATGGCCAGCTCATGCGCCGCCCGAGCCTTCTTGGTCTTTGGACTTGGTGCTCGTTTCTCTTTTCACCTCAATTTGTAGTGGCCCCTTCAGTCTGGGAATGTTTTTTCAAGTCCTTGTTCTTGTTGGCCTTAGCCTCTGGTTATTTTTGGCCTCTGGGTGGGGGAGTTTCATGCTCTTCTCCGGTGCAGGGGTTTCTGCTCTTGGTCCAAGGAGTCGTTTTGTTCGTTTGTAGCCTTCTTTTCTGGCGAAGAATGAGACGGCTGGTTTCCAGAGGGGGGGGGGGCTGTTAGTTGTTGATAATTGGTTGGTTTGGCCAGGGGTGCATCATGTTTTGTGCCTGGTTGTGGCTTTACGTTGCTACCTGTGCACTACTGCTTCAGCGATAGTGAACATGCTCTGGGTAGACCTGGTGTCCCTCATTCCTTGTTCCAGGACTTGTGTCTCACAGGTTGTATGCAGGGTTATTAAGTCTACCACGCCTGTGGTCTACCCTCATGCCTATGATGTGACGAAGTATGCAGCTCTTGCTGCTGTTTTTGGTAATATGTCATGGGATGACATTCGGGCATGGGGGTTTTGGAAATTGGACAGAGTCCTGGCCACTAGATATCATGTCAACGTTCCGGGGTGCCTGTCGTGGCCAGTTGTCTCCTCTTCATTATGAGACTTGCAGTGCTGCCGCCTCGATCACGGGTACATCACTATTTCTGGGGGGAGCCCCGTCGGCTCCCCAGAGCTATCCAGGCAGATATTGCTAATATCAGACTTTGGCATCAGTCATGTGTATGGAGTTTTGTAGGCCTACTGGGGACCACGAGCCAGAACCTGGCCACCTCAGAGAAGCACGAGGAGCAATGGCCTATAGAAACCCCATGTGGTTGGAAGCATTCTATTTCTGCCATCAACCGGGTCAGGCACCCATAAAGGTAAGCATCCCAAAACAAACCCCTATTCTGGTAAAGAAATTGCTACTGAGAGCCGAAATAGTGGACAGAACTCCCCCAAAAAAACGAGCCAACGAGCATGTCGTCACCACGTCGCCGCACAGCCGTCTGCACAGCTCCCCCTCTCCCTGAGAGGGGAAAGGGGGAGTCCCAGATCTCTCGCGCCAGCTACCCAAGACCCCAGTTCTGAGGCTGATGCGCTAGGCAGAGGTCGTGTGCTCTGGCTCCAGACTTGGTTTCAGCTCTATGCCTTGTGGCTGTCTTCCAGGGTGTGTGTGAGCCAGGAGAGCTGCTTCAGTACTCGGGCTGCATGTGCCTAGGGTTCCCTTCCCTAGGTGCCCAGTAAGTACTGCCCTTGGGGCTTGGGGCCACCATCCACAAGTTCCTTGTGTTCTGCCTCTGCTTGGCCATTTACTGCTCGGTTTTCGGCTGCCCTTTGTGTGCTAGGGTGTTCTGACTCCCTTGTTCGCCTAAGCGTAGGAGGCAGTTTGCATTGGTAAGGGGTACAAGGTACTGCGCAGCTTGTTTTCACTAATCATTGCGGCCGGCTCTGTTCCGCCTGGGTACTCTGTCCTCTTGCAGGGTTTTCTTTTTTCTTTTTTTTTGCTTGCCTGGTGAGGGGGTCTGCCTTGGTTGTTGCCCCCTGTGTTCCGAGTACTCTTCTCCTATTCGGTGGTACTCTTTGCATGGTTTCCGTGAGTGTACACGCGTCCTGGGGTTTCAGTTCTTAGAAGGTTATGGTCCTAAGTTTTCATCTTCATCTTGTTTGGCACTTCCAGCTTCTGGGTTGCCCTGTATGCATGTGGATGTACCTTCCGTTCCTCCTCTCCTGCTACTGCAGTTTCTTTTCGTTGGGCTGGGGAGGTGCTAGGTTTCAGGCCCTGGCTCCGGCCGTTTTCTGTGTGTTCACTTTCGGACGGTTCATTTTTGTTTTCGTGCTGTTCACATCCTGGTTTGTTCTCCTCATACCGTACTCAGCATTGCTTGCTTTGTTCTGCCCTGCTGGGGCTGCGTTCGCCGCTCCTGTGGGATGTGGTGTCCCTGTTTCTTGATGTTTCTTCTCATGGTGCTAGCTTCCTCGTTGGCCTTGGCCTTTGGCCCTGGCTCTTTGTTTTTCATCGCACTTTTGTCTTTGTTGTTTGAGGCTTCTGCGGTTCGGCGTTTTTTCTGTTGGCGGCTTCTAATTGTTATCGGTTGTCGGACTTGTTGGTCCTTAGGGGTCCCATGGGATTCCTCCCAGGTGGGGCATATCTGCTTGCCCAGGTTGGTTCTTTCCTGGCTTGCTGGGTTTGGGTTCCTGGTTTCTAGGCTTACCCTGCCAGTTGGTGTTTTCCTGATCTCGCGGTGTCACTTCTCACGAGTCTCACGTCGGCACCATAGTGTCTTCGGTCACCTGATGAGCTCGTTAGCATTGGGAAGTTTTCTGTACTGCAGACGTTCCATCTGGTTCTTTGCTGGCTTGGGTTTCTAGTTCTGCTTGCTCGATGTTCGCACCCGAGGTTTTCCCGCGGCTCCGCCTCTTCCTTTACTCAATCGATCCATGGCGGGGCTGGTTCGGTTCTGACTTGAGTCTCTCACCATTTGTTGGTGTTTAGGTGGTTTCGTTGATGGTGTCCCACCTGCGTGCTTCGTCTCGGCTGCAGTGTTTTTTTTTGGCAGTCCTTCCTTTTTCTTTTTGTCCCTTCGTAGGTTTGCTGTGTTTTGTTGGCGTAGTCTTGTCCTCCTCTTGTGGAGGTTCAGGGCCGTCATCTTGCCACATACTTTCGCCTTGTCTCATGAGGCGTTGGCGGAGCCGCTCCGGGATGCTCCGGTTTTGGTGTTCCCTCTGCACCAATTCACGAGCTGTCTCTGGCGTTGTTCACCCTGGCCTGCTCTTGTGCCGCTTGAGCCGTTCTGGTTCTTGGATTGGGTGCTCTCTTCTCTTCTCCTCGGTTTGTTGTGGCCCCTTCGGTTCTGGATTGTTTTCCGAGGTTGTTTTCTTGTTGGCGTTGGCCTCTGGAGGTTGGGTCGGGGTACTTCATGCTCTCCTCCGGTGCCAGGGCTCTGCTCTTTTGGTCCTCGTGATAGGTTTGTTCACTGGCAGCCACCTCTTTTTTCTGGAGAAGACTGACACTGCTGTTTTCCAGAGGGGTTCTTGGGTTGTTGATGCTTGGTTGGTCAGGCCGTGGGTGCATCTTGTGTTGTGTTTGGTTGCGGTGCTTCACTGTTCTTAGTGTGCCACGGCTACTGTGACCAGGGTCACGCTTGGGTTCCTCCAGTTTCTATTCATCCCTGTTCCAGGATGCGGTTCTCTCGGGTCGTCCGCGAGGTAGTCGTCCAGCCAGCCTGCAGTCTTTCCCCATACCCACAACGTTCGTAGGTTGCCTACGCGCTCCTTTGTTGATGTTGCTGGGTCTAGTCGGGCAGATGCGGCCTTGGGTTGGCGGTTGCAGCCTTTTGTCACCGCTTCGCATTGGGGAGTGAGCGACAACCACCTCCTTGGTTAGGTCCCTCTTGTTTTTGTCTTTGGGTAGGTAGCTCTGGGGAGCCGACAGGGCTCCCCCCTAGATACCTGGTTGATCAGGTTGATGGGGTTCTGGGAGTTCTTCTACTCCCCAAGCCCGGCCCGAGGCCAGGCTCGACTTGTGAGAGTCTGGTCCACCAGGCTGTTGCTTGGAGCAGCCCGCAGGGCCATGTACCCACCACACCCCGGCTGATCCGGAACTTCTCTTAGAAAACCGTCCAGTTTCCTCTTGAAGATGTCCATGGTTGTTCCGTCAATATTTCTTATGCTCGCTGGGAGGACGTTGAACAGCCGCGGACCTCTGATGCTTATACAGTACAGTGTTCTCTGATTGTGCCTATGGCACCTCTGCTCTTCACTGGTTCAATCTTGCATTTTTTTCCATGTCGTTCACTCCAGTACGTTGTTATTTTATTGTGTAGATTTGGGACCTGGCCCTCCAGTATTTTCCATGTGTATTTTATTTGGTATCTCTCTCATCTCCTTTCTAGAGAGTACATTTGGAGAGCTTTGAGACGATCCCAATAATTTAGGTGTTTTATCTCGTCTATGTGTGCCGTATATGTTCTCTGTATTCCCTCTATTTCAGCAATCTCTCCTGCTCTGAAGGGGGAAGTGAGTACTGAGCAGTACTCGAGATGAGACAACACAAGTGACTTGAAGAGTACAACCATTGTGATGGGATCCCTGGATTTGAAAGTTCTCGTAATCCATCCGATCATTTTTCTGGCTGACGCGATATTTGCTTGGTTATGCTCCCTAAACGTTAGATCGTCGGACATCATTACTCCCAAATCCTTGACATGCTGTTTTTCTACTATGGGCAGATTCGATTGTGTTTTGTACCCTGTATTATGTTTCAGATCCTCATTTTTGCCGTACCTGAGTACAGTACCTGAAATTTATCACTAGAAAACCAGCATTGAGTGTAATGAAAAGCCATTTTGTGGGTGAGACCCGAAGGCTCCCCAGCAACCCTCCCTCCGGTCAGCGTTTTTTTGCGTGTTTTGATATCCAACCTCAGAATTGGGGTCTTGGGTAGCCGGCACGAGGGGTCTAGGGCTCCCCCTTTCCCCTCCCGAGGAGGGGGAGAGCTGTGCAGATGGTAGCACTGCGACGTGGTGATGTCATGCTCGTTAGCTCATTTTTATTTTGCCAGTTCTGTTCACTAGTTCGGCTCTCAGTAGCAATTTCTTAACCAGAAGAGGGGTTTGTTTTGGGATGCTTACCTTTCTGGGTGCCTGACCCAGTTGATGTCAGACAGAATGCTTCCAACCACATGAGAGTTTCTATAGGCAATTGCTCCTTGTGCCTCTCTGAGGGAGCCAGGTTCTGGCTCGTGGTCCAGAACCCACGACCACATACACATGACTGTGGTCATGTGACATGACCACAGTCATGTCACTGACTGACGCTAAAGTCAGTCAGTGACAGACTTTACTGTCAGTCACACATGACTGACGCTAAAGTCTGACATTAGCAACATCAGCCTGGATAGCTCCGGGGAGCCTCCAGGTCTCACCCAGAAAATGGCATTTCATTACATTCAACGCTGGTGTTTTACTTATCTGTGGGTATTTAACTTCAGGGAGCCAACAGGGACTTCCCTCAGAGAACCAGCATTGAATGTAATGAAATGCCATTGTCTGGATGAGCCCTGGAGGCTCCCTCACACCTTCCGGTTGCCGTTTTTTTTTTTTTTTTTTTTTTTACATTATACAAACTGGGGGTGGTGCAGTTGACTTGCCTGAGGGGCTTCCCCTCTCCCATGTTGTCGAAGGGGGGCTAACGAGCGGGTGCGCTAGTTGGATGATGATTGCTTGTTTCCTGCATTTCTTTTGGGGGAGTTCTTTGGCTCTATTCAGACGTTAGTTCTCTTCCCCCAACTTTACCAGTTGGTGGTTTGTATTGGTTCGTCTACCTTTCTGGGTTTCTTCCCAGGTCAGTGGCAGACATGAAAAACTCTAAATGTAGAGACTCATATGGCCATTGCTCCTTGCACCTCTTTGAGGGGGCCAGGTTCTGGCTTGTGACCTCCAGTAGACATAGAACTCCAGGGACTGATAGCACTAAACTAATATGGCACATGTCAGTTTGATAGGTTCAGGAAGCCTCTGGGGTTCACCCAAAAATGGCATTTCATTACATTCAACCTTGGTTTTATAGTTTCATCTGTTGTATTGAAGATGTCATATATTGTGGGTGTCCTCTCAGGCTGGTTGGTTTATTGAAGAGGAAATGAAGATACTAATGAAACCTTGCTCCGAAACGTGCGTATTGGTGGCTTTAGGCATAGTATGTACTAGTTCTATCTAGAAATCCAAAATTTTGTTTGTGACTCATTTTGAATGTATGTACTTTTACCTGAATAAACATTATCATTATCTTAAAATTAAAACTGAACTACAGTATATAGTATAGTTTTAGCAAGTGCAAACAAGCAGTAAAATTGGGTTTGCAGGCTGGAGAGTCCCTATGCCTGGTTTATATATGCCTATTGTCATCTTAAAATTAATAGTCACAATAATACACAAAATTAATAAACATCTGTTAATAATATTAGATTGTCTCATCTTAAGCTAGTGATAAAAATTGTGTTGGATTGTTTATCAACAGGTTACGAGGTGAAGGGTTTGGAGAATCTGCCCGAAGAGGGTCGTTGCCTGATTATCTATTATCATGGTGCCATTCCCTTAGACATCTACTACCTGGTGGCTCGAACTATTTTAGTCAAGGGACGACTCATACACTGCGTGGGAGACAGATTATTGGAGAAAGTACCAGGTTAGTTGGCAAAGTGTAGAAGATTTCAAGATATGATCTGTAAATAAGTTATTGAATCTTTAAGTGTGGTGATCCTTCAAAATTCAATGAGGATTTGTGCCAGGAAATCTTGTAGTCACAAAATTGTTAGCTTGTAAACTTGATTTCTTCTGGAAAAATATTGGTTTGTTCCATATCAATAATAAGACAGCCAGCCAGATATAGTAAGAGTTGAAGGTGGGAGTATCAGACTAAGACACTGGTTAAGGCATGTACAAGATTACAGGTGGAAGGGCTACAGAAGGGCAAGTGCCTACCTACAGGAAGTTCAATGGGAATATAAATTGCAGATGAAAATGACAAATAACAAGATGGAAACATAAAAGTGCAACTGTCACAGAATATATTTGCTCTTCTCTATAGGTGTGAAGATACGAGGTAAATGTTGGGGTGTGATGTTCTGACCTGTTTATTGATCTGTTTATATTAATGCAACAGTTGTGTTGATTCTCCTACTCCATTGTTAACTGAGTTGCAGCTGTGTGTGAAGCTTTTCAAGAAATTTTAGAAAGTGCACATATCATTAGAGTATTAATGTAAATTAATAAAAAGATGAGAGTTTTTTAGTTTAGTTCATTTATTATGCACCCCGTACCCATCCTGTGGGCAGTAGTGGAAAGGGGGTTACAGCGACACATAATGGGCTCAGGGACTGAACCCCAAAATTCATTTAGCTAAGCAAGTTACAATCTTGATGAGCTATTCACAAAATTCAATGCACATCATCACATCAACAGTGGGCTCAAGACCGACTACAAGTACAGTTTCTAAATTAAGCAACTGACACAAGTGGAGAGCTAGTGTTATAATTTATATGTGTATCCTTCACACCGCCTCCCATCCAGTGGGCAACGGTGGATAGGTTACAATCACTCAGTTACTACCTACAGTTAGCAAACTGGGGATATTTGGCTAATGTTACTGGTAACATAACTTTGAATGAAATATTTACATATCTCTCGAACATTTGTTATGGAATTGTTTCTGAATTCACGTATCTTGTCACACTCCATCACATAGTGACGGAGGGTGTGCGAATAATTTTGTTGACATAGTTTACATTTAGTCAAGTCTATATCAGCAGGTAATTAACATTCCCAAAAATCCTTATAGCCGAGTTTAAGCCAAGCAGTAGTAACATCTAGGAGTCTGCTGATTTTATTGGATTATCCATAGATTTGTGGCTCTTCTGTGAAACTGTATAAATGCAGTCTGCTCTCAACTTAACTGTTGTCAACATTTTGTACACTGTTCAACAATCATAATGATAAATTTCCTAGTATGAATAAAAATAATTTAGTTTTTGAACTGAAGAAATGTTAACCTTGCTCTGTTAAGTGCAAGGTTAACATTTTTTGCATTTATTTATGTTGCAATATAATTCAATCTTTTTTCAGGTTGGAAGGTTATATTAGAAGCTTTCGACATAACTCCAGGAACCATTAGTTCATGTATCCAGACACTGTCTGAAGATCACATTCTCTCTATATCACCTGGAGGTGTTCGTGAGGCCCAGTTTTCAGACCACAACTATCAACTTATGTGGGGCAAACGTGCAGGGTTTGCTAAAGTAGCCATTGGGGCAAATGCAGTAAGTCGTAAGAAAGACAATTATTATTAGGATTGTAGTAGTCATAGATATGAGTCTTTAAAATGTGGTGTGTCTGTCTTCTGGAATTCTCAGGTGCCTGTCTCTTACATCACACCATGTGGGCTATCACTTGGGAATTTCTGTTTGTTATTCTCTTCATTGGCAAATCTTTAGTAGCTTTCCTATCTCTCTGTGTTAATCCAGGTCATCTTAATGAGAAGCTCTCATGTCAAGTATCTGTGGATGCTTGTTTACTTTTTATGTAAAATTCATTTGCAACATTTTATTTCTACATTAATTACTGGTCTACAAATATGCATAGATAAATATTATTCTACATAGTGTATTTATTATAGTTTAAGTAGGGGTTTGACTGTGTGTCTCCTATTTTCCTCTCTGTTTTGGTTTTGTTCTCAAAGCTGTATAATGTTTTTTTCTTGAATTGTAAGAAATTCATTAAAGTAGTGCACTATTATTGCTACTGATATTGATAAGATGCTTAATTATTCAATATTGACATTCAAAAAAATTAAAGAGTATTGTACTTTAACAATGCAGAAACTAATGTAGCAATATTTTTTCCAGCCCATTGTTCCCATGTTTACTGAAAACCTGCGTGAGGCCTTCCGCACAGTGTCCTGGCCGCAAAAATTGTGGGTTACTCTTTATGAAAAATTAAGATTTCCGTGTGCTCCCTTATACGGTGGATTTCCAGTCAAGGTATTATTTTCATGTACAGTACTGTACTTGTACAGTAACTTTTAATTTATACTATTATTTTGCATATTATTATGTGTGTGCATAGTTCAAAGGAAAATAAATCGCAGAATGGTAATGATATTCATGATAGTTTAACCTCTATACTGCACAAAACTTCGTATGAAGTGTGACATTGTGCTCAGTTTTTTTAATTTTTTGACTCTCTTTCAAATGTTTTGTGCATAATCTACGAGACAAATGCTCCAACTTTGTCTAAATGATACCAGTGTAACTTGAAAAACAAGAAAATAAAAAATAATTATAAAATTGAATAATAATTTGAAATCAGATTTTGAAATCGGCAAAAATATAAGATATCACCAATTGTTCATTTGGTGTTATTATGCTCTCAGAATAGCATATGATCTTCATTTTCATATATTTAGAATATAGGTTTTCAGTATAATTTACTGTAAAAAGAATTTGTCAATATGGCATTTGAAATATGTGCATATTTAGACAACAAAAAATTATAACTCCAAATGTTTAGAGTTTATGAAAAATCAATTCTATAGGGATTGTAAAGCAGACAGCTGTACACACTATTTGTATAAATGGTGAGAATCAGTCAGAAACTAGATTTTTGGATACTGAAGTTAAAATTCTAGTTACAGATATAATTAAAGTTGAAGTTATTGACAATGAATAAGGCAGTTTTAATTCATGAATTTACTTTGTTTTAATAAACATTGTTTAGCATTCATACTTGAATATGTGAAAGTTGTAGGTCAATATGTGTTGAAATGAAGTCAAGAAAATATACCCCCTCCCCCCCCAAAAAAAAAGTAGGGATAATTATAATAATTATAATGATTTAAGGGATATATTTAGGGTATACTTTATATAAGTAAAAAAGCCATTATCTGGTCCCTAATCATCAAAACAACCTGAAGAAACAAAGAAAATAGAGTTTGAAATCTGTGAAAAATCAGCCAAAAAAATTTCGGTCCCAAGTTCTGAGAGTTGTGACTGATTTATTTATTGACTAATTTACTTGTGTCTTCACATAGTCAGAGACGGGTATGCACTCTCCAACATGTAAAGGTTACAACAAATTCAAATAATAAACAAAGGATTGAAAAAACCTAAAAAAAAATATTTCCCCTAAAAAATATTTTTTTGGACATTGTTGAAAGTAACTAATAATAACTTTGGGCAATGTATTTATATGATATATAACAAAATAGAGCATACTAACATACTTATTCATTATTATTTGTGTTATGTATTACTCACCAATGCTATAAAGGCACCAGCTGCATATCCACTTTGTGGACATTTCTTACTACTATTCTTCTTCTTTGTGCATTGGACAAGTGCTTGCATCTCTTTATCATTGCATTATCCATCAGTTTCAGTTAATAGGAGCTGTTCTCCTTATTAACGAAATGTTCTTTTTTTTAAATATTTGTCTAAAATCAATTTATGAAAATTATATGATGAAAGTTTCACAATTATGAAGCCAATAAGTTGGAGATTTGTTTAACATTTTTAAGTAATTTTTACAAAATACAAATATTTTTTTGAATTATGCCTCCTTATGCTGAGCAGTTTAAGGGTTAATCAGCATGCAAATCTTTATTCAAGATAATAGTGCTTTTACATAAACTAGGAACTCAGGTATCTAGTGCTCTTACATAACAGAGGAACTCTGGTTTGTACTGCCTTTTTTGTTTCTTAGGAATTCAGGTTTCTAGCACTCTTACATATACTAGGAACTCAGGTTTCTAGTGCTTTTAAGTAACATAGGAACTCAGGTTTATAATGCTTTCACTTTAAATAGGAACTCAGGATGGTAATGTAATTCAATTAGTTAATGGATACAGTACCTACTATCAATAGTTTTTTTTCCACAGCTACGGGCTCATCTTGGTAAGCCAATTTACCATAAACCTGGTGAGAGTCCAGAAGAGTTGGCAGAAAGAGTACGTGAGGCATTAGATAACCTTATTCAACAAAATCAGAAACTTCCAGGCAACATATTGAGAGCTTTGTTAGCCAGGATATATGAAAGCCCTAAGGAAGATTAGTAAGTGAGACTACTTTAACCAAAGATATAAATAGTAAAACTATTAGTGTTTTCAAGGTACTGTATATTTATACAAATTATTTTGTCAAATACTATGAAACTTTCTGCCCTGGTCATCTATACACAGTTTCCTCATCATTCAAGTCCAGCAACTTGGGCTGGACGGTAGAGCAACGGCCTCGCTTCACACGGGTCGGCATTTAATCTCCGAACCATCCAAGTGGTTGGGTACCATTCCTTTCCTTTGTCCTATCTTAAATCCTTATCTTGATCCCTTCCCAGTGCAATATAGTTGTAATGGCTTGGCACTTTCTCATGATAGTTCCCTTCCCCTCACCATCTTTCGAAGAAATGTGACTTTCCATCTAGCATAATGCATGTATCAATAAAGCAGCAGGTGCTGGATATTTTGCTCAAGCCCAGTGACTTCTATTATTTTGATTAGATGCTTAGTATTGTCAGATATATCACACTCATAAAGAATTATGACTTAAAGGACTTTATAGACTTTTTTTATATACTGTTAATAGATTGCTGCCAAAAACCTTTGAATGTTAAAATATGGAAGTTGAGGAAAGTTGCATTTTTGGGCTGAAAATGAGATGCTTGGGTCTTAGCAAACCTATAAATACTTAATATATTGTGTGTGTGTGTGGTATGTATGTATATGTGTATATATTTATGTTTCATTGAATACGACTGCATATTCTGTGTTGATTATTTTCTTGTTTAGGGCTTCTATCTCTCTGACTAATGCTCTTGTATCTTGGTTTAATTGGAAGAGGATTTCTCCAAATGTCATCTTTGTTCGAGGTAAACTAAAAGAAATAATTAACTGTAGAATGTATTACACATTATAAATTTACACAATGTTTCAAACCTACATGGTTCATTTTCAAGTGAATAGGATAGTACTGGGTTTATTGGATTTATTGGATTTATACCATTAGGGAGGTCAGGCACATACAAATACAAATAGATGAAGAGTAAGGCATAAAAGGGAGAAGAATAAGGGGAAAAAATGGGAGGAAGCATATTCAAAGATTAATCTGGTGAGGTGGGCATGGCTTTTTGAGCAATGTCGTCTACATTGGCATCTTCACATTCCGGTCTTGTTCTTGCTCTCGTGTTGGGTAGTGTGAATAGTTCCGTTATTTGGGTATTTATATGGGATTGTTCTACTTTTATGTGGATTGCTTCAATAATTTGTAATCTTCTTACATCTTGGGCTTTGTCTATTATACGAGTATTTTTATACAACATTTCTCTTGTTAAAGTGATGTCATGGGCTTGTCCCATGTGATTCTTGGGGGCACCTAATTGAAGATGACAGGTCAAACGTCTCGTGAGCTTGGTCGACGTCATACCTACTGTATCTACAGTGGAACCTCGAATAACAAATTTAATCCGTTCCGGCGCCATGATTGTCATGTGAAACGGATGTCATACAAATCGAATGTCCCCATTGAAAATAATGGAAATCAAATTAATCCATTCTACCTCTGAAAAACATCAATATAATATTGGATGTTTTGAATAATGGAGCAGCTTACCTTACATACACTGAACAAACCTTTATGACATTTTTCTTTCTTCAAAATTGCTCAATTTTTTTTTATTTCTTGTATAGCAAAAGGTTTGTTCGATGTTTGTCAGTAAGGCTGCCTGTCAGGGTTTGTCAGGGGAGCCGGTCGGCCGAGCGGACAGCACGCTGGACATGTGATCCTGTGGTCCTGGGTTCGATCCCAGGCGCCGGCGAGAAACAATGGGCAGAGTTTCTTTCACCCTATGCCCCTGTTACCTAGCAGTAAAATAGGTACCTGGGTGTTAGTCAACTGTCACGGGCTGCTTCCTGGGGGTGGAGGCCTGGTCGAGGACTGGGCCGCGGGGACACTAAAAAAAAGCCCCGAAATCATCTCAAGATAACCTCAAGATAAGGCTGCTCCATGTTTCTTATTAAAAACAAAAAAACAAAAACAAAAATTAAGAATTTTGAAAAACAGAACATATGTCAAAAATGTTCGTTAGGTGTTCGGCAGGTAGGCTGTTCCATGTTAATTAAATAAAAAAAATAACAGTTTAAATAATTTGAAAAACGGACAAATGCCATAAAAGTTCGTTCATTATTTGCCGGGTAGGCTGTTCCATTATGACAATCTTTCTGTGTTCCTTTTGTTTTGTGTATTTCATTTATGTAGGCAATAATGGAGCAGTCTACCTGACAAACACTGAACGAACCTTTATGGCATTTGTCCGTTTTTCAAATTGTTTAAACTGGTTTTTTATTTTTATTTTTTTTTTATTTAAGAAATATGGAGCAGCCTACCTGCCGAACACCAAATGAACCTTTTTGACATTTGTTCTGTTTTTCAAAATTCTTAATTTTTGTCTTTTTTTTTATAAGAAACATGGAGCAGCCTACCTGCCGAACACCAAACAAACCTTTTGACATTTGTTCTTTCTTTAAAAAAGTTCATTTCGTTTTTCTACAAAAAGTCATTGCTTTGCAACATTCCAACATCAATAGCATCTGTACACAAAGGAAAATTTTGTATTTGCATCGTCGGAGGTGTCCGAGAATGTGCGAGAAGCAGCCCCAGACCCGACCATGTGGTGTTAACATTATTCAAACGAGCGGTCGCCTAAACGAGACGAATTGTTGGCGATCGAGGCATTCGTTATCCAAAATGGTCGCCATTTGAGGCGGTCATCACACGAGGTTCTACTGTACTTAGATTGAAGGCTACATCCTTCGTGAGGGCAGGTGCACATTTATATATACCACATTCGACTGCTGTAAAGGGTTCTCCATTGACTTCAGGCTGTTTTAAATAAGGAGGTCGGTAGTCTTCTTTGTTTTATATTACAGTGGAACCTCGACTTACAAATAACCCTACTTACATATTTTTTTTAGTTTCCTGGTGGCACAGGCGACCGCACTTCAGTTTACCAGTGTCACACGCCTAGTGGCGATCACTTGAATATTGTATTTGGGAGGACAACAGGATGGATGGTGGGATGGACTGGATGGATGGATGGTGAGGGGACTGGATGGATGGGTGGTGGGGAGGACTGGATGGATGGATGGTGAGGGGACTGGATGGATGGATGGTGGAGGGGACTGGATGGATGGATGGTGGAGGGGACTGGATGGATGGATGGTGAGGGGACTGGATGGATGGATGGTGAGGGGACTGGATGGATGGATGGTGAGGGGACTGGATGGATGGATGGGGGGGGGGACTGGATGGATGGATGGTGAGGGGACTGGATGGATGGATAGTGAGGGGACTGGATGGATGGATGGTGAGGGGACTGGATGGATGAATAGTGAGGGGACTGGATGGATGGATGGTGGAGGAACTGGATAGATGGATGGTGAGAGGACTGGATGGATGAATGGTGAGGGGACTGTATGGATGGATAGTGAAGGAACTGGATAGATGGATGGTGAGGGGACTGAATGGATGAATGGTGAGGGGACTGGATGGATGGATGGATGGATGGTGAGGGGACTGGATGGTGGGGGAACTGATGTTTAACAGTGATAAATTCCAGGTACTCAGGTACGGTAAAAATGAGGACCTTAAACATGATACAGGGTATAAAACACAATCAAATGTACCCATAGTAGGAAAACAGCATGTAAAGGATTTGGGAATAATGATGTCTGACGACCTAACGTTTAGGGAGCATAACCAAGCAAATATTGCGACAGCCAGAAAAATGATAGGATGGATTACAAAAATGTTCAAATCCAGGGATCCCATCACAATGGCTGTACTCTTCAAGTCACTTGTGTTGTCCCGTCTTGAGTACTGCTCAGTACTCGCTTCCCCCTTCAGAGCAGGAGAGATTGCAGAAATAGAGGGAATACAGAGAACATATATGGCACGCGATAAAGCACCTAAATTATTGGGATTGTCTCAAAGCCCTCCAAATGTACTCACTAGAAAGAAGACGAGAGAGATATCAAATAATATACACATGGAAAATACTGGAGGGACAGGTCCCAAATCTACACAGTAAAATAACAACGTACTGGAGTGAACGATATGGAAGAAAATGCAGAATAGAACCAGTGAAGAGCAGAGGTGCCATAGGCACAATCAGAGAACACTGTATAAGCATCAGGGGTTCACGGTTGCTCAACACCCTCCCAGCAAGCATAAGAAATATTGCCGGAACAACCGTGGACATCTTCAAGAGGAAACTAGATTTATTCCTCCAAGGATTGCCGGACCAACCGGGCTGTGGTGGGTATGTGGGCCTGCGGGCCGCTCCAAGCAACAGCCTAGTGGACCAAACTCTCACAAGTCAAGCCTGGCCTCGGGCTGGGCTTGGGGAGTAGAAGAACTCCCAGAACCCCATCAATCAGGTATCAACCAGGTATAGATGGATGGTGAGAGGACTGGATGGATAAATGGTGATGGGACTGGATGGATGGTGAGGGAACTGGATAGATGGATGGTGAGGGAACTGGATAGATGGATGGTGAAGGGACTGGATGGATGAATGGTGAGGGGACTGGATGGATGAATGGTGAGGGGACTGGATAGATGGATGGATGGTGAGGGGACTAGATGGATGGATGGATAATGAGGGAACTGGGTGGATGGATGGTGAGGGGACTGGATGGATAGATGGATGGTGAGGGGACTGGATGGATGGATGGTGAGGGGACTGGATGGATTGATGGATGGTGAGGGGACTGGATGGATGGATGGATAGTGAGGGAACTGGGTGGATGGATGGTGAGGGGATTAGCTGGATGGATGGTGAGGGGACTGGATGGATGGATGGCGAGGGGATTGGATGGATGGATGGTGGGGGGAACTGGATAGATGGATGGTTAGGGGACTGGATGAATGAATGGTGAGGAGACTGGATGGATGGATGGTGGGGAGAACTGGATGGATGAATGGTGAATGGACTGGATAGATGGATGGTGAGGGGACTGGATGGATGGTGAGGGGACTGGATGGATGGATGGTGAGGGGACTGGATGGATGGATGGTGAGGGGACTGGATGGATGGATAGTGAGGGGACTGGATGGATGGATGGGGAGAGGACTGGATAAATGGATGGTGAGGGGACTGAATGGTAGAGGAACTGGATGATGGATGGTGGGGAGAACTGGATGGATGGATGGTGAAGGAACTGGATAGATGGATGGTGAGGGGACTGGATTGTAGGGGAACTGGATGGATGGATGGATGGTGAGGGGACTGGATGTATGCTGAGGTGTTTTGATGGATGGACGATGAGGGGACTGGATGGATGGTGAGGGGATTGGATCAATAGATGGACGTTGATGGCACTGGAAGGATCGAAAGGGGACTGGATGGATGTTGAAGGAACTGGATGGAGGGATGGTAAGGTGACTGGATTGGTGGATGGATGGTGAGGGGATTGGATTGATAGATGGATGGTGAGGGGACTGGATGGATGGTGAAGGGACTGGGTGGATGGATGGTGGGGGAACTGGATGGATTGATGTTGGGAACACCGGATTAATGGCAGGTGAGTGGGACAAGGAGGCTAGTTGCGGGGTGGGGGACGGGAAAGAAAATCTTTTAGAAACACCAGCACTAGAATCATGTAAGGAAAGAACACATGGAGGGCAGGTGATAGTGGATGGATGAATAGTAGGGCAGGCAGAGCTGAACAAGTGGGTGGTAGATGGTAGACTAAGGAGGTGGGTAGCAGGCCAGTCAAAAGACAGTGGTTGGGCAGATGAGTAACAGGACAGGTGGTTAAAGCAGGTGGGTAGCAGGGCAGTCAGGAGACAGTGGGTGAGTAAATGAGTAGCAGGATGGGTGGTTAGAGTGGGTAGGTAGCAGGGCAGTCAGGAGACAGTGGGTGGGCAGATGAGTAGCAGGACGGGTGGTCAGAGTGAGTGGGTGGGTAGCTGTGGGGGGTGGCGTGAGTGGACCAGCTTCCAGCTAGGACTAATGCAGGAGCTGGTCACCCCCATTCCCTTCCAAGGCCCTCCATCCCGCACACCGATCCATCCCTCCCGCATCCTTCACCCTCCCCACTACCTCCATCTCCTCATCCCCCACACTGGCCTTCCCCACCTGTACTCCTCCCAGCAATGAGGACGGTATTAACACAGTTGGCTTCCTTGCTACCAGCTGATAGATCGGGAGGCAGATTCCCTGAGTGCCTGACATTAAACTTATTGTTTGCTAACTGACTGGTTGCAACTCTGAATGGCTGATTGACTGTGAATGCGACTGTGAACAATGTGAACAAGACTGTGAATGCGTGAACTGAAATTCATTTCAAGTTATGACCCATTTCTGGGAACAGATTAAATTCGTAAATGGAGATACCACTGTATTTTAATTTTGGACGCTCACCATCACACAAGTATTTATACTCTTTCTAGTTTTCTGATCTTAATTTCGTGCTACGTCATTTATTTTGGCATCAAAATGTTCGTAATAGAATGTTCTAAAGAGATATATGCTTACAAAGTCAAATGGCCAAGTGTGCCGCCCACAGCACATTCCAAGTTAGGACGAGTTTTACCTGTGAGCGGACAGCCACTACCCGCACTCAAATAATTATACTCTTTCTTATGTCCTTCAATTTGGTATCAAATTGTTCGCAATCGAAAGGTGCGCATTTTAGAACTAGTCCCATAATAATCGAACAAAAAATGGAATTTTAACAAATATTTAAATTTTGGACACTCGACACCACAAGTATTTATACTCTTTCCAAATTTCTGACCTCAATATTTGTGCTACGTCATTCAATTTGGCATCAAATTGTTTGCAATTAAAAGGTGCACATTTTAGAACTAGTCCCATAATGATCAAGAAAAAATGGATTTTTAACAAATATTTTAATTGGTCCAAGATCCGTAGATTTATTTAGGAATGCAATATGCGTCCCTGCCCAGGCAAAGTGTTAAGAACATGAATTACTGACTTAGTTATGTTAGTTTAGATTAGGTTATGATAGCTTAGGTTAGGTAGGTTTGGTCGTATTTCTATACAGTATTAGTTTTAACTCTAATTAAACAAAATTTAATCATATATAATATAATGTAAAGCTTTATCTTCTCAAGAACAAAACTTAGAAAAATATTGTGACGGTAAAGCGTTGGTGTTCGGCTGTTTCAAAAGCTGGGGGCAGGGCCTCGTCACATCACAAAAAAAAAAGAGAAAAGTTTGTCCTTTCATCTGTGGTAAGGTAATGGGAAGACACACAAAACACAAGTATATAAACAATGAAATTTTAATTACTCTAGAAAACAAGACATGAATAAAGGTAATCTCATAAAATATGCAGGACAAGTCAACAAACAAAATAACATGAATAATCACTTGCAATGAAAAGTTACGCTAAGACAAGTAAGTTAGTGATAGCAAAATAAATTATGTAATGGGTGCTGGAATACTGGCTTCAAGCTGCCACCTCCCTTAGTACACGAAAGCCAAGGCTTAGTCTACCAGCGAGAGATCAACTTCATGGAGCACAAAGATATTCTGACGAGACTGGCGCACTGCAGCCCAGACGTTGACTTGTGGTGGTGGAGGAGGGCAGGTGCGACGGGACACCAGCCAATCAGCAACAGGCAGGCAGAGGATAAGCAGTTTGCTGGTTACGGCGGTGGCCAGGTGTGTGCAGGGTACGATTTGCTCTCTGGGCAAAACGTTTGGCGATACTTGGTGAACGTATCTTCTATATAGTATCTTGTATTCTGACGTAATTATGTAGGGAAGAGCAGGCTCAATCTCTCTTGAAAGAGATTATCGTCACAATATAAAAATTAGGAAAACTCGGATTTTCCCATTTTCTTTCCGACATTTAATTGTTTTTATTTTTCAGGTTCCCTACATTTCAGCTTTTCCATTTGTTACCTTACCCTTGTTTCAACTTTCCCACGTTTTGGCTTTTACATTGATGCCTTTACTCTAAGTATTATTGCTGATATTCTACCATATCCTCTTCTCATGCCAGGAAAGTCAGTCATGTTAAATTTTCCCCCATTGAGAATCTGGATTTTAAACTGAAGTAATGTCTTGGCATTTTCAGTTTTGGCGGGTAGGCGACTCTATTGGTTTATAACCCCCTAAGTGGAAAAGCATTTCCTGTTTTGTGTCGTAAGCTCATCACGTGTCCTAAGCATTCTCACTTCTCCCACTAGTCTCCTTGGCTGTGCTTTCTTGTTTCCTTTGTTTTCTAATTCATAGATGTACTTATGTACAGTACTGTATTTCAAATATTTTAGGTAATTTTGTTGTTTGCCTTGAATATAGTTTTTTAATACCTAATACTGATGACATGTGTATTTCTCAGTGATGCATAAGGAATCTTTTTGTCTGTGTTTATTAAACGTTAAATAATTTTAAATAATATACATTCCTATAATTTATTTTTTTTCATCCAGGGTGAGTCTGTAATGTGATCTTTGATTTAACTCAGAGAGAAATAGAATATGTATAGTGATGTTCAGTTATATAATAATTGACATTTCAATTAATATAGTACACTTTTAGGAATATATGTAAATGAAAGTATGTGCTCATGCATAATCAAGAAAAACTAATTCTATGCATTCACTTAAGCTGGAATATATAGCCTGTTATCAAGGACATTGAATTTTATGATATGTCGTCTGTGACAGGAGGCCTGTAAAGGCTTATTGAGGTCCCATAAGGTCAACTACTGACCTTTCCCAGGATGCAATCCACAAGAGATGCCTAGCTCCCAGGTCCCTATTTGCTCTTACTTGAACAGTGACATTAGGTGAAAGGAAATGAGTCAAAAATATATCTATCCTGCCTCAGGAATCGAATCTGGGACCTTGTAGTTGTGACCCAACTGCACTGACCACTGTGCAACAGCATGCTCGAGTTAAACTTGAACATGGAAATATTAAACAGTAATGTTATTACTGTATAATAGTGGCCATATGCCATTATTATTATTATTACCCCCTTTCATTACTCTGATGGGGGTGTGGAAGTCATGTTTATCTACAGACTCGTGAAATGACTTGCAGGGTTTGAAGTGAGAGTGTTGTAAATACAGTATTGTAATAGGTAATACGATGAACAGACTCTCTGGAAAAGTAAATATTTTCTATATTCACTTGCAAGGTTATGTCAACATGGTCATTGAAACTGTAGAATCCTTCTGAAACATTTCAGCTGCCTGCACAATGAAATCACAAGAACCTGATGAATCTTTGAATAAATATTAATTCTGTGTGATAGAATTGAACTCGCATTTCTGAAATCCTCAGTCACGCTCACTAGTGCGTGTGTGAGAAGTTCAGGGAAGTGGGTTAGATTCCATCATATGACATTAATGTTGATTTATTTCTGCAGCATTTATTTCTGTCTGGCAATTTGATAGAATACTTCATTTGCTAAAGAGTTTAAATTGCCCTATAGCACTAGCCAGGCATCAGGAGCCAGATTCACGAAACAGTTACGCAAGCACTTATGAACCTGTATATCTTTTCTCAATTTTTGGCTGCTTTGTTTACAATTATTAAATAGTTAATGAGCTCCAAAGCACCAGGAGGCTGTTTATAACAATAATAACAGTTGATTGGGAAGTTTTCATGCTTGTAAACTGTTAATAAGTGTAACCAAAGCCATCAAAGATTGAGGAAAGATGTACACGTTCGTAAGTACTTGCGTAACTGCTTTGTGAATCTGGCCCCAGGGATATATAGCCATACTGTCATATAGTTTTTTGTGTTTAAAATTACTTGCAATGACACATGTAAGAAGGGAAAGAAGTTAAGAAGTCCTTCAAGTGCTGGAGAGTGAGTACAGCTAAAAAAAAAAAAAGTGTCACTACAAGGAGGACAGTTGGTTGGCACACTCGATGGTTGTTGTTGAGTGTTGCGAGGGTGACTAATGCCAATTAGTATGTTGCTATAAGAGTGTTATTTGCTGCTTGTATGGAAGGCAGCTAGCTCTACCTAAATCTGTCAAGCTCGGCAACTTAGCCTAAATCTGTCAAGCTGGCCAACTTAGCCTAAATCTGTCACAAGCTGTCATCTGGCAAGTACAGATTTAAGCACCATCATATTACTGTATTTTTATCTCATGATGTGGAAGAACAGAAATCCTTGGAATGTTTCATAGCAATTAATGATGCTGTAAAGTTAATGATGAGAGCCTTAGCTCTCTGTAGGATTAGTTGTACAGTATATGAAACTTGTGATGGTGTTGCTAGCTTGTCTGAACTAAATCTTTCATGTAATTTTCTGTTCTCTTTTATTATTTGTCCAGTCCCTAACACAACCTCAGGGCCCAGAGTAACACTTAAGATAATGAACTTAATATCTTTAGATAAAAAAGATTTTGCATTCTTGTTTTGACACATGTCAGTTTTTTCTTACAGTTTCAATGAGAGGACATATAATATCTATAATAACGTGTGAAATGAATGACTTTTAATTATGGGAGAGTGTTGATGTGCCGTATCTTATGGACTTTCTCCCTGCAGGACTAATGTTCAATGAGTCAAAAAATTCATTTCTGTACAATGACTATGTGATAATAAAGATAGTTTTCAATACTGAAGTATTTATTATAACCTTAAATTTCATATACAGTGACACCTTGGCTTACGAATACCCCTATTTACGACCTTTTTGGGTTATGAGTCCAATATCTTCGTAAAATTTGAATCGGGTTATGAGCTTTGCCTTGAGTAACGTAGTTTGTTGATATGCGTATGGGTGACCTAGTGCGTGGTTCCTGGTGGCACGGTTGCTGCCCTTCATTTTACCAGTGCCTCCTGCTTAGTGACGATCACGCTTGAATTCTTTGTAAAGAATTTCATTGTTTCTGGGGGGAGCCCCTACGGCTTCCTGGAGCTATCCATGGCTGTTATGGATATCCTAACTATTTTGCATCTGTCGATGTGGGTGAAGTTCTAGCCTACCGGGGACCACGAGCCAGAACCTGGCCTCCTCACAGAGGCACGGCACCCAGAAAGGTAAGCGCCACAAAACAAACCCCTATTCTGGTTAACAATGAAAATTGACAAACGAGTGGACAGAACTCCCCAAAAGAAAAGAGCAAACAAGCATGACGTCACACGAGCCGCGCCACATGTCTGCGCAGCTCTCCCCCTTTCCCGGGAGGGGAAAGTGGGAGCCCCAGACCCCCGAGACCGGCTATTCACGCCTCAGTTCCTCGGCTGATGGGATAGTGCATGGTCGTGTGGCTCCAGCTCCAGTCTTGTCTCAGTGCTGTGACTTGTTTTCAGTGCTGCTCTTACGGTGGTCGTGTGAGCTGGGAGTAGTATTCTCAGGTACTCGGGCTGCGTGTGCTTAGGGTCACCTTCCCTGAGTGCCCTGTAAGTACCGCCCTTGGGGCTTGGGGTAGCCTTCCACAAGTCACCTTGGGTCTACCTCTGTTGGCCTTTCGCTGCTTGGCGTTTGGCCGCCCCGAGTGTTTGGGGGTTTTCCTCCCTTGTTTACCTTGGGGTAAGTGGTAGTTATAGCACTGGTGGGGCGCAGGGTACTGCATAGCTAGTTTTCACCTATAACAGCGGCCGGCTCTGTTCCCTCTGGGTGCGTTGTCTGCCTTGTGTTTTTCCCTTCCCCTTATATTAGGGCCCTTTGTGTGGTGGCACCCCCTGCTTCGCCCTCGCGAGTGGACATGTCCCATGGGTTCAGCGTTTAGCAGTTGCTTGGTAGTTTGGGATGCCGGTTAGCAGTGCCCTGCCTGGGATAACCCTTAGCAGATCCAGTCTAGGGGCCCTGGGAAACCCCGCAGGGGCTCTCGGGTCCGATGGAGAAGACCCTTGCGTCTCCTCTCGCTTTGTGCGAGTTTGAGGGTTGCTCTGTACCCTTGTCTCAGGGTGACTCTCATTGTTTTTGCCTCCGTCATGCTGCCTTTTGGGTCGGTGACACATTCGACCCCGAGTCCTGCGAGCTGTGTTGCTTGTTCGTGACTCAATTCACTCAGTCTGCTGATGATTTACTTTGGGTGCAGGCAGCTCGTGCGTTGCAAGGTAGGTTTAGGTTGTTGCAACGCGCTCAGGTTGTCACTTCCCCGACGCCCCGAGGCTGCCCCGCTTTGTGTATAGGGACCCGGACTTGGGGGTGTTGGTCGCTTCGGTCTTGGTTCTGTCTGCACCCCCTTGTTCTTCCCCTTCGGTGGTTCATTCTGTTCCCCACCCCCCCCTGCTTCCAGCCCCTAAGCATCTGAGGGCTTCGGGGTCGGGATGGGGTTTAGAGGTTTCTGAGACTCGAGCAGTTTCGGGGGTTGCCCTGTCCGGGGTGGTTACGGAGGCATTCGAATCTGTTCCTCCGGCCGATGCTCCGGGGTCTGACCAGTGGGCCCCTTCTCTTCCGGCTCTTTCAGCTGCCCCGGCTTTTTCTTGTGAGGCCGGGGCTTTGGAGGACGGCTCGGCCCCGGGGCCTGGTGTAGAGGCTCCTGGGGTTGGGGAGGAGCTGACTTGGGGGGCCTTGGGCTCCATTGGACCCCGCCTGGATTTTCTGTCCTTCTGAGCGTGGCTTACTATTGCAAGGAGTGGAGTTTTCCTTTCCTCCCCTCTGCATACGATTTGGACTTCAGTTCTGCTCTTCCCCGGGTTCGGTTCCGTGTCCCTGTGGATTCTTTGGTTCCGTCTTTCCTTAGGTTTTTGGCTTCCCGCATCTCTCCGCCTGAGGTGCGGTTGGCATTTGCGGCTTACCTCCTGCGTGACCCGGAGTACACCTCCATAATGAATCCTTCTTCATTCAGGTTTGGATCGTCGTGTCCTTACTGGGTGCGTTATGAGGTTCCTGGGTCGTCCTGGCTTGCAGACTGCCCCTTGTTTTCGCTGGATGCTTGGGACTCTTTCTGTCGAACCCACACGTTTGAGTGGCGTGAGGCGTTGACGGTGGTCCAGGTTTACCTGGAGGGTGATTTTGAGCACCTTAATGAGTGTCTTTTCGCTCCTGCCCTTCTGCGGGATGTTGGTGCGGTGCAGCTCCATGTGCAGGTTCCTTCCATGTCGGCTGCTCTTGTGGCTGAGGATTTGCGCGCTCGTGGCTTTTTGGCTTCGGTTCTGCGTTTCTTTTCCCTCCTGGAGCTATCTTTGGATTGGCTTGCAGAAGATGTTGAGGTGCTTGGGGCCGTTCCTGGGTCTGACACCTTGGTCTCGGCTGCTCAGGCGTCGTTTGCCATGTTGAAGCTTTTTGCGCCGATCCTGCGGTAGACGTTGCTGCGGTTTTTCGCTGCACGTTTCGCGTGTCGTCAGGCAGTCCTTGCTTTCTCTTTGGAATCTGCTTGGGCCCTGGTTCTTAGGTTGTCTTCTCCCTTTTGTCCTCTGCTTTTTGAGGCTTCTGCATTTGAGCGTTATATTCAGGCGGCTTCTTCCTCTTGCCGCTCTGTGTCTGAGTTGTTGGTGCTCCGGGGGAACCGGGGGGTTCCTTCCCGGCGGGGTCATACCAGGGCTCGCAGTTCCGTTCGTCGAGGTGGGCCACAGGTGTCGGGTTCGGTGCTGGTGCCGCCTGCGGTGCCATCTGTGCCTGGTCAGTGCGGTGTTTGCTCTGCGCGCAGATTGGGTTCTCGTAAGGGGCAGCGGCCCTGTCGAGGTTCGCCCCATTGATGGCGCGATGTGGGGAGGCTGACTCTGTTCGCTCACGCCTGATCTCACAATTTGTGGGCTTTTCGGGTCATTTCTCGCGGCCTGCGGTCGCGTTGGGTGGCTCTTCCTCCTAAGGGGGGTTTGAGGCTGACGGGCAGGCTTCCTCGCCTGCGCTCCGTTGGGTCATCTTGGAGTGGGTACGCTTGGGTGTGGTTGAAACGACTCCGTCCCTCAGGTGGGTTTCCCGCCTGTTTCTAGTTCCGAAACGAGACTGTGCGGACCTGCGGTTCATTCTGGACTTGTCCCATCTGAACCCTTGGGTTTCTTGCCCCTCGTTTCGGATGACCACTCTGTCCCAGGTTCGGCTTCTGTTGGAGACGGGCGCTTGAATGGTGTCCCTGGACCTCAAGAATGCGTATTGGCACGTCCCTATTCATGTGGGGTTCCGGGACTGGCTCGGTTTTGTTGTGGGGCGTCAGTGCTACCGCTTTTGTTGTCTCCCCTTCGGATTGAACCTGGCACCTCGTGTGTTCACACGCCTTACCCGGGTTATGGTGGCCCGTCTGCGTCTGTTAGGTGTTCGGGTGTTGACTTACCTCGACGACTGGCTGGTTTGGGCTTCCAGTCGGTCCTCGTGTCTGCTTGCCAGGGATTTGGTGCTTTCCCAGCTCGCCGGGTTCGGGTTCTTGGTGAACTGGAGGAAGTCCCATCTGGTGCCCTCCCAGGTTCAGTCCTGACTGGGTCTTGTGTGGGACTCTCGGACCGCTTCCTAGTCTCTTCCTCCGGAGTCTCCTTCGGCTGCAGTCTCGCCTGTGTCTGTTTCTAGGGGGCTCCCGGGTCACCCGGCGGTTGATCAAAGGGTTTGTGCGGGAGCTTGAACTTCACGATGTTGGTCTACCTGCCGGGTCGGGTTTGGCTTCGTTGGCTGTTCTAGTTCCTTCGGGCACGTCCCTTCCACTTCTCTCATGATCGTTGGGTTCGCCCTCCGGGGGCCTTGTGTCGGTTGCTGCATCGCCGGCTTCCTCTTTGGGGTTTTCGGGGTTCGGTGCCTTGGCGCATTCCCGAGCCCTCACTCGATGTGTTCACGGACGCGTCGTCTCTCGGCTGGGGCTTTGTGACCAGTGCTCACTAGGCAGGCCAGGGACGGTGGGGTCCGTCCTTCCGTTGGGCTCACAGCATGGTTCAGGAGTTCGCGGCAGTCTGGTTCGCGCTTCGGAGGGTTCGGGTTGCTCGGGGATCGACCATTCGCCTCCATTCGGACTGCTCTCCAGTGGTTCATTGCCTGAACCGCGGGGGTTCTCTTCGATCCTTGGCTCTTTGGGGTTGGTATCTTCGAGTGGTTCGTCTGCTGGATTCTCGGGGTTTGGCTCTCCGTGCGGTTCATGTCCGGGGAGTGTCCAACGTTCTGGCGGACGGTCTGTCACGCTTCCATTCTCTGTCCACGGAGTGGACAGTCGACGACGACTCGTTACGTTGGATGTGCCAGACGTACGATCTCCCAGATGTGGACCTCTTCGTGTCCGCGTGGTCTCGACGTCTCCCAATCTATGTGACGCCCTTCCCCGACTGCGAGGCGTTTGCAGTGGATGCCTTTTGGCAGGACTGGTCAAGGTGGGGTTACCTGTATCTCTTCTCCCTGGTCCATCTTTTGCTTTGGGTTCTGGTTCGGTTGGAGACATTCCCAGGGAGAGTAGTCCTTGTGGCCCCTTGGTGGCCAGCCCAGCCTTGGTTTCCGGTGCTATTTGCTCGGTGCCCGAACCCGGGATGTTTCCCGCGGCTCCGCCTCTTTCAGCAGGTCGGACAGAGCTGGTTCGAACTTCTCCTCTGCTCTTTGCATCTGGTCTTTTTTACGCTGGTGTATCACCAATTCTATGGTGATCAGGTGGCTTCATTGATGGTGTCCCACCTGAGAGCTTCGTCTCAGCGACAGTATGAAGTTTCCTGGCGGTATTTTCGCCATTTTCTGGCTCTTCGTAGGTTGTCTTTTCTTTCGGATCGGGTTGTCTTGTCCTTTCTTTCTTGGCTTTTTCAGGACCGTCATTTGATGCCTAATACTGTCGCCTCGTATCGTGCAGCGCTGGCGGAGCCGCTCAACCTAGCGCTCGGGGTGAATGTCACATCCGCCCCGTTTTGTAAGCTTTCCCGTGCTATGTTTCACCTCTGGCCTGCTCATGCGCCTCCTGAGCCGTCCTGGTCCTTGGACAGGGTGCTCTCCTATCTTTCCTCTCCTAGGTTTGTGGTGGCCCCTTCGGTTCCGGATTGTTTTTCCATGGCTTTGTTTTTGTTGGCATTGGCCTCTGGGGGGCCGGGTAGGGGAGTTTCATGCTCTCCTCCAGCGCAGGGGTTTCTGCTCTTTTGGTCCTGGGAGTAGGTTTGTCCGTTTGCAGCCTTCTCCATCTTTTCTGGCAAAGAACGAGAAGGCTGCTTTCCGGAGAGGTCCGTGGGTCATTGATCTTGAGGTTATCTTGAGATGAATTCGGGGCTTTAGTGTCCCCGCGGCCCGGTCCTCGACCAGGCCTCTACCCCCAGGAAGCAGCCCGTGACAGCTGACTAACTCCCAGGTACCTATTTACTGCTAGGTAACAGGGGCATAGGGTGAAAGAAACTCTGCCCATTGTTTCTCGCCGGCGCCCGGGATCGAACCCGGGACCACAGGATCACGTGTCCAGCGTGCTGTCTGCTCGGCTGATCAGCTCCCTCCCTTGATGCTTGGTTGGTTCGGCCGGGGGTGCATCATGTGTTGTGTCTGGTTGCAGCACTTCGCCGTTACCTGTGCGCTTCAGCTGGGGTGACTGGGGATGCACTTTGGGTTGATCCAGTTTCCCTCGTTCCCTGTTCCAGGGCTCGGGTCTCCCAGGTTGTCCGCAGGGTTATTAAGTCTAGCCAGCCTGCGGTCTATCCTCGCGCCCATGACGTTCGGAAGTTTGCAGCTTTGGCTGCCGTGTTTGGTAACATGTTTTGGGCTCATATTCGGGTGTGTGGATTTTGGAAGTCAAACAGGGTCCTGGCCGCCCGTTATTTGGTGAACGTCCCTGTTCCTCGGCGTTCTTGTGTTGCTTTGGGTCGCAGGTTGCAGCCAGTTGTCTCGACTTTGCGTTGAGGAGTTTGTGGCCGCTGCCTCCCTGGTATGTCCCTAATTCCTTCTCTTTGGGTATGTAGCTCAGGAAGCTGTAGGGGTTCCCCACAGAAAACCAGCGTTGAATGTAATGAAACGCCATTTTCTGGGTAAGCCCCGGAGGCTCCCTGGTTACCCTCCCTCCCATCTGGTCAGCGGGGTTTTTTCGCGTTGGTTGGAGCCTAGTTTCCGAACTGAAGGCAGCTGGCGTGGTGAGGTCTGGGGCCCCCCTCTCCCTCCCCCTCCCGGGGAGGGGAGGGCTGCGTGGACGACCGGCGCAGCAGTAAATTGATTGTTTGATTGTATCCTTGGGATTGTAGGGCATTTCTACCTCTCTGTTCGGTTTTTGTTGTAGTTTTTATCATGTGGGGTTTGTTTTGTTATGCCTACCTTTCTGGGTGCCTGACCCCGGTCAATGGCAGATAAGGAAAACCCCCCAACCATAATGGGGTTTTCCAGGGCCATTGCTCCCTGAAACCTCTCTGAAGGGGCCAGGTTCTGGCGCTGATCCTTGGTAGGTCTGAACTCCATAGCTAATGTCCCGGTCTAACATAACATACATTAGCGCGATAAGCTCCATGGAGCCTCCGGGGCTCACCCAGAAAATGGCGTTTCATTACATTCAACGCTGGTTTTTTACTGGGAATGTCCAAAACTTAACAAATTTTAATATATTCGAGTTTAATACATGTGGAAGAAATTGCAGTAATCCGAATTTCTATTCAAGTTGAAAGTTAGACATTCAAAACTCAGATTTATTCCGATTTCTCATTCAACAGAAATAGTAGTAGCCTGAATTTGTTTGAATTTATCATTCAGTATAACCATTTAATCTGAGTTCATATTCTGATTTCAAGAAAGGTGAAAAACTTGAATGTAAATTCGTTCGGATAACTCAGAGATTCGAGTTACATACCGGAATCCCAGTTGTTGAGCTCTTATGGTGTTGACACTTGAATATTCTGTAACAGTGCTGTATAGCCTTCCAAACTTGGTGCTTTCTTTTGATAATTACTTACTATTCCACCGTTCCTTTGAATCAGTTTTGCCTACGTAAAATCTTTGGTGAATTTGTCATGTTGATATCGCTTGTCTTGAGTCTTTCTGCTCTCGTATTGGCATTGTGAATGATATCTAGGATCTCTCTAACCCTTCTGCTGCTCAGCTATTAATAGCCTTCAGCATTGCCAGATGCAATAAATAAAAAAAAATAAAAATTTTCTTATAAAAGTGTTCATTTGTGTTCCCTGATCACGGGAAAAATAATAACAAAATCATAGGTGACATATTTTGGCTGCAATAGGGCGGGGAAATTCTGACCAAATTGAAGCGTTGACAGAGGCGTCCTGTGGCGGTCTGTTCCACCTGCACTGACAGGCGGGAGATGCCACAAAGATATTACAGTACCGTATGTATTACCTAATTATTTCAATATGTCTGATTGATTTGTTCTCTGTTTCTTTGCAGTATTATTATTCAATAGTATGTAGTGTGATATACAGTATTTATATAATAAAATGTGTGAACCAACTGTACAACTAAGCTGGTATGGTGAGTCAAGACAATAATTGAGGTCGCCACACAGTCAGCTGAGTCTCCCTCCCTCACTCGCCAACATTCCTCTTCCCACTATACTGTTTGTGCTGTTTTTACACTATATACACACATATTATATATAAGTATCTACATGTTTTATTCAACATAACTGTATGACTAAGCTGGTATGGTGTCCAAACAACATAGTGGCCACAAAAAACTGCTTGACAAGTGACACAGCAGCTACCAGACGACACCAAAATGGCTCCTCCCAACATACTCCTTTTGCTGTTATTACACAATATACACACACGTTATATATAAGTATCTACATTTGTGCTCACCATAGCGAACCACTAAGCTGGTATGGTGAGTCCAGACAATAACAGGAGGCCACACAGCTAACAGCTGAGTGGACAGCACTTTGGATTCGTAGTCCTGAGGTTCTGGGTTCGATCCCTGGTGATGGCAGAAACAAATGGGCAGAGTTTCTTTCATCCTGATGCCCCTGTTACCTAGCAGTAAATAGATACCCGGGAGTTAGACAGCTGTTACCAGCCGTTTCCTGGAAGGGGAGGAGGGTGTGGAAAAAAAAATTCAGTTGATTGATTGACAGTTGAGAGGCGGACTGAAAGAGCAGAGCGCAACCCCTGCAAGCACAAATAGGTAAATACACAGAGTTAAGCTACAGAGTTATAATACACAGAGACGATGCTACCTCCTCCATCATTACTCTTCCCACCATACTATTCCACCATACTATGCACAGCTAGGTGGTCCATGGCTGAATGGACAGTGCTTGGTACTCGTAATCCCAAAGTTCGGGATTCGATTCTCGGTGCTGGCAGAAAGAGATGGGCAGAGTTTCCTTCACCCTGATGCCCCTGTTACCTAGCAGTAAATAGGTACCCGGGAGTTAGACAGCTGTTATGGGCTGTTTCCTGGGGGGAGGTGATAGTAGTTAGTAACAGTTGATTGATTGACAGTTGAGGGGTGGGCTGAAAGAGTAGAGCTCAACCCCTGCAAGCACAACTAAGTGAACACAACTAGGTGAATACAATGCTAATTAACACCACAATCCTGCTATTATCAGAACCCTGATCATTTTTATCACAGTCAGTGATCTTCTGTAATACTATCATCACTAAATAATAGCAGTTACATATATATATATATATTTTGACATTTTTAGGTGATGCTGTGGTCACAAGCTGAACAGCAGTGCTGTTAGCTCTTGCTGTGTCCACCAGCCTTGGTTGCTCACTCAGTACTGAGGCTCTAACACCCAAGAATGTTGCCCATGATTTTTTTTTTTTAAATGGCGTCTGTTTACTAGAGCCCTGAGGAAGTCGATATAAACCCCGTGTAACTGCTGGGTATTTAAATTGTGTGCAGGACCCTTCAATCGCCTATGTATGATGTGTGCCATTCCTTAACAGTTACTCCCATCGCCTATGTACGTATTGCACCCTCTAAGGGTTAAATTTGTGCTATAGTGCTATATAAGAAAATGTTTAGAGTAAGATTCTTGGATCAAACTAGCATTCTGGGTCAACCCAAATGCATTCCTTCCAATGGACCATGATTTGCAATAAGTTAGACAACCTGTTGTCTGCCAGAACTCACTAGGAATTTGGAGGCGGGCTCCAAATGTAACCCACATACACCCTGCTGTAGGTAATGAAGTTTTCCACCAAACACTCCCATCAAGTACACATTGAAATTACAATAATGTGATATATCTTTTAATAATTATAATTCATCATGTCAGGAGACAGGCAGCCAGTATGTACTGTATTCATACGTTAGGCTTACATCAAGACCCCCCTACCCCCACCCACCCCCGAGGTCAAATTACTGACCCCGCCCAGGATGCAACCCCACAACAAGCTGACTAACTCCTGAGTACCTACTTACTGCTAGGTGAACAGGTGCTTTAGGTGATAGGAAATGCGCCCAACCATTTCTGTCCCATCTGGGATTCAAACCCAGGATTCTCGATTGTGTGTCATGAATGAACCCGACTAATATCGAGACCCTTTCTAGTACAGTACAGTACAGTACAGTACAGTACATTTATTTCACATGTTCTTTGATTAACACATTTTGAAAAAGACAAATTGTATTTATTTAATTAAACATTTAAATAAATAGAACATTTATTTCCTATGTTAATGTTTATCACATTTTGAAAAAGACAAATTTTATTAAATACTGTACATACTAATCACATAAAATAGGGTAACGAAGTGGAAACTATAAGGCAATAAAATTGGGCATAAAATTACCCGTTAATTATCGTACAGTATATTTAAAGGCATGTATGCACATGAAATGGGGGAAAATCTAAAAAAATTCCCATATCAAAATATTACTATTCATTAGAAATGGAAACTAATGAACTGTACATACTTTGATATATATCTGTCAACTATATTCCCAAATGATGAATAACAAGTCTATTAGTTTTCTGGTATGATTTATTGCTATTTGCCTACATGACATATAACAAACTAATGGTGCAAATCTGCTATATTCTGAAAGTTATATACTTAAGTTTAACAAACATTACAAGAAAATATTCACGTACATAAATATATTCGTAAGCATATCATTCTCACCAAGTATGTGTATTAAGGTACAGTATTGGTCTGCAAGCAATCAACAAATGAGAATTTAATGATGTACCAAAAGAAAGATTTAAGCTCATTTCTCCATGCCAGCCTGGAAGCTTATATGACTTTCTTACAAAAGAAATGTAAGAGAAGAGAGGGATGGAAGGGAAGGAGAGGGATAGAAGGGGAGAAGAGAGGTGGCAGGAACAGAAATGGGGTGGGGATGATGAGAGTGGAGGTGGCAGGGATAGAGGAGGAAGGGGGATGGGAGGCTGACTGAAGAGAGGGAAAAGAAACAGAAGAAAGGGTGATAGAAAGAAGATGACAGTGATAAAGAGGGAAGGGGGGGGGGGAAGAATAGAGAAAATGTGTATTAGTACAGTAACATAATATCCCAACATACTGAAACATTTCATACCACAAATCTAATCTAAATGTCTTTGGGGCAACACTCATAAAACACAGTTTATACAATACACTCAATTCCCTGAAGAATAACTTTCAGAGGGCTTATTGTATGCAATAAGTTAAATAAATAGTCACACTAATAAACGAGGAAAGTATTAGACTTAGAATAATATGTGCTTTTACTTCAGAACATATACAAATAACTCATGTCTTTGACCCAGCATTGGCTTTTCAATATTTGAGAAAATTGCTGGTTGCTTGCTGGCTGGCATTTAAAAGTGAAGATTATTGATATTCACAAATACATTACTGGAAACTATATAGTGTCCAATCATTTTATAGTACTAGAAAATACAGTTCAATATGCCTATTTCACATTGAACATTATGTGGAATATATCATGTATTTCCTATAGGGGTTTGTGTATAGGTTATTTTTCAAGCAGTTTAGCCTGAATTTTTTTTTCACAAGTTTGAGGATTAGATCTATGCAATATACATTTATATAAATTATATATATAAAACACTATTCAGTTTTAAATGTATATTACATGAAGTTTATACCTGAGTCTTAGCAGAAGGACTTTAAATGTGGCAAATAGAGGCTGCAATTGCTAGTTGTAAAACCCTCTAGGAACTTTGCAAACATATGATGAATATACATTTTCAATTTGATAATCACAGGACAAAATAAATTTAGATGTTAGAACTAGATATACTGTAGGTGGTGCTGTCATATTACAGGTGTGTGCTCAAGTAGGCAAAGGAGAGTAATGTTATTAAACTTTTCTTGTGATCTAAGCTGACAACAAAGCAAACCCCTTCCAACTGGTCATCATATAATGAAGCAATCTTGTACAAACATGTGGAATAAGGTATTTTTTCACTCTTGAAATTTTCAATTATCTTGAAAAATATTGATATAAAAAATTATATCAGTATTTCTGGGGGGAGCCCCTGTCGGCTCCCCAGAGCTATCCAGGCTGATATTGCTAATATTAGACTTTGGCATCAGTCAGTGTGAATGGAGTTCTTAGGTCTACTGGGGGACCACAAGCCAGAACCTGGCCCCCTCAGAGAGGCACAAGGAGCCACGACCTATAGAAACCCCCAATGTGGTTGGAAGGCATTCTATGACATTCTATGTCTGCCATCGACCAGGTCAGGCACCCAGAAAGGCAAGCATCCCAAAACAAACCCCCTATTCTGGTTAAGAAATTGCTAATGAGAGCCAAACTAGTAGACAGAATTCCCCAAACAAAACGGAGTAAATGAGTATGACGTCACCATGTCGCTGCGCCGCCATCTGCGCAGCTCCCCCCCCCCCCTTCCTGGGAGGGGAAAGAGGGAGCCCCAGACCTCTCGCACTGGCTGATGCGATAGGCAGAAGTTGTGTGCTCTGGCTCCTGACATTGGTTCTCAGCTCTGTGCCTGTGTGGTGTGGTGACTGCCTTATTGGGGATGTGCGAGCCAGGAGTAATTCTTCAGTACTCAGGCTGCATGCGCCTAGGATTCCCTTCCCTAGATGCCCGGTAAGTAATGCCCTTGGGGCTTGGTGCCTCCTTCCACAAGTTCCTTGGGTTCTGCCTCTGCTTGGTCGTTTGCTGCTCGCCTTTCGGCCGCCCTTTGTGTGCTGCGGTGTTCTGGCTTGTTCACCTTAGGGTGAAAGGCAGTTTGCACTGCTAGGGGCGCAGAGTACTGCACAGCTAGTTTTCACCTCTCATAGCGGCCAGCTCTGTTCCGCTTAGGTACGCTGTCTTCTTGAGGAGTTTTCTTTTTCTTTTTGTTTTCCTGCCTGGTAGGGGATTCTGGCTTGGTTGTTGCCCCCCGGTGTATATAGCATATACTTCTCTGTTCTGTTCCCTGCTAGGTCCCCGTGAGTGTACACGTCCCGGGGGTTCAGTTACTTAGAAAGTTGTTGGTAGACTTGGGCGCCGGTTAGGAGTACCCTGCCTGGGCTTCCCTGAGCATGAGTTCCGTCTCAGGACCCTGGGAAACTCCACGGGGGTACGCGGGTCCGATGGATGTGACCTCTGAGTCCCCCCTCACTTTATGTGAGTTTGAGGATTGCTCTGTCCCCTTGTCTCAGGGTGATTCATTGTTTTTGCCTCCATCATGCTGCCTGCTGGGTCAGTGATACTTTCAACCCAGAGTCCTGTGAGTTTTGTTGCTTGCTGGTGACTCGGTTTACCCAGTCTACTGATGACGATATTTGGGTACAGGCGGCGCAGGCATTGCACATTAGGTTTAGGTTGTTGCAACACCCTAGGTTGGTTGCTGACCCGGATGCCCCAAGGCTGCTCCATTTTGGTTATAGGGACCTGAACTTGGGGGTGTTGGTTGCTTCGACCTTGGTTCAGTCTGCATCCCCTCGTCCTTTCCCTGCTGTGGTTCAGTCTGCCCCCCCCCCTTCCTTTCCTGCTTCCAGCTCCGAAACATCTGAGGGTTTTGGGGTTGGGGCAGGTTTTAGATGGTGTTGAGACTCGGGCAGTCTCGGGGACTGCCTCTTCTGGGATAGCAACGGAGGCATTCGAGTCTTTCCTCCCTGCCGAAACGTCTGGGTCTGATCAGTGGGCCCCCTTTTTTCCGGCTTCTATGTCTGCGCCGGCCTCTTCTTTTGAGACTGGGGCTTTGGAAGATGACTCAGCCCTAGGGCCTGATGTGGTGGTTCCCGGGGCGGGAGTGGGGCTGACTTAGGGGCCTTGGGGTCTTGTTAGACTCTGCCTGGGTTTTTCTAACCTCTGAGCTGGGCTTAATGTTACAAGGAGTGGGGTTTTCTTTCCCCCTCTGCGTACGAATTGGATTTGGTGCCTGCTCCTTCCTGGGTTCGGTTCCGTGTCCCTTCGGGTGCTTTGGTCCCGTCTTTCTGGAGGTTTTTGGCTTCCTGTATCCTGCCTCCTGTGGTGCGGGAGGCCTTTGCGGCTTACCTCCTGCACGACCCAGATTACGTGTCTATTATGGATCCATCTACATTTAGGTTTGGGTCTTCATTTCCCTACTGGATTCGTTACGAGGTTCCAGAGTTGTCCTGGCTGGCGGACTGTCTTGTTTTTGCTTTGGAGGCTTGGCATACGTTCTGTCTTTCCCGCATGCTTACGTGGCATGAGTCATTGACGGTGGTCTGGGTTTTCCTGGGGAGGGCGAGTTTGAGCACCTCAATGAGTGCTTGTTTACTCCTGCCTTTCCTCAGGATGTGGGGGTCATGCAGCTTTATGTGCAGGTTCCCTCCTTTCGGCTGCGCTGGTTGCTGAGGACTTGCATGCTCGTGGCCTGCTGGCTTAGGCTTTACATTTCTTTTCTCTCCTGGAGCTGTCTTTCGACTGGCTTGAGGAGGATGTGGAGGCGCTTGAGACCATTCCTGGGTCTAGCACCTTGGGCTTGGCGGCACGTTCGTCGTCTGCCTTGTTGAAACTGTTTGCGCCGATCCTACGGGATGTAGTGTCACCGTTTTATGCCTCCCGGTTTGCGTGTTGGCAGGTGGTGCTTGCTTTCTCCTTGGAATCTGTTTGGGCCCTGAATCTTTGAATGTCTTCGCCTTTTTGTGCCTTGCTGTTTGCTGATCCTGCGGTGGCGCAGTATCTGCAGGCGACTTCGGATATCTGTCGTCAGATGTCCGACTTGCTGGTTCTCTGGGGGTCTGGGGGGGAGGGGTGCTTCCCAGAGAGGTCGTGCCAGAGCTCTCAGGGTTCTGCTTGTCATGGTAGGCCACTGGTGCCAATTTTGGAGCCAGCGCCATGTTCAGACCCGTCTTCGTCTGGTCGGCACGGTGTTCGCTCTGTGCGGAGCTCAGGCTTTCATAAGGGGCCTCGGCTCTTTCACAATTCGTCCCATTGATGGGACAATGGGGGGAAGGCTTGCTCTGTTTGCTCACATCTGGTCCCACGGTTTGTGGGATTTTCAGGTTGTTTCCGAAGGCCTGTGGTAGCGTTGGGTGGCCCCGCCTCCTTCGGGGGGCTCGGGGCTCGCGGGGCAGGCCTCTTCTCTTTTGTTGTGGGGCGTCAGAGTTACCGCTTTCGTTGTTAACCATTTGGATTGAACCTGGCACCTCGGCTTTTCAAACACGTTACTCGGGTCGTGGTGGCCCGTCTTTCTCTCTTAGGTGTTCAGGTGCTGGCCTACTCGACGACTGGCTGGTCTGGGCTCCCAGCCGGTCCGCTTGTCTGCTTGCCAGGAATTTGGTTCTTTCCCAGCTCCGGGTTCGGGTTCTTAGTGAACTGGAGGAAGTCCCATTTGGTTCCCTCCCAGGTACGGACTTGGCTTGATCTTGTTTGGGACTCTCGGACCGCTTCATTGTCTCTCCCCTCCGGAATCTCTCCTTCGGCTGCGGTCTCACCTTTGCCTGTTTCTGGGAGGGAGGGTGTTCCAGGTCACTCGGTGTTTGCTCGAGGGTTTGTGTGGGAGCCTGAACTTTGCCGTGATGGTCTACCTGCCAGGTCGGGTTTGGCTTTGTCGGCTGTTCTGGTTTCTTCGGAGCCATCCCTTTTGCCTCTCTTGCGATCGCTGGGTTCGTTCGCCGGGGGCCTTGCATAGGTTGCTGCATCACCAGCTTCCTCTTCGGGCTTTTTGGGGTTTAGTGCCTTGGCGCCTACCCGAGCCCTCACTCGATGTGTTCACGGACACCTTGTCTCTGGGCTGGGGCTTTGTGACCAGTGCTCACCAGGCCGGCTAGGGGCAGTGGAGTCCGTCCTTCCATTAAACCCTCAACACAGTGCGGGAATTTGCAACAATGTGGTACTGTATTCCCTTTGGAGGGTTCGGGTCGCCCGTGGATCGACGATCTGGCTCCATTCGAACTGCTCCCCTGTGGTTCATTGTCTGAATCATGGGGGTTCGATGCAGTCCTTAGCTCTTTGGGGCTGGTCGCTTCAAGTGACACTTCTGCTGAATTCTCGGGGTTTGGCTCTCCTGGCGGTTCACGTTCGGGGGGTATCCAATGTTCTGTCTGACAGCCTGTCTCGGTTTGTTCCCCTGTCCACGGAATGGATGGTTGACGCCGACTCATTCAGTTGGCTCTGCCAGATGTTGGCTCTGCCCGGATGTGGACCTCTTCGTGTCGGCATGGTTGAGGCATCTTCCGGTATATGTAGCACCTTTCCCCGACTGCAACGCCGTCAGAGTCGATGCCTTTCGGTTGAGGTGGGGGTACCTGTACCTCTTTCCCCCAGTTCAGCTATTACTCCAGGTCCTGGCTCGCTTGGAGACTTACCAGGGGAAAGTAGTCCTCTTGGCCTCTTGGTGGCCAGCCTAGCCTTGATTTCAGGCGCTGCTTGCTCGGTGTCTGAATCCGGAGGTTTTCCCCGCGGCTCCGCCTCTTTCAGCAGATCGGTCCGATACATCACGTAGCTGGTTCGATCTTCTAGAGTCTTTGCGTTTGGTCTTTTTGACTCAGGTCTATCACCATCTGTATGGTGATCGGGTGGCAACCTTGCTGGAGTCCCACCTGCAGGCTTCGTCTCGGCGCAGTATGAAGTTTCCTGGCGGTCCTTTCATTTTTTTTCTCGCTTCATAGGTACTCTTTGCTCTCGGTTCAGGTTGTCTTGTCCTTTCTCTCATGGTTGTTTCAGGATTGTCGTCCTATGCCGAATACTGTCGCCTCCTATCGTGCGGCGCTGGCGGAGCCACTACAACTTGCTTTCGGTATTGATGTTACTTCAGCAAGCTTCAGCAAGCGCCCGTTTTGCAAGCTCTCTCATGTGTTGTTTCACCTCTGACCTGCTCATGCACCATTTGAGCCATCCTGGTCGTTGGATCGGGTTATCTTGAGATTATCTTGAGATGATTTTGGGGCATAGCATCTCCGCAGTCCGGTCATTGTCCAGGCCTCCTTTTTGTTACATCCCCAGGAAGCATCCCGTAGCAGCTGTCTAACTCCCAGGTACCTATTTACTGCTAGGTAACAGGGCATTAGGGTGAAAGACACTTTTTGCCCATTTGTCTCCGCCTCCACCGGGGATCGAACCCGGAACCTCAGGGCTATGAATCCGAAGTGCTGTCCACTCAGCTGTCAGGTGCCCCCGACAGCTGAGTGCCCCTGATGGGTGCTTTCTTTTCTCTCTCTCTTCTCCTCGGTTTGTTGTGGCCCCTTCGGTTCAGGCTTGTTTTTCTAAGGCTCCTTTCCTGTTGGTATTAGCCTCTGGGGGTTGGGTCAGGGAGCTTCATGCTCTCTTCTGCCGCAGGGGTTTCTGCTCTTTTGGTCCTCGTGATAGGTTTGTTCGCTTGCAGCCGTCTCCTTCTTTTCTGGCGAAGAATGAGATGGCTGCTTTCTGGAGGGGGTCCTTGGGTTGTTGATGCTTGGTTGGTCAGGCTGGGGTGCATTATGTGTTGTGTCTAGTTGCGGCTCTCCGCCGTTATTTGCACGCCATGGCTTCCATGTCCGGGGACGCACTTTGGGTTAATACATTTTCCCTCCTTCCCTGCTCCAGGGTGCGGGTCTCTCAGACCATTCGCAGGATTATTCAGTCCAGTCAGCCTGTGGTCTATCCCCATGCCCATGACATTTGTAAGTTTGCTGCTCTTGCTGCCATCTTTGGCAACATGTCTTGGGCTGACATTCGGGCACAGGGTTTTTGGCGGTTGAACAGGGTTCTGGCTGCGCGTTACCTAGTTAATGTTCCTGGGCCTTGTTGGGTCGGAGGTTGCAGCCAGTTGTCTCAGCTTTGCGTTGGGGAGCAAGCAAAAACTGCCTCCCATGGAATTCCCTCTTGTTTTCATCTTTAAGTAAGTAGCTCCGGGGAGCCGATAGGGCTCCCCCAGAAAACCAGCGTTGAATGTAATGAAACGCCACTTTCTGGGTGAGACCCGGAGGCTCCCCGGCAACCCTCCCTCCCTCCACTCTGGGGGTTTTTGCGGGGTTTTTTATATCCAGCCTCAGAATTGGGGTCGTGGTTAGACAGTGCGAGGGGTCTGGGACTTCCCCCTTCCCCCTCCTGGGGAGAGGGGACCTGCGCATACGGTGGAGCGGCGATGTGGTGACGTCATGCTCGTTTACTCCTTTTTGTTTGGGGTGTTCTGTCCACTAGTTGGGCTCTCATTAGCAATTTCTTAACCAGAATAGGGGGTTTGTTTTGGGATGCTTGCCTTTCTGGGTGCCTGACCCGGTCGAAGACAGACATAGAATGCTTCCAACCACATGGGGGTTTCTATAGGCCATTGCTCCTCGTGCCTCTCTGAGGGAGGCCAGGTTCTGGCTCGTGGTTCCCATTAGGCCTAAGAACTCCATTCACACTGACTGATGCCAAAGTCTAATACTGTATTAGCAATATCAGTCTGGATAGCTCCAGGGAGCCTCCGGGTCTCACCCAGAAAATGGCATTTCATTACATTCAACACTGTTTCTGGGGGGAGCCCCGTCGGCTCCCCGGAGCTATCCCAGGCTGATATGCTAATGTCAGACTTTGGCATCAGTCATGTGTATGGAGTTCTTAGGCCTACCGGGGACCACGGCCAGAACCGGGCCCCCTCAGAGAGGCAAGGGGAGCAATGGCCTATAGAAGCCCCCGTGTAGTTGGAAGCATTCTATGTCTGCCATCGACCGGAACAGGCACCCAGAAAGGTAAGCGCCCCAAAACAAACCTCTATTCTGGTTAAAATTGCTACCTAATACCGAACTAGTGGATAGAACTCCCCAACCGAAAACAAGCAAATTAGTGTGACGTCACACACTGCCGCGCCGCTGTCTGTGCAGCTCCCCCCTCCCCGGGAGGGGGAAGGGGGAGCCCCAGACCCCCCGCGCCGGCTACCCACACCTCAGTTCTTGAGGCTGATGCTATAGGCGATGGTCGTGTGCTCTGGCTCCGGTGTCGCTACTGCACTGTGCTTTGAGTGTGGTGTTAGTTTTGTGGGTGCGAGAGCCAGGAGTTATCTTCAGTACTCGGGCTGCATGCGCCTAGGGCTGCCTTCCCTAGGTGCCCTGTAAGTACTGCCCTTGGGGCTTGGGGCCACCTTCCACAGGCTCCTCGGGGTCTGCCTCTGCTGGTCCGTTTTACCTTTCGGTTTTGCGGCCGCCTGTTGGGCTCTTGGGTGTTCTGTTCTCCCTTGTTACCGGCAGGTAAGAGGCAGTTTGCACTGGTAGGGGCGCAGGGTGCTGCTCAGCTTGTAATTCCCGACATCGCGGCCGGCTCTGTTCCTTGGGGTTCGCTGTCCTCTTGCGGGGTTTTGTTTTTCTTTTTGTTTTTGCCTGGTGGGGGGTTCTGTCATTTTATTCAGTTTGTTTTTGCCCTTCCACTGTTCTCCTCGGTGGCGCCCCCTGCTAGGTCCCCGTGAGTGTACACGTCCCTGGGGTTCAGCTTTAGAAGTTTGCTTGGTAGTTTTGGGCGCCGGTTTGCAGCACCCTGCCTGGGACTACCTGAGCGCGAGTCCTCTTCAAGTAAACGCTCAGGACCCTGGGAATCCCCTAGGGGGCGCGTGGGTCCGATGGATGTGACCCCGGAGTCCCCACTCGCTGTGTGCGAGTTTGAGGGTTGCTCGGTCCCCTTGTCTCAGGGTGACCCTCATTGTTTTTGCCTCTGCCACGCTGCCTGTTGGGTCGGTGATACTTTCGACCCTGAGTCCTGTGAGTGTTGCTGCTTGCTTGTGACTCAATTTACCCAATCCTCTGATGATTCTATTCGGGTACAGGCGGCACGTGCGTTGCAGTCTAGGTTTCGTCTGTTGCAACGCGCTCGGTTGGTTGCTTCCCCGGATGCCCCGGGGCTGCCCCGCTTTGCTTTTCGAGACCCGGACTTGGGGGTGGGGGTCGCTTCGATCCTGGTTCAGTCCGCACCTCCTCGTCCTTCCCCTTCTGTTCGTTCTGGTCCCCCGCCCCTGCTTCCGGCCCCGAAGCGTCTGAGGGTTTCGGGGTCGGAGCAGGGGTTACTTGATCTCGAGACTCGGGCAGCTTCGGGGGTTGCCCCTTCCGGGGGGGCGGCAGAGGCATTCGAGTCTTGTCTCCCGGCCGAAGCTTCAGGGTCTGACCAGTGGGCCCCCCTTCCTCCAGCTTTTCCGGCTGCTCCGTCCTTGTCTTGTGGGGTCGGGGCTTGGGGAGAGGACTCGGCCTCGGGTCCTGTGGTGACGGACCTCGAGGCTGGGGAGGGGCTGACTTGGGGGCCTTGGGCCCCGCTGGACCCCGCCTGGGTTTTTCTTCCCACTGAGCGGGGCTTATTGTTACAAGGAGTGGGGTTTTCTTTCCCTCCCTCTGCGTACGAGTTGGATTTGGTGTCGGCCCCTCCCCGGGTACGGTTCCGTGTTCCCCCGGGTACGTCGGTTCCGTCCTTCCGGAGGTTTTCGGCTTATCGCATCCAACCTGGTGTGGTGCGAGCGGCCTTTGCAGCTTACCTCCTGCGTGACCCGGATTATGCCTCGGAAATGGATCCGTCCACGTTCAGGTTTGGGACTTCGTTCCCTTTCTGGCTCCGTTACGAGGTTCCGGAGTCATCCTGGCTAGCAGACTGCCCCTTGTTTGGTCTGGATTCCTGGCATTCCTTCTGTCGTTCCCGCACGCTGGAGTGGCGGGAAGCTTCCACGGTGCTTCAGGTTTTCCTGGGGGGTGACCTTGAGTACCTGAATGAGTGCTTGTTTGCCCCTGCCCTTCCCCGCGATGTGGGCGTTATTCAGCTCCATGTGCAGGTTCCCTCCCTTTCGGCGGCGCTCGTGGCGGAGGACTTGCGCGCTCGGGGCCTTTTGTGTTCGGCCTTGCGGTTCTTTTCCCTCCTGGAGCTGTCTTCGGATTGGCTCGTGGAGGATGTGGGGACGCTTGGGTCCGTCCCGGGGTCCGGCACCTTGTCCTCGGCTGCGCGTTCGTCGGCTGCCTTGTTGAAGCTGTTCACGCCGATTTTGCGGGATGCGGTTTCCCTGTTCTATGCTTCCCGTCTCGCGTGTCGGCAGGCGGTGCTGGGTTCCTCCGTGGAATCTGCTTGGGCTCTGGCTCTTAGGCGTTCTTCACCTTTTTGTCCTCTCCTGTTTGGGGAGTCGGCCGTGGCGCAGTTTATTCAGGCTGCGTCGGCGGCTTGTCGTCCGATGTCGGACTTGTTGGTTTTCCGGGGGTCCCGGGGTGGGTCTTCCCGGAAAGGTCGTGCCAGGGCTCGGGGTTCCTCTCGTCGTGGTAGGCCTCTGGTGTCAGGTTTGGGGTTGGCTCCTCCTGCGGACCCTCCCTCGTCTGGTCGGCGCGGTGTTCGCGCTGTGCGGGGTTCTGGGTCTCGTAAGGGTCGCCGGCCCTTTCGCGGTTTGCCCCTTTGACGGGGCGATGGGGGGGCGGCTTGCGCTGTTCGCCCGCGCCTGGTCCCACGATTCGTGGGCCTTTCGGGTCGTGTCTCGCGGCCTGCGGTGGCGTTGGGTGGCCCCTCCCCCCTTTGGGGGGTCGGGGCTGGCGGGGCAGGCTTCTTCCCCTGCGCTCTGTCGAGTCGTCTTGGAGTGGGTACGCTTGGGCGTCGTCGAAACGACGTCGTCCCTCAGATGGGTTTCCCATCTGTTTCCGGTTCCGAAACGGGACTGCGCGGACCTGCGGTTCATTCTGGACTTGTCCCGTCTGAACCCCTGGGTTCATTGCCCCTCCTTTCGGATGACTACGCTGTCTCAGGTTCGGCTCCTCTTGGAGCCGGGTGCTTGGATGGTGTCCCTGGACCTCCGGGACGCTTATTGGCATGTCCCGATTCATCCGCGGTTCAGGGACTGGCTCGGTTTTGTAGTGGGGCGTCTGAGTTACCGCTTTCGTTGTCTCCCGTTCGGGTTGAACCTGGCACCTCGCGTGTTCACACGCCTTACACGGGTTGTGGTGGCTCGTTTGCGTCTCCTAGGTGTTCGGGTGTTGGCCTACCTCGACGACTGGCTGGTTTGGGCTCCCAGCCAGTCAGCTTGCTTGCTAGCCAGGGATTTGGTTCTTTCCCAGCTCGCCGGGTTCGGGTTCTTGGTGAACTGGAGGAAGTCCCATCTGGTTCCCTCTCAGGTTCGGACTTGGCTGGGTCTCGTGTGGGACTCTCGGACCGCCTCCTTGTCTCTCCCTCCGGAGTCTCTCCTGCGGCTGCGGTCCCGCCTTCGTCTGTTTCTGGAGGGCCCTCGGGTCACCCGGCGGTTGCTCGAGGGGCTGTGCGGGAGCCTGAACTTCGCGATGGTGGTCTACCCGCCGGGTCGGGTTTGGCTTCGACGGCTGTTCTGGTTCCTTCGGGGTTCCCCCTTCCGCCTCTCTCGCGATCGCAGAGTTCGACCCCCGGGGGACTTGCGTCGGTTGCTGCGTCACCGGCTTCCTCTTCGGGTTTTTCGGGGTTCAGTGCCTTGGCGCCTACCCGAGCCCTCGCTCGATGTGTACACGGATGCGTCGTCTCTCGGCTGGGGTTTTGTGACCAGTGCTCACCAGGCCGGCCAGGGGCGTTGGGATCCGTCCTTCCGTCGAGCTCACAGTACGGTGCGGGAGTTCGTGGCAGTGTGGTTTGCTCTGGGGAGGATTCGGGTGGCCCGCGGATCGACGATTCGGCTCCATTCGGACTGCTCTCCGGTGGTTCATTGCCTGAACCGCGGGGGTTCGATGCGGTCCTTGTCTCTTTGGGGTTGGTCGCTTCGGGTGACTCATCTGCTGAGTTTTCGGGGTTTGGCTCTCCTGGCGGTTCACGTACGGGGCGTGTCCAACGTCTTGGCCGACGCCCTGTCTCGCTTCGTTCCCCTCTCCACGGAGTGGACGGTCGACGACGAGTCCTTCCGTTGGCTTTGCCAGACGTTCGGGCGCCCCGAGGTGGACCTCTTCGCGTCGGCGTGGTCGCGGCGTCTTCCCGTTTATGCGGCGCCCTTCCCCGATTGCGAGGCCGTCGGGGTCGATGCCTTTCGGCTCGACTGGTCGAGGTGGGGGTTCCTGTACCTCTTTCCCCCAGTTCGGCTGTTGCTCCAGGTCCTGACTCGCTTAGAGACTTACCGGGGGAGAGTTGTCCTTCTGGCCCCTTGGTGGCCGGCCCAGCCTTGGTTTCAGGCGCTGGTTGCTCGGTGTCCGAACCCGAGGGTTTTCCCGCGGCTCCGCCTCTTTCAGCAGATCGGGCCGGTACGTCACGTAGCTGGTTCGATCTTCTCCTCGAGTCTTCGCGTATGGTTTTTTTGACTCGAGTCTATCATCATCTCTATGGTGATCAGGTGGCCTCCTTGTTGGTGTCCCACCTGAGGGCTTCTTCTCGGCGGCAGTATGAAGTTTCCTGGCGGTCCTTCCGTTTCTTTTTGCGTCTTCGTCGTGTTAGCTCCTTGTCTGTTCGGGTGGTCTTGTCCTTCCTCTCGTGGTTGTTTCAGGACCGTCATCTTATGCCTAACACTGTCGCTTCGTATCGTGCGGCGCTGGCGGAGCCGCTTCAGCTTGCTTTCGGTATCGATGTTACGTCTGCGCCGTTTCGCAAGCTGTCTCGTGCATTGTTTCACCTCCGGCCTGCTCATGCGTCGCCTGAGCCGTCCTGGTCTTTGGACAGAGTGCTCTCTTTCCTTTCATCTCCTCGTTTCGTTGTGGCCCCTTCGGTCCAGGATTGTTTTTCCAAGGCACTTTTCTTGTTGGCTTTGGCCTCTGGGGGTCGGGTAGGGGAGCTTCATGCTCTCCTCCGGCGCAGGGGTTTCTGCTCTTTTGGTCGTGGTGATAGTTTTGTTCGTTTGCAGCCGTCTCCTTCTTTTCTGGCGAAGAATGAGACTGCTGCGTTCCGGAGGGGTCCATGGGTGGTTGATGCTTGGTTGGTCAGGCCGGGGGTGCATCATGTTTTGTGTCCGGTTGCGGCGCTTCGCCGTTATTTGCGCGCCACAGCTTCTGTGTCCGGGGACGCGCTGTGGGTTGATCCGGTTTCCCTTCTTCCCTGTTCGCGGGTTCGGGTCTCTCAGGTCGTCCGCAGGGTTATTAGGTCTAGCCAGCCTGCGGTCTATCCCCGTGCCCATGACGTTCGTAAGTTCGCGGCTCTTGCTGCCGTCTTTGGGAATATGTCTTGGTCTGATATTCGGGCGCGGGGATTTTGGCGGTCGAACAGGGTCCTGGCTGCTCGTTACCTTGTGAATGTCCCTGGCCCTCGTCGGGCCTGTGTTGCTTTGGGTCGGCGGTTGCAGCCAGTTGTCTCGGCTTCGAGTTGAGGGGTGAGCGACGACCGCCTCCCGGGTAAGTCCCTCTTTTTCTGTCTGTGGGTAGTTAGCTCCGGGGAGCCGACGGGGCTCCCCCCAGAAAACCAGCGTTGAATGTAATGAAACGCCATTTTCTGGGTGAGTCCCGGAGGCTCCCCGGCATCCCTCCCTCCCTCCGGTCGGCGGTTTTTCGCATTTTTGACATCCAGCCTCAAGAACTGAGGTGTGGGTAGCCGGCGCGGGGGGTCTGGGGCTCCCCCTTCCCCCTCCCGGGGAGGGGGGAGCTGCGCAGACAGCGGCGCGGCAGTGTGTGACGTCACACTAATTTGCTTGTTTTCGGTTGGGGAGTTCTATCCACTAGTTCGGTATTAGGTAGCAATTTTAACCAGAATAGGGGTTTGTTTTGGGGCGCTTACCTTTCTGGGTGCCTGTTCCAGTCGATGGCAGACATAGAATGCTTCCAACTACACGGGGGCTTCTATAGGCCATTGCTCCCCTTGCCTCTCTGAGGGGGCCCGGTTCTGGCCGTGGTCCCCGGTAGGCCTAAGAACTCCATACACATGACTGATGCCAAAGTCTGACATTAGCATATCAGCCTGGGATAGCTCCGGGGAGCCTCCGGGACTCACCCAGAAAATGGCGTTTCATTACATTCAACGCTGGTTTTTTTTACAATTATTTGAATATACAGTATATGACAAACCCTTGTAGAAGTGAGCTTAGATCTCACTCTTGTGAAAATAAGCTTTTAAACTTATCACCTGTGCATGGAATTATTTAACATTCATCAAGCCCAGCAAAAAAATGACTATGGAGAATAGCTGGATCACCGGTGCTAACGATGATCCAATATTGACACACTGGGAAGGGAAGAAAAGATCCAATACATGTGTATGCGTATTAATAAACCAAATTTTCAGATGAACCCTTCATTCTTTATCAAGCAGTGATAAGCAATGTATAGAACAAAAATTCAAAGTTCTTGCATTTTTATGTCTGGTATAAACAGGGTTTATACCAGACATTATACCACAATGATGGCTGCCTTACGTGGCAGCCATCATTAGATGCTATGATTATGCTCCCTAGGGATTTCCCAATGGATGACAAAACTTCTGATGAATGATCAAATGTCCTGGTTTATGGGAATTGTGGGCCAGGTATTGTGGGAACATTATCCCCATTCTGAACACCACAAGGTCTGTGCTTAAATGAATTAATAAAATTAGCTAAGTTTGCTTCATTGAGAATAATTTTACAGTTAATCAGATCTACTTTACTAAAAGTATTGGTGCATTTTACTGTCTCCATAGAATCTATAATTATCCCTTCTAGTAGGCATCTCCCTTTGATAGTTGAGCTGTCATATATAATTCCCAGAAACCAGGACATTCACTCATTTATCAGTAATTTCAGCATTCATTGGGGGAGCATAATCATAATGTCTAATGATAGACACCACATGAGACACCTCTGCCAAACATATGCCTGTAATTGCAAGCACTTGGAATCTTTTTTAACACATTGTTTACAGCATCTTGATAAACGATGTAGGTTCATCTGAAAACTCTGTTTAATAATACACTTACACATGTACAGTATTGGGTCTTTTATTCACTTTAATTCAAACACTACAATACTGTATTAAGCTTCTCCATTGAATCAATGTTACTATAGTCATTTATGTATATATTTTATTGAGATACCCTGTATATATAGCAGACATTTGGCATTAGAAACCTACAATAGTTTTCAGGGTGGCATGCTTTGATGTGATAGCTACGGAACAAGTTTAATAATATTTCTGTAAAAAGTGTTAGGAAAGTCTACATAAAGTAGTCTGCAGTATGTATATAGTATGTATAGTGTGTATACATACACTGTATACAAAATGGTGTGCTTTTCAAGTAGGTTTTGCCAACTAGGTTTAGTTGACTAAGTTTTGACTAAGTGATTGTTTTCCAGTTTATATAAATTGTTTCAGTATTAGAATTTCATGAAAATCAGTCTGCACATTAAAAATTCATGTGGCATGTATCACTGATGATAAATAATATCAAGAAAAGCATGCCTATCTTTATCTATTTGAAACTTTATTAATCCATTCAACAAAAATATTTTAACCAAATTTTTAAAAATATAAAATGCAAGTAAAATTTATTTATATTCTCAATGTTGCATAGAAGCCTTTAAATTAAATTTACTGGTGTTGAGCATAATACAAACCTTATTTAACGCAGTGTAAATAAAAATATGTAATTCCTAAAATTACTGTATTATCAGTCATTGTACTGTTGTTAAATATGTATCATAAACAAAGTAACTAGCAAAGTCTACATGAGCTTCATGTAGAATTAACACAAAATAATGTCGAATTGTTGTGACTCAGTAACTTGTTAACTAGTGCTGATCATCATCATTATGTAAAAAGACTACAATGTGATGAGAGAAAATACAGCTGTATTGTTAGATTTGTTTGGCATTTTTAAAACTGAACACATGATTGCCACATGCATGATGATTTTATAACAATTTTGGGCAGAAAACTCATTATCCTCATTAATAGCATTAAAATATTTAGGAACAATGGTTTTTAAACAGATAAGGCTAAATTGTTAATTTAACATTGATAAAAGTTTCCTAGTTTGAGTGTTATATTTTTCCCATGCACATTTATCAGTAAATATAAGAATTTAAAAAATCTTCAATATTTATTGAAATCTAGCCTCTTGGCAACTGCCTAAAAAGTACATTATATATATACAAGTACAGGTACAGTATTCTGTATAATAAATACAGTACTGTGTATATGTATGATACTATTTTTGTGCATATACTATGTATATAAATTTATTAGGTGTGCAATATATAATTATCATTATTACAAACATTAATTAATATTTACAATTGGTTATATGTCAACTGAGGCTTAAGCGTTTTGTGGTTTTGGTATTTCGAGCAGTAAGAGTCGAGTGGCAGGCCTGGTCTGGGCTCTCGAACACCGAGTTCTAGTTTTCTTAATAAGAAAACACCATATTTACCATGTGTAGTGAAACAGATAGGGTGGGGGCATTTGCAGGATCTTGTGTTTATTGTGTGAATGGTGTCTGCAGTATTTAAGTACCTAAGTGTAATTACCACGAGTGTAATTATTGGATGAGAGCTATGCTTGTAGTATTTCATCTTCCTACAAGCTTTGTCATGTGACATTTTGAAACTGTTATTTGTGTATATGTGTATTAAGTAAAATTTTTGTGTTTTAGTTTTACTGGATATGAACTTTGTATTTGTGTATTTTATTTGCACATTAATTTCATGCATTTTGTATTTTTACACACTAGAACATGAAAAGGAATACTGGAATATAACATATTGCTTCTTTTTCAAAGTGGATTGTATACTAGACATAGCCAGAAAACACAAACCTGCAAGACAATAAACATACAGTACCAAGAACTCATTGCTGGCAATTTGAAGTAAAGTATGAATGATCTTTATTTTAAAACCATTAATACTGATAAAAACCTACATTCTCTGAAACAAGACTTAATTGTTACAGTTGCACATATGTATTCAAAATATACTTTTAAATTCTAAAGTACAACAATTGCTTGAATTATACAGTTTAATGACATTTTGAGTTTCCCACAATAAACTTAAACAATGTTTACCGGAGATTATTATGTACATAAAAACTATCCTCGTATCATATTATGTAAACCTTACGTGAGAAAATACTTTATCCACAATACTATCTCTCCAGAAGACATATTCCATATTGACCTTGAGTAAAAAAAGTTATATTTTATGTAAAAAAAAATGCTGTTTCTTTTGAAATGGTTGGATGTGCAAAGATGATTATAGGACAAAAACTGTTACTGTAATATAAGAAACCTATTCTACTGCAACAACTATGGTATTCACATTTCCCAAACTACAGTGCTGAAAAACTCAAATGATTAATTACAACTTTCTTAATATTTGTTGGTTAATTTATCTGCTAATCTTTCATCAGATATTGCTCTCTTTGTAAGCATTTGACCAATGTGGATTTGGGTAGCAAGTCCTACTGTTACCTCTTCGTGGTTTTCCCCCTAAGTCACACAAGCGATGAAGACACATTACACACACACACATGCACACATACATAAAAAGACAAGACCTATGAGGAGAGGTTAGAGGCATTAAATATGCTAAAACTAGAAGATAGAAGAAAAAGAGTTACACAATAGTAACAATGATTGATAAAATTGATAGGGGAAAATTTCTGAGACCTGGAACTTCAAAAGTAAGAGGTTATAAATTTAAACTAACTAAACAAAGCTGCCAAAAAAATATAAGAAAATTCACTTTGGCAAACAAAGTGGTAGACAGTTGGAACATGGTAGGCGAGAATGCTTCCAACCACATGGGGGTTTCTATAGGACATTGCTCCTCGTTGCCTCTCTGAGGGGGCCAGGTTCTGGTTCATGGTCCCTGGTAGGTCTAAGAACTCCATTCACACTGATGCCAAAAGTCTAATATTAGCATGTCAGCCTGGATTGCTCCGGGGAGCCTCCGGGTCACACCCAGAAAATGGCATTTCATTACATTCAACGCCAGTAACTTCACAAACAAGAGAACACAGATTCAAGCTAAGGAAACAAAGGTGCCAAAAAAATATTAGAACGTTATCATTTACAAACCCAGTGGTAGACGGTTGGAACTAGCTATATGAGTGAGAAGGTGGTGGAAGCCAAAACCAAAAGTGGTTTCAAAGCGTTATATGACAAAGACTGTTAGGAAGACGGGTCACCATGAGCGTAGCTCTCATCCTGTAACTACACTTAGGTAATCACACACACGTGTGCACACACACAACATTAACACATACACATACTCCTGGTGCTGAATACCCTAACTTGTTTCAATTACTGGGCCCGCATGTTTAAATCCCAACATAACATTAACAATGCTATTTTGATTACTAACCTACAAATATAGGATGTTAGGGGCTAGAACTGCCATTATTTTTTCAAACACATATTTATTACTTTCATATTTACTTTCAAACACAAACTATTGAACTGTATACAGTATTTAACTTGTGCACTCCACACACTGGAGAGCTGAGACAAAAGGAAACATACCAAATAATTATTTCAAAAGTTACCCTCTATTGAGAGAGAGAGAGAGAGAGAGAGAGAGATACAGTTTCCGTGGTGCAGTGGTAAAACACTCGCCCGGCGCTTCATGAGCGCTTTGGCCTGGGTTCATATCCTGGCTGGGTAGAATTGACTGGGCGCCAATCCTTAACTGTAACCTCTGTTCACCCAGCGGTGAATGGGTATCTGGTTGTTAAACGATTTGGCAGGTTGTATTCCAGGGTAAATTAGGATTAAGGACCTGCCTGAAATGTCTAGTGCTAGTGGCTTTACAAGAATGTAAGAATGCTTGTATACATAAATGAAAACAAAAGAGAGCGTGTGAGCACTTTCAACTTGATAGCAACCTATAAATTTTAAACATATACAGTACTGTACATTTTAAAATACTGTATAACAGAATACAACTTTTTAAGCAATCACAACCTGATATCTAGCCATTATATCGCAGTATAATTACAAATTCATAGTAAAGCATGTTGAATGTTTCCTAACCTTTCTAAGGCATAGCCCCTCTCCAGCCTAACCAGGGTATAATGCTTCTCTGGCTTATTTAGGCATAGCCTTTCCAGACTACCCAAAGCAAAGCCTATCTAATAAAAAAAAAAGCAGTATTACAATACATACATCCCCACACATGTAAAAAATCAATTAAAATATGAAGTCATTCCATTTTAACCGGTGAACGTGAATAGTAACTTGAGACAATCATATGTCTACATGCAACTGCATAATTGTTTCCTTTAATATAATTAATAAGTTTTTAAAAAAATACAGTAAAACATTTTTTTTACTCCCTGTAGGTCATATCCTTTCATTGTTTATTTAATACTACTCTACATTCAATGAAAAACTTGTGAAAGTATACTTTTGAAATATTGAAACATTTCTGAACTAGATTAACTTGTAGTGCATTCCCTTTTCAGTCTTGCATCAGTACATGCTTATCAGACCATATTTAACATTATTCTAAAGTTAATTGAGTTTATCAGCGTGTTTCACATTGTGAGTGAGCATTAGTGAGCAGATGAGTGTGATTCTTACATCAGAATGAAAATTTCTGAGTTGGTTGTCAAATTAGTAAACTAAATTTTTTAAACAAAAATTCAGGTTTTGCAACCTTGGAGTATACATGTCATTAAATTTTGTCTTTAGAACAATAAAACTTATTTTCATTACTTCCAGGAAAGGGTAGTAATGACATGTACAGTACTAAGCAAGAACTAAGATTCACAGAGTATGTCAACAATCATAGTTGTTTGATTAATCTACATTAACAGATGTCTGAAAGCCAAATACCAGATAATAAATAAAACTTTTGTAGCCGGGGCATGTGAAGGATTATTTCTCGCCTAGAGACAAACAAGGTTTTACAATGGAAAATAATTGTTGGGGAGAAGTATTCTTGGTTTCTGTACAGTATTTATTTTGGGCTCCGTAAGTCTGTTGCAACATCACATAACCATTGTGCAAATGTAGGTTCTTGTCTTGCAGCATTAATTTGCATGTGGCTACAATAAGAATATGACTTTTAATTGTATATATCTGCATGTTTTAGAATTATATACTCCAGATTATGTACGTACTGTAAAACTTAGATTATGTTACACTCCAGTTTATGTACAGTACTGACTGTGCACTCCAGATTATGAAACATAGACCTTAAAAGAACAATTTTTTTTTTTATTTAATGTGAGAATTCATTTACAACGCAAGCATTGGAGGACTTGTCAGTCAATCTGTCCTCTTAAAAATAATGTCGCTTTTTGCTTATATGCGCACTATGGCCAAAAATGGATGTAATTTGAAATGAAATCGACTCACGAAAGTGATGTACTGTCCCGTTTTCTGTTCAAGTCCTCCGGCTTACATGAAAAGTTAGGAGAGGAAACTTTGAAATAATGTTTGTCATGACGTTTTGAAACTTTATGAGAATTTCTTACCCTCCTAACCTACCAGAGGACCCTTAACTTACTATTTTGGAAAAAAAATTCCAAATTTATTTTCATTTTTTTAATTTCAAATTACGTCCATTTTCGGCCATACGGACAAATGGTCAAAGTCAGACGTAATTTGTAAGAGGACAGGTTGTATCAGTAGTAGTAGTAGTAGTAGTTCAGCATGTTTTCAAAAGATGTAATTAAAATTATGCATGAAGTTAAGTTAACTTTTGAAAGGCTTTTAGTAAATTCAAAGGATGTGGTGAAATCTAAACAACCTTATTAATCAATTCTGCTGTGTTTTGTTAAAAATAATTTAAATTGCTGACAACTATTTTTGGTATTTATCCTGAATGTGCTATATATTTTTTATGCATTAGTATATACAGCATATATTAATGGGCATTTTAATTCACATTTATTGAGTCTGCAAAACCTTAACATTTATTATACGTATAAATGATAATTTAGTTTACATTTTTATTAAGTCATTTACAAAGATTGGTTAATCCCATCAGCTCGTCTCAATAGAATAATAGTTTATTATTAACCATTTCTAAGCTTAATGTGCTGTTTTCCGAAGTAAAATACTGAAATGCATGAAAAGGTTTGTCAATAATTTTAAATGCTGTGTAACATATAGCACCAACTACAACTGTTATGAAGGCTTTCACTGAGGAACATGGGGTTTAGTGTATGACTTAAGTATTTTCTTGTCGGAAAAACATCCTGTACACCTAGGTTCATTTAATATACAATATATCATGATCATTGATCAAAATTTGAAGCTCAGTTCAGCAGCCATGTAACGTGTTTTCAATGCCATAACCAGTTGTTAAATAATTGCAACACTTCTGCTAATCTTAAATTGCTTTGCATCTACATATTGTTTATAAGACCTTAATCACTGTTAGGTATTCTGACGAGTCCATTATCAAGTATTACTTGTGTTTCACTAATTGAACACAGTGTTCACCACAAGAGCATGGTGTGTGTGTGTGTGTGTATTTATGTATGTTCATGTATGTGTTTAGAAGGTACAAACACCCACTGGCATGAATGTGAAAAAATTCCAGTCAAGATATCAAGTCACAACAGGGGTGGAGAGACATTTAATCTCTCTATAACCTGTGTGTTCCTCCTGCCCAGCACTATGCTATAGCTTTTGGAGTTTGGCGGCACCTTTTGATAATTACTTACACTCAGGACAACTGCCACTACCTACTATCGGAACACATCACTGATGCTCCGCATCCTACTCTGAATTAAGACCTTCACACTTGGTATGCTACAAACTGGGATTTCCAGCCTGTAGCAGCACATGCATCACTGCCTGAGGATTTGACATGTCTCTCCAAATAAAGCAGTGTGTTGCTTGTAGGTACATTTCTGACATGTAATGGGAATATCCAAATCCTGGATTTCTTATTTTGTTCTTGTGACCACAGGGTCATGCAGCTAGCCCACATTACAGAGACAGGCTTCTGTCTTGGCTTCCTGACGGACATAGTCTGCCACGTTGAATTTCCGATCATTGGGGTTATTGGATTTCCTTGCCTTCAGCTCTCTATGGTGCAAACAAAAAAATTATTATATAATTTTCTGTTTATTCTACAATGATTTATGGTGCTATATAGCCTTCCAGGCTTGGCATTTTATTTTGATAGTAACACCACACAACCTCACCAACACCCACCTGGCAACAGCCATAAAGGCAAGATCGACATTAAGGCCTGTTTTCGCCGAGGTCTCCATAAAGGCCACATTGTACTCCCTTGCCAGCCGCTCCCCATCCTCTCTCCTCACTACACGCTCCCCGTTTACATCACACTTATTACCTGAAGGAGTGGAACATATTAATGTTTAGTTCTGCCTAAAATGCTGCCTATAATTAATGGTTTCATTAAAAATATACATGAATATTGTACTGTACCTACAATGTCAGCATTGCACTCACGGAATGGTCAGGAAAGGTATATTGATCTAATTACTTTCACTTCCTGCATGAAAATTGCTTGTCAGCTTTCATAGGCATTTGCAAACATAAGTATTAAGGACTTGAAGCCTGAAGGAGACTTAGAGAGATTAGGGGATGAGCACGATTTATTAAAATAACTGTTCTTACTATACATGAAATAAACTAAATGATTGAATGATGGTAACTATAGATACAACCAATATTAAATAGTTCATCCCTTTATTTACATTTAAGCCACTATCTAGTGGCCTCAATAGGGACAGGAAGCTAATGGCTTGTCGAAACCATTAGCCACATCCGGTTTCCAAAATGTCGGGAACAGAGGATCTTGCAGTACAGTTGGGTTTGTTCTTGGCTCACAATTGGTAATCCTAGGTTTGATTCTCAGGCAGGATAGATATGGTTGGGTATGATTCCTTTTGCCTAATGACTCTGTTCACCTAGCAGTAAACAGGTACTAGTACTTGGGAAATAGGCAATCATTGTGGAGTTGCACCCTACAGAAGGTTAGTAGCTCGGCCGCCCTCCTCACACACATTATGTATTTATGTGTGTAATTACCTAAGTGTAGTTACAGGATGAGAGCTACGCTCGTGGTGTCCCGTCTTCCCAGCACTCTTTGTTATATAACGCTTTGAAACTACTGACGGTCTTGGCCTCCACCACCTTCTCCCCTAACTTGTTCCAACCGTCTACCACTCTGTTTGCGAAATTGAATTTTCTTATATTTCTTCGGCATCTGTGTTTAGCTAGTTTATATCTATGACCTCTTGTTCTTAAAGTTCCAGGTCTCAGGACCTGGAACTGATTCCCTATCGATTTTATCAATTCCTGTTACTATTTTATATGTAGTGATCATATCACCTCTTTTTCTTCTGTCTTCCAGTTTTGGCATATTTAATGCCTCTAACCTCTCTTCGTAGCTCTTGCCCTTCAGTTCTGGGATCCACTTAGTAGCATGTCTTTGCACCTTTTCCAGTTTGTTGATGTGCTTCTTAAGATATGGGCACCACACAACTGCTGCATATTCTAGCTTTGGCCTAACAAAAGTCGTGAACAATTTCTTTAGTATATCGCCATCCATGTATTTAAAAGCAATTCTGAAGTTAGAAAGCGTGGCATAGGCTCCTCGCACAATATTCGTGTGTGTGTAAATCACGAAAATTAACACGTGATGAAAAATGTGACATTGTCAAACCACGAAGGAAGAATTGAAACAGGTATTTCCTTAAGTACTTTCGTATTTAATAATCCTTCTGAAGATGTATTATTAAATGCGAAAGTACTTAAGGAAATTCCTGTTTCAGGTTCTTCCTTCGTGGTCTGACATTGTCATATATATACTAGTATATATATATATATATAATATGAAAACTCCACAACCCAGAAGTGACTCAAACTCGGACCCCCAGGAGCATATTGCAACTGGTGTACACAGTGCCTTAAACCACTCGATCATCAGTGACGGTACAAAAAGTGGTGATAGCCGAGGCTATTTGAACCATCACCCCGATGGCACTTTGATGGTAATTCCGGGCATAACTTTTCATCAAATTACCTTTTTTTATGGGGCCACGTGAGCAACACAAATGCGAACAAGTTTGAGTGGTCCCCAAGCATATATGCGAATGAAAACCCCACACCCCAGAAGTAACTCGAACCCCAGACTGCCAGGAGCACTATGCAACTGGTGTACAGGAGACCTTAACCACTCGATCATCAATGACCGTACAAAAGATGATGGTAGCCGAGGCTATTTGCTCATCATCCTGACGGCACTTTGATGGTAATCTTGGGCATAGTTATTTTATCGAATCACCTCACTTCGATAAAATTTATGCCTGCATCTACTTATCTGTCCCTCTACTCACGTGTAATGATCAATATTCTTACATGTGTTTCTCTATCACCTGTCCCATCCACTCACCTGTTGCACCCACTTGCCTGTCCCACTCACCTGTTGCACCCACTTTGCCTATTGCACTGCTCTTTGTCTCCTGCTCAATCTTCCTTTGTAGTTGTTGACTCTCGTAGTGCCCTCATGGCTCTTGGGTCCTTTAATCCGGTTCATCCAGTGGTTGTCGAGATCCAGCATTGGTTGTTTTTTGTTCACAGTAAATTTAAGTCAGTTGAGTTTTGTTGGGTTCCCAGCCATATTGATGTCTCTTTAAATGAGCATGCGGATGCTGCCGCCAAGGAAGCTGTCCGCTCTTGTCCCATCTCTCGTAAAGGTATTCCTTATTCCGACTTTTACCCGGTTATCCATTCCTCCATCCTTACCCGTTGGCAGGCTTGTTGGTCGTCTGTTACTGGTAACAAACTACGTTCTCTTAAAGGTTGTGTGTCCTCGTGGCTGTCCTCCTACCACCATAACCGGCGATGGGAAATGGCTCTGGCGAGGTTGCGTATTGGCCATACTCGCTTAACTCATGGTCACTTGATGGAGCGCCGCCCTGCTCCTTATTGTCCTAATTGCATTGTCCCTCTTACGGTCATGCATATCCTTGTTGAATGTCCTGACTTCTGGGACGAGCGTGTGTCTTGCTTTCCGACCGTCCCCCGCGGTCGCTTGTCTCTCGATAGTATTCTTGGTGCCTCGGATACTTTTGATATCGTTCCCCTTATGCGTTTCTGTTCTCGTATTGACGTCCTTGGTGATATTTAGCGCCCTCTGATTATCCCGCACATTTGATGGTGCTACATAACCTTCTCGGTTTGGTGCCTTCTTTGATAATTACTTACTTGCCTGTTGCACCCACTCACCTGTCCCACCCACTCGCCTGTCCCACCCATTCGCCTGTCCCACTCACCTGTTGCACCCATTTGCATGTCCCACCCACTCGCCTGCCCCACCCACTCACCCACCCAATTGCCTGCCCAACCCACTCACATGTCCTATCCACTTACCTGTCCCACCCATTCGCTTGTCCCACCCATTCGCCTGTCCCACCCACTCGCCTGTCCCACCCACTCGCCTGTCCCACCCACTCACTTTACCCACCCAGTTGCCTGTCCCGCCCACTTACCTGTCCTACCCACTTACCAATGAGCATAATAACCACATCATCTTGGGCGTATTCGTGAACCTCGGCCAACCACGCCCTCGTGTTATCATAACTGTTCTTGTTCATCACATCATAGAGTAATAGCAGTGCTGAGAAAAGAAAAGAACAGTGCTACAGGTATTGCATTAGCTGTAACACGTCAATAACAATAATAATATAGTACTAAAAATATAATAATAATAATAATAATAATAATAATAATAATAATAATAATTTATACACCAGACAATATATTGGACAGGCTAAAGTGGTTCCATAGTGAGTACAATTATTGTTTATTATATAAAGGCACTAGTTATGCTAGTACCACAGCTCTATAGAGCAGTACTGCTAGTACCACAGCTCTGTAAAGTAGTACTGCTAGTACTACAGCTCTATAAAGTAGTACTGCTAGTACCACAGCTCTGTAGAGTAGTACTGCTAGTACCACAGCTCTATAGAGTACTGCTAGTACCACAGCTCTATAGAGTAGTACTGCTAGTACCACAGCTCTGTAGAGTAGTACTGCTAGTATCACAGCTCTGTAGAGTAGTACTCCTAGTACCACAGCTTTGTAGAGTAGTACTGCTAGTACCACAGCTCTGTAGAATAGTACTGCTAGTACCACAGCTCTGTAGAGTAGTACTGCTAGTACCACAGCTCTGTAGAATAGTACTGCTAGTACCACAGCTCTGTATAGTACTGCTAGTACCACAGCTCTATATAGTACTGCTAGTACCACAGCTCTATATAGTACTGCTAGTACCACAGCTCTATATAGTACTGCTAGTACCACAGCTCTATATAGTACTGCTAGTACCACAGCTCTATATAGTACTGCTAGTACCACAGCTCTATATAGTACTGCTAGTACCACAGTTCTATATAGTACTGCTAGTACCACAGCTCTATATAATACTGCTAGTACCACAGCTCTATATAGTACTGCTAGTACCACAGCTCTATATAGTACTGCTAGTACCACAGCTCTATATAGTACTGCTAGTACCACAGCTCTATATAGTACTGCTAGTACCACAGCTCTATATAGTACTGCTAGTACCACAGCTCTATATAGTACTGCTAGTACCACAGCTCTATATAGTACTGCTAGTACCACAGCTCTATATAGTACTGCTAGTACCACAGCTCTATATAGTACTGCTAGTACCACAGCTCTATATAGTACTGCTAGTACCACAGCTCTATATAGTACTGCTAGTACCACAGCTCTATATAGTGCTGCTAGTACCACAGCTCTATATAGTACTGCTAGTACCCACTTCCAGCTGGAACTTGGAATAAGACAAACAGTAATGATAAATATATACACTTTAATAGCATTAGGGAGATTAAATAAAAAAGTAGCACTAAACCAGCACAAATGCACAGTATAGCTCTATGAAGTTCATAAATTAAAATTTACAAATATAATTAAATACTGTACTCAAATATCTATACCTGTAACTTGTCAAGTGCTCGTGGTCCCTGCTTATTCCCAGCAATATATAATTCATTAGTGGATCCTAACTGCCCCTCGGGGGATTCTACCTGTCCCTCGGTGGATCCTTCCTGCCTCTTAAAAGATGTGTCTCTCAGTGGATCATGCCTGTCCCTAAGTGGATCCTTCCTCTTCCTAAGGGGATCCTTCTTCGCCCTCAGTGGATCCTTCCTGCCTCTTATAGGATCTTTCTTGGCCCATATTGGACCCTTCTAGTCTCCAAGAGGATCATTCCTGTTCCTCAGTGGATCATTCCTGTCCCTCAGTAGATCATTCCTGTACCTCAGTGGATTACTCTAATCCTTCAGTGGATCTTCCCTGTCCTTCACCAAGCTCAGAAAAGTGCAGGGGCGGGAAGAGATTAATTTTTGTGTCCCGAAGCCAAAGACGCAGAAAGTTGCGAAATGAATCATGTGAGAAACTCTGATTCTGCTCTACTTGCAGAATCCAAATTTGCAGAATAGGAGCCCGCTGAGATAAACAGATGTTGAGGGGGGGCGTTGCATCCTGGGGAAGGTCAGTAGTTCGACGTTGGGTGGAGGGGGGGGGGGCTTAGATGCAAACCAAAAGTATAAATCCACAGGCTTCTTGTCCCGGACAAAACTAATTATTGTAAAATCTACTCAAGTATTTATTTTCAATTTTCGTTAAAACATGCTACTGAAGCTGCAAATGTTGGTGGCTGGAGTGAGGTGGTTGCTAGAATATAGTGTTCGCTGGAGTCAGGTGGCAGCAAGACTGTGGAGATCGTTGGAGTCAGGGGGTCATTGGAGTGAGGTGATCGCTGGAGAAAAATGGTCGCTAGAGTCAGGTGGTCGCTGGAGTCGGGTGGTCATTGGAGTGGGAAAGTTGCTGGAGCCACAAGGTCCCTATAATCAGGAATAAAAGACCAAGAATCCTGCCAATCACCTCACAACGATGTTAAGGAGTTCAAGCTCGCATGTCAAACTCCTAAAATTACCTTGAAACAACACACTCACTATTCTATCAGAGGAACTCAAGGTAATATAAATGCAAATCAGAAATCTTCTTGCTGGGTATAGTAAATCCTCTTCTTGTATACAGAAGAAACTTCTTATGTCTTGTTTGAGCTAACACGTGAGCGCCGAAGAAATGAAGATCATATTGGTGCACTTTTATATTCCCTAAAGTTTATTCATCAGCATAAATGATTTAAAATTAGTTTTTTATCAATACCGGTATCTGAAATTCTTTTCATGAAACATTCAAACATAATTTAAAGTCAACAATGTATAAATTTGTTCGGTCTGCTTTCAAAATTTAAGTAATAGAATTAAGATAACGTCTCTACAGTAAGAGAACGCTTCTTTGTCATTGATGACCATCAAGAGGATTCAACAGTGAAGCTCATTCCTAATTTGGACTTGAATAAAAAATAAAATGAATCTGATAACGAAACCTGGTGTGACTTAACTGACAGTGGGTAGGAGAGAATGAAGAGTTAATATATTATCCGCTGTCGAAATACATTAACCTCAGTTCTATGGTGCAAGTGTGATTAGGGTAATTGAAATAATGCAATCTGTCCTCAGGGAGGAAATCTGCTCATGGGAATGGATTGAGAACGACTACATAATTAGTGCTATTATCTACTCTCAATCCATGGTTAGGTTAAGGTTTGACTAGGTTAGGTTTCATTACGTTGGGTTATGTCAGTATGAGCTATTACTGATGATAATGTGAAATATAGAATTCAAAAAACTGTTTTATTGTACCCGAGAATTCCGTTTACAGAAAACCTAATTTTTAAAAGAAAATATTTTTCAGCATATACTCTATATTTTAAACCAACTATATATAATACAATAAAGTTATAACTTGATGATAATCTTTATTCAGGACAAAGTTTACATGTAGACTATTACTAGAATGGTAATATGCTCTTATATCATCATAACTATCCAAGTATCTAGATAACTATCAAAGCAGTTTGAAAACGGGTGTGCATGGTTTCTCATGGCAAAATATTTGCTCTGAAGACAGGCTCAATAATGATGAGAAGGCGCAAAACCAGCATGATAAAATAATCTTGAAAAGGACATGGCAAGGAACTGAAAAGTTCGGGAATCGATCCTTCAGTCTTTATCCTTATAACCACATTCCAGCTAACGCAAATATTCAGCGAAGGCCATCCAGTTCGACTTTGGAAAAAAAAAAAAAACACAGGACAGCTATGGAATCCAATTAAACTGAAATACATTCGATGTTACTTTCGGGTTCGTTCTCGACTCAAAATCTGGAATTTCGGGTTCGAATCCTGGAGGAGGAATAGAAAAAGTTGGACGCGTTTCCTATCACCTAATGCACCTGTCCACCTGGCCAGGTGGGTGCCCAGGAGTTAGTCAGCTTGTTGTGGGGTTGCATCCTGGGAAGGGTCAGTAGTTCGACCTTCGGAGACGACGCCGATATAAGCCTAACATACATACATATATATGCGAACAAGCCTGAATGGTCCCCAGGACATATGCAACTGAAAACTCACACCCCAGAAGTGACTCGAACCCATACTCCCAGAAGCAACGCAACTGGTATGTACAAGACGACGTATGATTAAGGCGTCTTGTACATACCAGTTGCGTTGCTTCTGGGAGTATGGGTTCGAGTCACTTCTGGGGTGTGAGTTTTCAGATACATATATATATATATATATATATATATATATATATATATATATATATATATATATATATATATATATATATATATATACATATATATATATATATATATATATATATATATATATATATATATATATATATATATATATATATATATATATATATATATATATATTATTAAATATGACCGAAAAAGTAAGATTAATAATTCTAACACGAATTTTCTCAATCTTTCGTACATTACGCTTCACTGTTGGAGGTAAATCAAAAATCACTTCTCCAAAATTCATTTTTATTTCTAGTCTGACGCGACACGGGCGCGTTTCGTAAAACTTATTACATTTTCAAAGACTTCACAAATACACAACTGATTAGAACGTATCTCTGATTTCATATCTACATTTGAGTGAGGTGGTAAGGGTGATGTGGCATTAACACAAGACAGAACAGGAGGGGATATTAATAGGGTATTAAAAGTATCAACACAAGACAGAACAGAAACAATGGGTATTGAATAGAAGTGTTTGTAGAAAGCCTATTGGTCCATATTTCTTGATGCTTCTATATTGGAGCGGAGTCTTGAGGTGGGTAGAATATAGTTGTGCAATAATTGGCTGTTGATTGCTGGTGTTGACTTCTTGATGTGTAGTGCCTCGCAAACGTCAAGCCGCCTGCTATCGCTGTATCTATCGATGATTTCTGTGTTGTTTACTAGGATTTCTCTGGCGATGGTTTGGTTATGGGAAGAGATTATATGTTCCTTAATGGAGCCCTGTTGCTTATGCATCGTTAAACACCTAGAAAGAGATGTTGTTGTCTTGCCTATATACTGGGTTTTTTGGAGCTTACAGTCCCCAAGTGGGCATTTGAAGGCATAGACGACATTAGTCTCTTTTAAAGCGTTCTGTTTTGTGTCTGGAGAGTTTCTCATGAGTAGGCTGGCCGTTTTTCTGGTTTTATAGTAAATCGTCAGTTGTATCCTCTGATTTTTGTCTGTAGGGATAACGTTTCTATTAACAATATCTTTCAGGACCCTTTCCTCCGTTTTATGAGCTGTGGAAAAGAAGTTCCTGTAAAATAGTCTAATAGGGGGTATAGGTGTTGTGTTAGTTGTCTCTTCAGAGGTTGCATGGCTTTTCACTTTCCTTCTTATGATGTCTTCGATGAAACCATTGGAGAAGCCGTTATTGACTAGGACCTGCCTTACCCTACAGAGTTCTTCGTCGACTTGCTTCCATTCTGAGCTGTGGCTGAGAGCACGGTCGACGTATGCGTTAACAACACTCCTCTTGTACCTGTCAGGGCAGTCGCTGTTGGCATTTAGGCACATTCCTATGTTAACAAACATATCCTATGTTAACAAACATAGGAATGTGCCTAAATGCCAACAGCGACTGCCCTGACAGGTACAAGAGGAGTGTTGTTAACGCATACGTCGACCGTGCTCTCAGCCACAGCTCAGAATGGAAGCAAGTCGACGAAGAACTCTGTAGGGTAAGGCAGGTCCTAGTCAATAACGGCTTCTCCAATGGTTTCATCGAAGACATCATAAGAAGGAAAGTGAAAAGCCATGCAACCTCTGAAGAGACAACTAACACAACACCTATACCCCCTATTAGACTATTTTACAGGAACTTCTTTTCCACAGCTCATAAAACGGAGGAAAGGGTCCTGAAAGATATTGTTAATAGAAACGTTATCCCTACAGACAAAAATCAGAGGATACAACTGACGATTTACTATAAAACCAGAAAAACGGCCAGCCTACTCATGAGAAACTCTCCAGACACAAAACAGAACGCTTTAAAAGAGACTAATGTCGTCTATGCCTTCAAATGCCCACTTGGGGACTGTAAGCTCCAAAAAACCCAGTATATAGGCAAGACAACAACATCTCTTTCTAGGTGTTTAACGATGCATAAGCAACAGGGCTCCATTAAGGAACATATAATCTCTTCCCATAACCAAACCATCGCCAGAGAAATCCTAGTAAACAACACAGAAATCATCGATAGATACAGCGATAGCAGGCGGCTTGACGTTTGCGAGGCACTACACATCAAGAAGTCAACACCAGCAATCAACAGCCAATTATTGCAGAACTATATTCTACCCACCTCAAGACTCCGCTCCAATATAGAAGCATCAAGAAATATGGACCAATAGGCTTTCTACAAACACTTCTATTCAATACCCATTGTTTCTGTTCTGTCTTGTGTTGATACTTTTAATACCCTATTAATATCCCCTCCTGTTCTGTCTTGTGTTAATGCCACATCACCCTTACCACCTCACTCAAATGTAGATATAAAATCAGAGATACGTTCTAATCAGTTGTGTATTTGTGAAGTCTTTGAAAATGTAATAAGTTTTACGAAACGCGCCCGTGTCGCGTCAGACTAGAAATAAAAATGAATTTTGGAGAAGTGATTTTTGATTTACCTCCAACAGTGAAGCGTAATGTACGAAAGATTGAGAAAATTCGTGTTAGAATTATTAATCTTACTTTTTCGGTCATATTTAATAATATATGTCTACAGGAAAGACTGCTACCAAAATATACTAATATATATATATGTATATGTATATATATATATATATATATATATATATATATATATATATATATATATATATATATATATATATATGCAGAATAACCACATATGAAAAATAGAAAATGCTTAACGCGTTTTCGGCTAATTCGCCTTCATCAGAGCAAAGTAGAATGAAGATAAGTTTGCTGATCAGACCTTTATATCCGCCTGGGCAGATCACCTGACCACCAAAAATAAGTGGAGGAAAGGAATTATAAGAAAGAAGGTAACTGCAGAAGGCCTATTGGCCCATACAAGGCAGCTCCTTTTAATATCTCCAAGTGCCATACGTGTTTAAATGATTGCTATATTGTTTTGACGTGCTATATTGAGGCTTAAATAGGGATCCAACTTGTACATACCGGGGCTCACATTAAGGCTGTTGTTACAATGTTTGATCAGAGCAGACTCGATCACGTTTCGTTCAACAAAATCCTTACTTAAATATATATATATATATATATATATATATAAATATATATATATATATATATATATATATATATATATATATATATATATATATATATATATATACATATATATATATATATATATATATATATATATATATATATATATATATATATATATATATATATATATATTATATCTGGTTGCCTGTCCCCCGACACAATCCATTATATAGACTTAATATACTAGTCTTAGGCCTGTACTAATGTGCTCACTGTAACTGAAACGGCACGAAATGTACAATAGGATTCTTCTATAGATGCCGGCTTTGTACAAAGCGATAGTGCATGGCTACAGTGAGATTGAAGCACAAATAACAATGTAAAGAGGCACTATACCTACCATGGGCATCCCTGTAGTAAGCGTGGGTGACACTTCGGAAACGTTCTTGACCTGCAGTGTCCCAGATCTGAAGTTTCACCTTTGACCCGTCCACCGTCACGACCTTATTCTGAAATATGAAACGGAGAGAGAGGGGGGGAGTCAGGTCAGGTGCCTAGGACAAGATCACTTACCCAGGCAAGCATGTGGACGCATTTCATGTTTACACCAGAGGACATGAGCTCATTGACTCTAGAATAGGACAACAGCACCCCGGCAGCCTATTCACGGCTTTGTCTGTCATGTCAGATAATCGTAACTTGTAATTCAAGTTTTCTAGTTGCATTTTCTCTACGGTCGTTGCAATAGCACCACCACACTCATCGCAGTCACCATCACATAACTTATCATGACACCATCGCGAAGGATGTACCAGGTATCAACCATGTGCAACATATATATTTCCAGCCTTTGCTAGCGCAGACTAATGGATTAGACTCGCATTTCACGCTCTCCCTTTATTCTATATATATAAATAACCATCCTGTGAGATGGGAATATTAGATGAACTCATAGCTAGTTTCTGGTCTACACTCTGTAATCCTTCATATAGAAGAGCGTAACAACACATTGCTGTGTACACCCAAGATGGTTAACAAAAAATAGGTAATGAAACAAGAAGTAGTGCTTTCTTACTACTATATAAAACAGGCAGATTATAATATTCCAGTTATTGCCAATGTCCTAATATTAGAAATATGTCATTATAAAACACATAATTCAATGACAAGTTGTTATTATACATCATATAGCCACGGTGATAGTGGGATGAAGAGACCCATAGCCTCGGAGAAGGGAATACAGAGCATTCAGAGAAAACTTGCCATTTAACTCTAAATACGTATGAGTATTCACTTCTACCACCCCTTTTTTATTATTTGTGTCGTACACTTTATTATACAAGGTTACACAGTTACATATCTGATTGGTTACAAAAAGTGGACATTAAGAGGAAATAAAGGAAAGTTTGTATCCTAGAGGCTGTAGAATTCTTCGAACTCCTTCGACGCCGGGCAGGAACAAATTAAGGACGCAGCGGGCATTCCCCCTCTGGATCGCTACACTGAGGCGCTGGAAGAGTAAACATGCCGCTCGAGGGGTCTCTTGTTGTTTCAATGAACCTGGAACCAAGAACTTTAAGATACCTACTTGCACTCTCTCCCCATGGATCAAGGGGGTCTCGAATCCTATAGGAACAAAGTTGTACCGGTGATCTATTTTCCCGTACTTGGTTGACTTGTCTCTTACGCTGTCGCCACGGGTCCTGTTTGGCCAATGTATGTGGTTGCCAGGGGGGGGGATAGGCAAGTATAGTCCCATACCAGTTGTAATAATGGCAAAAGGTAAAGCTGTTAATTTGGTAGCTGTGACGTGGATTGTAATGCCTCACATGCAAGGTAATTCATTTATCGATACTAAAAAGCCTTTGCTAATTTTTTCACTATATGTTGAGTTCATGTAGATCTATTTGTAAGGCCTCAGTATCATGATGACCAAACTACACATCACAATATAAAGAAACGACGACGGTCCATCCTGGAACCATTATCAAGTCGTTTCGGTCCAGGACGGACCGAAACGTCATCGTTTCTTCATCTTCTGATGTGTAGTTTGGTCATCATATTTTCAGCCACGTTATTGTGACTCTTCGTCTATCTCAATATAATTTTCACTTCCCACGTTACCATAAATCTTAGTTTTATCTGCAAATATGGTGATGTGGTTTGTAATATGCTCATCTATGTCAATGATGTATACGACCAAAAGGGTTGGCCCATAATGGACCCCTGCTGTACCCCTCACTAACTTCTCCAGTCAAATTCTTATCCATTTAGCACGATCCTTTGTTTTCTTTACTTTAACCCTTGTTTAATCCATTCTTGTATTCTACCATTTATTTCATGTGCCTGTAATTTCTTTGAAAGTCTTTCAAGTGATACCTTATCAAAAGCTTTAGCAAAGACCAAGTAAACTGCATCTACTGGAAATCCTTTTTCCTGAATAGCTGGTTACCCTTTCCAAAAATGTGAGCAGGTTTGTAAGGCAGGATCTGTTTGTAACAAACCCATGAACAAATCCACAAGGGCCGTGACGAGGATTCGAATCTACGTCCGGGAGCATCCCAGACGCTGCCTTAATCGACTGAGCTACGACATGGTCAAAAAGAGTTGAAACCGAAGTTCTACTGAACTTACTGGATTCTGCAGCCTCTCTGAGGCACAAACCAGGGTTTTACACAACTCCCCCATGCACTCGAGCTATGTCAATAGGCCGTTCAAAGGCCTATGTAAATAGGCCCTTGTGGATTTGTTCATTTGCTGCATCACGCCATTGTGATTTCTGTGTGTAACAAACCCATGTTACGTTGATTTTACAATTTGTTCATTCTGAGTTAGTGAATGATTCCCTCCCTTAATTCTCTCCATGAGCTTGCAGATGTGTGATGTCAAGCTGATCCGACGTTAGTTTTCTGCCTAGCTCTTTCTGCCATTTTTTGAAAATTGGGATGACATTTGCATATTTCCAATCGAGAGGAACTATCCCTTGGTCCAGAGATTTTCTGAAAAGGAGTTTCAGTGGTTGGCACAGTTTATCTGCCAGTTCCTTTACCACCTTGGATTGAATTCCGTCTACACCTGGGGCTTTTGAACTATGTTACTTTGTCATTTCTCTTCCTGTGTCGCACATTTTGGGTATATCCCTTAATTCGTTCTCTTCAATTCCCTCAAACATGTGTGTGGGTAATGGGATGTCGTCTAATGTTTCTAGTGTGAACTCTGATGTAAAGTATTCATTCAAAGTGTTTGCTGCCCTCTTATCATCCATTATAACTTGGTTAGTCTCATCTTTTAATGGTCCTACCGAGACATTTGTTTTGGTTTTACTTCTTATGTAGACATAGACCGACTTTGGCTCTTTCTTTATATTATGGGCGTTTATTTTCGTAGTTTCTTTTGGCTACACACACAAATCACAATAGCGTGATGCATCAAATGAATAAATCCACAGTGGCCGTGACGAGGGTTCGAACCTACGTCCGAGAGGATCCCTCTTGGACGTAAGGCAACGTCTGGGCAGTGATATCTGTGTGTAATGAAGTAAGGACGAAGAGGCGGAACAGCCTATTGGCAGAGCTCGGGTGCATGGGGGGAATTGCGTAAAACCCTGGTTTGTGTCTCGGAGAGGCTGCAGGATCCGCTATAGATCAGGATGATTTCCCGGTTGCAATTATGTTATCATGTCGTAGCTCAGTCGATTAAGGCAGTGTCCGGGATCCTCGCGGACGTAGGTTCGAACCCTCGTCACGGCCCTTGTGGATTTGTTTCTTTTGGCTGTTCTGATCTGAGTGGCTGAATTTAATGCCCTTTTCAATACCTCATAATCTATGTCGCTCGGCGTTGAACTTTTCGATTCTGTGCTGATACAAAACAATACATTAAATAAAACAGGACCTGTCCCTAGGACAATGTTTTTATTTTTATTTATGCATTTATTTATATATGCAAGAGTTCTGACATTCTTGTACAGCAACAAGCACACATAGCATTTCGGGCAAGTCCTTAATTCTATTTTTCACACACACACATCTCCAGGAAGCAGCCTATAGCAGATGTCTAACTCCTAGATACCTATATCATGCTAGGTGAACAGAGTATCAGGGTGAAAGAAACCCTGCCCATTTGTTTCCGTCACCGCCGTGGAGGCGGAAACAACATTGTTTCATAACATATTGGAAAATAGATAAATTTAGATTCCATATATGAAAACAAACCTTGCAAGGAATGGAACACAGCCTGAGGGCGGGCAACACTTTTACTGAGCTAGGCTGTCGAATTTTCCCGCGTGTCCTGCGATTCCTATTCAAATTAATTCACACCAAATAGTATGAAGTGACAAGCCTCAAGCGATACTTTTAGCGGTGAATATTTAACTTGAACACGGCGTTGCATTATATTTGCATGCATTCCTTCTTCCTTGAGAGATAAATAAATGAAGAGGTGAATTTTGCTTCAGTCTTTTGTCCAAGCTGCAGCGCATTCATTAATTGTTAACGTCATGTGCATCCAAAACTGCTGTCCACTCCAATATAAATTAACAATATATATTTTAATTTTGTGCATAGCACCCAGATAAGTTAAAACTAGATGTTTTTGTTCTGTTTGCAAATTATTGTATTTATACGTGAAGCATTTAGAGATGCGATTCGAACGGTGTGAAGCACAGAAACGTTCGGACATTTCAGTTGTGAGTTCAGTGTCGTCTGGTTGTGTGGCGCGGGAGGTGCGGTCGTCAGGTGTGTGGTGCGGATTATTATATTATTGATTTAAAGGGATATTTACAAATAAGACTGACGATATATGGAAGAAAGCGATTGCTTTATTTCGCTACTATCATGAGATATTCGATTCTTTGGTTAATTAATTAAGGGTATATGGGTGAACTCTCAGGTGTTGGGATTGTTGTATTGGCACGAACAATGGCCGAAAAAATGAAACTTGGAGTACCCACGTACACCGGAACTGTACAGGGACACCGTAACTGTACGTGGACAGCGTACCGTAGCTGTACAGGGACACCGTAGCTGTATAGGGACACCGTAGCTGTACAGGGACACCGTAACTGTACAAGGACACCGGAACGATACAGATGAACCAGCTCTGAGAACATTCAGTGACAAGGTAAGCACACATTATTAAATTAACATTATTTACCCATCCAGTTGGACTGGTTGGTACAGCGTTGGTCTGGCTTCTTGCAGGCTACTCTTCGATCCCCAAGGGTCTAAATGGTTGGGTATCATACCTTCGGTCCTATCCTAGCTCCTTGTCCTCATACCCCTCCCAAGTGCCATGTTGTCATACTGACTTAGCAGTTTTCCCTGACAATTACCGTACTTGTGCACACGGAAACTATAAATTTACAATATATTTTTTTGTTAATAAAAAAAAGTTCGAGTCCTGTTGCTTATTTACGTGTATTCGTTGTTTTATTATTAAAGTATAACGGAGACATTCAAATAAATTTAAAGATTTTTAGATGTCCTGTTCAAATTTGTTTAATATATTTAAAAGACAATTGAAAAGTAATAGTATAGTACTGTTATTGTATCTTAAAAGCAACAGAGAAATGTGAACATGAGATAATCTTTTGTTTATATTATAAAATAAAAAAAGCCTAGGAAAGGAAAATAAGCATATTCTTCCCTTGTGAGGCTTTTGTTGCAATTGCAACAATGGAATATTTTATATAAGGCTTGTATAGTTTTATTTAGTTGTTTTGAGAGCTGTGTATTTAGTGCTAGTGTCATCAGTAAATCTACATCTATAGACTTTGACAAAGTTCATCACTGAAATGTGTAAGTACTTCATTCATAATGATGTGCTGGCCGAAATCTTAGCAAAGTATCCAAAATTTGCTTACTGTAAGTAATGCATGCACATGACTGTAAAGCTGCCGCCCAGTTAGGGTGGGTGTGGAGCAAGACTGAGTAACTGTGTGATTCATCATAGATGTAAAGTGCCTTGTATAGTGACTGTTGTGAGCCTCTTGTTGAATCACTTGTGACACAAAAGATTATTGATGTGTGTACTCACCTAATTGTGCTTGCGGGGGTTGAGTTTTGGCTCTTTGGTCCCTCCTCTCAACTGTCAATCAACTGGTGTACAGATTCCTGAGCCTACTGGGCTCTATCATATCTACATTTGAAACTGTGTATGGAGTCAGCCTCCACCACATCTCTTCCTAGTGCATTCCATTTATTAACTACTCTGACACTGAAAAAATTCTTTCTTACGTCTCTGTGACTCATTTGGGTACTAAGTTTCCACCTGTGTCCCCTTGTTCGTGTCCCACCCGTGCTGAAGAGTTTGTCTTTGTCCACCCTGTCAATTCCTCTGAGAATTTTGTAGGTGGTTATCATGTCTCCCCTTACTCTTCTGTTTTCCAGGGATGTGAGGTTCAGCTCCTTTAGCCTTTCTTCGTAGCTCATTCCTCTCAGTTCCGGGACGAGCCTGGTGGCATACCGCTGAATCTTCTCTAACTTTGTCTTGTGTTTAACTAGGTATGTGTGTTTGTGTGGGTGATTAAATATGTATGTGTATGTATATATGTATACTTATGTATATGTACATTATGCATGAGTATGTGTATATGTATATATAACATTAATAGTTTTGTAACTAGCATCAAAAGATTATTTGCTTAGCTAAACGAACTAGAGGGTTCAGTTCTTGAACCGATTATGTGCCTCTGTAATCCTTTACACCACCGCCCACGGGATGGGTATGGGGTGCATAATAAAGAAATAGAATTGAATTGATAACAATAATGACTCGCTTGGATATGTCATTGGAAATGGAGTTAATATCGCTATTGCGAAATTTTCACAGTCAAAAGTTTCAAGAATGGAATTCCAGAGCTGAGGAACGTCATTTTCTGCGATAATCTAGTTATTTGCCGATCTCTTTTCAATAGTTGCTAGTTTGGCTTTTATGTCGACAGCTTTTTAGCTTCCAAATTTAGTTATTTTCTAAACCAATTGCATCTAAAAATTATCCAAATCAATCCGCAGCAACGTTTAAGTTTTTCTAACATTACTCTGCTGCATTCTTTTTGAATTTTGTAGTTTTTCAAATGACCTGAACTTAGTAAATTGTTCAGTAGTTAAAAATCAATGATGCTCGAAAATTGCATTTGAAAGCTCTGAATGGCTGTTTTTCACGAGTTTCAAGACCTATCGTGTGTGTGTTTAGGTTTGGAAAATACTTAAGTGCCATGTTAACATCACCTTTAAATTATTTCTTGAGAGTCTTCTATGTTAACAAACATAGCATGAAGTATTTTGTCAAATTCCAATAATTTGGTGTTCAAATCACTTAAAGGTGAGGAATTACAGTATCTGTAAAAAATATAAATCTACAAACCCACATGTCAGACAATTCTTGAGAAAGATTTTTTGTTGTCAACACCAACGACGTATTTCATCCAATCAACAAATTGTTTAAGGACAGAACCTCTCTACCCAGTGGGCACGATTTGCAAGAATGGCGTTGGCTCGACGTTGTTGACGTTGAATCAGCAGTGTCATTGACGTTGAATCAGCAGCGTTGTTGACGTTGAATCAGCAGCGTTGTTGACGTTGAATCAGCAGCGTTGTTGAATCAGCAGCGTTGTTGAATCGGCAGCGTCGTTGACGTTGAATCGGCAGCGTCGTTGACGTTGAATCGGCAGCGTCGTTGACGTTGAATCGGCAGCGTCGTTGACGTTGAATCGGCAGCGTCGTTGACGTTGAATCGGCAGCGTCGTTGACGTTGAATCGGCAGCGTCGTTGACGTTGAATCGGCAGCGTCGTTGACGTTGAATCGGCAGCGTCGTTGACGTTGAATCGGCAGCGTCGTTGACGTTGAATCGGCAGCGTCGTTGACGTTGAATCGGCAGCGTCGTTGACGTTGAATCGGCAGCGTCGTTGACGTTGAATCGGCAGCGTCGTTGACGTTGAATCGGCAGCGTCGTTGACGTTGAATCGGCAGCGTCGTTGACGTTGAATCGGCAGCGTCGTTGACGTTGAATCGGCAGCGTTGAAATAGTTTCGACGTTGAATTAGCGTTGCTCTTGGATATTGTCTCCACTGTGAACATTGTTGTATATAAGTAATTTGCTTTGCTCAGTAAATTCAGATTTTTTTATATTTTTGTTTAAGCACCCACGTAAATAAAATTACACAAACTGCCTAGGTTCCATTTTTCATCTACTTTCTTTAAGGCCAGCTTTAGCATTAATAATAATAATAATATTTTATTTAGGAAAAGTACATACATACATAGTACACATAGTACATATAGTACACATTAAACACCACCTCGGATACAATACAGTGATTGGTTATTCGTGGCTGTCCAATGTATTTTGCAAACACATTTACAAAACCTACTGCTTTACAAATCATTATGGGAGCACCATTAATTATCCCGGCATGATAACACGGACAAGGCAGTTAAAACTGCACGTGATGAGCCTAAAATTGAGTTAGATCTAAGCGTTCTAATACCTGGTGTAAAAACTAGTGATGAGACGATACTAACATTTTTAACGGTATTAGATTCCACTAAAGAGTCACGATTCCGATTCTTTTCATAAATATAATTGGATACTTATTTTTCTGAAAATGTTCGTATTTTAGTTTGGAAAACTTAATGATTTATATTATGAAGATAGTAAATGTATTAATAACATAATAGATTGATTTAAGAATAGAGAACACTTGGTAAATCCAGCTTAATCTTTTGGAAGAAACCTGAAAAGTGAAAAATATCATTATACATGCGGTTGTACACGCTTTAATTGTGTACTGTACAATAGAATGCAATTTATAATCTTATTTCAAAGGTAATATTGCCACATTAACTCAATTAATTAAAGCGTTGCTAATTCCGTTTTACTCAAAAAAGTAATCCTTAATATACAAACCAACCAATAAGAAACCCTGAAAACATTCCATTACCCATCACAGGTGTACATGTTATATGCGGTTTACAATACAATAAAAATTTTTAATCCTTTTTGTTTCAAATAATTATATTTGCAATAGAACCTCAGTTAAAACAAAATTGATTTTAACCTACATAATGCAAGATTTAGTGAATTAGAAAAAATATTCATATTTGAAACCCAAAACTCTTAAATTGTAATGTAAAAACCTGAGTGTGTCTGCTGTTCCTGCTTGTATTCTGTTTCTTTTTTGGCGAGTATAATACTTGACTGTTAATTATCATAATTTAAACGATGTAAATTATTTCCCTAGACGAAAAATCAATTTTGTTAAATATGTGTTAAAGAATAGTTTTAAGAATAGGAAGTCATGGTAAATTTCTCTCGATTCCAATACTGATTGGGATTACCGAAAAATGCGCAATTCCGTTAAGCGTATTAGTAAAAACCACAGTATTTCAAAGCTCACTGATGGCAGAAGGACAGTCACTGACACTCAAAGGCCAGACAGCACGAGTATAAAGAGTTATGATATATGTTTAGAACCAGGAACTATATGCACGGACAACACAAAACATCTTTGTACAAGAGTTTGACATTGTACGTAATTGCCAGAATTAGGCTGGGGTATCGACATCTACGGCAGGTGGCTGCAAGTAATGAATTCCCCAGTAGTGAAGATTCCAGTTGTGATTGCCATGTTATCAATCATTTCCGACCAAGTGGAACGAGGTACTTTGAGCTCTGTAACTACCTTCATACACTCACGATTATTGGGAGACATTCTTGTGCTGTACAATGAATTTGCTAGTGCTGGCTAATAGATTAGACTCATTTCATGTTCTCTCTTGATTCCATGTGTGACACCATCCTGCGAGATGGGGATATTAGATGAATTTATACTAATAATTCATTGTTGGGGAGACACAGCCAGTGTACATAAGCATGTTAGGCTTATATCGGAGCTCCCCCTCCCCCCAAGGGTCAAACTACTGACCCAACCCAGGAATACAACTCCACGACAACCTGATTAACTCCTGGGTACCTATTTACTGCTAGGTGAACAGTGGTATTAGGTGATAGAAAACGCGCCCAACTATTTCTGTCCCGGCTGGGATTTGAATCAATCCGAAATTCTTGATTATGAGTCAAGAATGAACCTGACTGTACTACACTCTGTATTCGATCATACAGAATAGGTTAGCAGCACGTTGTTGTGTATACCAAAGCTTGTTAATACAAAAACAAAAGTCCCGGAAATAATTTTTGAAAGGTCAACCTGTCGACAAGATAATTCATTTGCTCTGCCTCTCATATTTCAGGCCCGGTAGTAGGCTCGGGTATCGTGTCCTCGCATGGCTTATTACTCCCTACAGAATCGAACAGTAATGGCTAGCCTAGCTGGCGAAGTAATGTCTGTAATATTCTCTCTCTTTACCGTGTTTCTTCTCGCTGGAAATCATTAATACGCTGAATATTTGTTTCCTTTAAAACCGTCAACAAAGGAAAGGACCATATTTAAGTCATGATTGTATTCCCCATCACTAACTAGTTTTCCGTGTTCAACAATTGTATTTTGTCTCAAAACTAGCGACAAACAAGTCAGATGAACTTAAAACAAATTTAAGGCATTTTTATGATTTATCGGGAATGCGTTATTTTTCTTTTTGCTCACTTATCGCAAAGACATTTATGAAGTTAAATAATGCCGAATTACGGAGGAAGTCAGACACATCACAGTTTTGAAACAAGTTTTTTTTTTTTTTTAGGGCCCAAGTAGGGATATTCCTACTCGGGCCCTAAGCCTCTGGCTGGCCCACCTAAGTGTTGCTTGTTTCTGTTTTACTTGGGCGGAGTATGAGTATTTATGACTCGTATGATCGCTTCAGTAAGATTTTGCCCCATGTGTTTGACAACTTCTTCTGCTCTGTTGAATCCAAGTTGAAATCTTAATGGGTTTGTAACTGTGAACTGTGTTAGATAATGTTCCAGTGGTCTGTCGGGCATTTCTCCAGTGCTGACATTTCCTCTCATCTTCCGGAATCTGTAAGCCTATTTCCCATGCACATGGGTATCCAAGCCTGATGCGATATAAGTGTACTTCTGTTGCTCTACTGCTTCCTTTCATCAAACTAAGTGGTTCGTAGTTGGTTGAATTCTTGTACCAACCCGCAGATCCTGATGTTGCAACTGCTGTGATGTGGTCACTGTACATCTTTTGCATTGCTCTGTTTCTAATTACTTTCTTAATCTGTGATAAACTCTGTGTATGTAAATGTCTACATTTCTTCTCTTAGTTGCAAGTTTTGCAGCTTCGTCTGCAATGTCATTTCCTATTATTCCCACATGACTTGGCACCCAATTGATAAGTACCCGTCGGCCTTGTCGTTTGAGTGTTTGCATTAATGATATGACATTTGTGATCAGATGGATGTTATCACGTATGTGTTCTCGTTGCAAGGCTTCATTGGCTGTTCTCGAATCTGTATGTATGATAACATGTTGTCGGTGTTCAGCAAGAGCATGTTCCTAAAGCCTTTTAAATGGCTAGCATCTCTGTAAAGTGGAACATCCATTTGAGAGTCTCCAACTATTTACAGTTTCCTGCTTTAACTGCAGCTCCGGTTTCTTGTCCCTGCTGGTCTACTGATCCATCTGTGAAGTAAGTGAAGCTGTCGGATGCCATGTTTGCTTCTATATGCATCTGTGCAATGTTACGTAGCAGATGAGGATTAGTCTGGTTCTTTTCTCCTCTCAAGAACCATAATCTTAAAGTCTACTGGCAAAGATTCCCAAGGGGCTTGCATAACAAAGTCTGCATCGACACCCCTCTCAGTGATTGTGTTTGTTATATCGAATGTATTGATGGTGTTTATCGCACAATAGGTCCACCTGTTGCTATTGGAGGCTCTTCTGTCCAGAGTTAGTGCTCCAGTGATTATATCTTTAAGTGAACTGATTCTGGGTCTAGTCAATATCAGTGGTCCAGCATGCACGCAGCAATCCCTTTTACCCTTACTTCAATCGATGTTAGCTTGGCTTCCAGTCTTAGGTTCAGTATTTTAGTCCATTTGGGGGCTCCTGTCATGACTCGCATTGCATCGTTTTGAATAACCTCAACGTTTGCCCACTGACCAGGAGAGAGTGAGTAAGGCAGGCGCTGCATAATCAACTAGGGAACGAACGGCGTGTGTGTAAAACATTCTTAACACTTTGTGTTCTGCTCCTAGACGGGGCCCTGTGATTGCTTTCATTATATTCAGTCGAAAAGGCACATAATGCTATAACACACCTTTCTTGATCATGCTAATTCTTTCACTACATGGCTTTTGAAAATCTCTGCGGCGGTTCCCATCATTTGAATGTTTTTGTTTCTTTGCTGCTTAAGCTGACATTTTAACGAGCTGAAAAGGGTAAATGCAATATAAAAATAAAATGCATATAAACTTAAATGATAATGTAACTTACCGTAACATAACTTGCCAAATTCACCACAGTAGCCTAATTAATCATAACCAATATAGCGAATTAACTTTTTTTTTTTAATCATACGAACATTATTTTACACTTTGTAGAGTGTACGAAGGATAACAGCAGTTTATGTTCCCTGGAAGACGACAATACTCACACATTTCCACTGTATTCTAAACGTCACAATATGAATGTAATTGCGCATCCGAATTTGCGTGTTTAAGGTGACGCTTTTCATTGGTTAATTAAACAAATATACAACCAATGAACGAGTGCTTTATATTGGTAGGTTATAAATTAACAACACATAATTTGGTTTAAACTAGACATATTTACCTGTTCTCACTAACTACCCAGTGTGAGCTCACAAAGAACAGAAGAGAATTATTCTAAACAAAACGAAGCCAATGCTAACGTTGCTTCTAGTATTACCCGAAGACTGATGTCTACAATGTGTCTGCCAGGATTTCAGATCATGACATCTGATATCACATATTCTCAGAACCGTCCAGCCAGAGTGAAGAGCCTCTTCCAAACACTTCTCAAACACTGCTCCCTGTTAAAAATCATTCACTGCTACATTTGACAGTAAGGATAATCATTACATATTATTGCAACGGCATTGCATACCGTCTGCAAACTAATTTTATTTGCATGCCACATTGGGTACGTACGCCAAAAGCTCGCCACCCCTGCCCTAGGTCAGAAGTGACCTAGGGCAGGGGTGAGAAGTGTTCGAACCTAGGCCACCCATCTCACCTATTGAGGCCGATGTTGATTTGTCCGTAGAACCATCAATATTGCTGTGCTTTAAATTTATCTGAGGCACCGTAAATTGGCGCTGTGGTCGATAGCGCTAAAACTGGCGTGCATGACGCTCGATAACAAATTGGTTATACTAGCTGGCCAAGCATGATGGCGGGAAATGTACTTGACTGAGCAAGAGAGTACCTGGTAAAACAGAACAGTGATGGTGAATATGTCAGAGTGGATAGAAGTAGCAAGCGGGGGCTCGCAGGGACGCGTGACGTCCTACTCATGACGATTAGCTAACGGATTTAAAATCTGTCTCTCTCCTTCCGCAACCTAACTTAAATGCGAGTATAACATACGACTAACTGAAAATAATATTTCAAATAAACTGAGAACTTCAATAACGTGGGAAATAACATTTCAATTTACTAGGGTCATCGGAGCCTAAAAATATTGTCGCCAAAGAGCGAGCCCATCGCTGTACCCTGAGTACTCGCAATAAGGAAGCCTCTCAGAGGTACTTAATATACATTGTCGGTAACTTTGGACCGGACTTGCGTCCACTACAAAAAATATTTGTATAAAATTCATTTTTTATCCAATCGACCTCGGGATAGTATCAAAATAAGCGCCTTTAGAATGCGCACAATTGGATACCAAAATGAAAGATGTAACATGAAACTTGATGTCCGAACACTTGTATGATAATAAATAGGCTTTTGGTCAAAATTTTAAAATATTTGTTAAAATTCTATTTATTATGCTATTACTTTGGGACTAGTTTTAAAATACGCGCCTTTACGTCGCGAACAATTTGATACCAAAATGAAAGATGTAACACAAAAATTTACGTCAGAACACTGGAAAGATATAAATAATTTTGTGATGATGAGCTTCCAGAATTAAAATATTGGTTAAAATTCCAGTTATTGCTCTATTATTATAGGACTAGTTTTAAAATACGCGCCTTTTTATTGCGAACAATTTGATACCAAAATGAAAGACGTAACACGAAAATTGATGTTATCAAACTGAACGAGTATACACATTAGGTTGCAGTGTACAAATTGGTGCTCGTTCACGGGTAACTTTAGGCTTTTCTACGGGGAGGCACTCCAAACTTTTGTACATTATATTCATGCACATCTGTAGGGAATTTAATTGCGAACACAATGATACCAAAACGAACGACGTAGCACGAGAATTAAGGTGAGAAAGCTGAAACGAGTATACACATTTAGGTGTCACCGCGCGCTCGCCCGCACGCTCGCCCGCACGCTCGCCCGCCCATCGGGTGCTTAACTGGTACCCAACTGAGACTTTAAATATAATATGAGGACGAAACCACACCAGAAGATGAAAGAAACGACGACATAACGGCCCGTCCTGGATCATTATCGTGGCGTGTGTTGTGTTGAAATATAATCCGTCCTAACCTAGTACTGGTACTAGGTTAGGACGGTACTGGCAATCGGAAAATGAGCTTTACTGAACTGTTTTGTGTACGATTTGACCATATCGCAGTCAGCAGAGCCTGGTATTTCGTCTCCCTCTGTTGCCGACTTAAGCGAACAACCTTAACAGTTATTATTGTTGAGAAGGGGTAATAACTGAGGAACATTGCAGGTTATTATTGGACAACCTAACCAAATCGCACGATTGGGGAGACAGGTGGCTACAAGAGCTCAATCCCAGCAAATGTAATAACAATGGGGAGATAGGATAGAAGTCTAGGACGGACACACACACACACACACACACACACACACACACACACACACACACACACACACACACACACACACACACACACACACACAACACGCGAACACAACAACATTTGGTCTAACAAATGGCTACTAAAGTTCTATCCGAGTAAATGCAAGGCAATGAAAATAGGCGGTGGAAACAGGAGTTTAGACACAGGATACAGAATGGGAGATGAAGTCTTTCATGAAACAGACAGAGAGAAAGATCTAGGAGTTGATATCACACCAAACCTGTCTCCTGAAGCCCACGTAAAAATAATATCTGCGGCATATGCAAGGCTGGCTAACATCAGAACTGCCTTCAGGAACCTGTGTAAGGAATGATTCAGAATCTTGTATACCACATATGTAAGACCAATCCTGGAGTATGCGGCTCCAGCATGGAGCCCGTACCTTGTCAAGCACAAGACGAAGCTGGATAAAGTTCAAAGTTTACTAAAAGTTCAAAAAGGTTCAGAGGTTCTGGGACTAGGCTAGTCCCAGAACTAAGAGGCATGAGTTACGAGGACAGGCTGCGTGAGATGCATGTCACGACACTGGAAGACAGAAGAGTAAGGAGAGACAAGATCACTACCTACAAAATTCTCAGAGGAATTGACAGGGGTAGATAAGGATAAATTGTTTAACACGGGTGGTACGCGAATAAAGGGACACAGGTGGAGACCGAGGACCCAAATGAGCCACAGGGACATTAGAAAGAAAATTTTCAGTGTCAGAGTAGTTAACAGGTGGAATGCATTAGGCAGTGATGTGGTGAAGGTTGACTCCATACACAGTTTCAAATGTAGACATGATGGAGCTCGAGAAATTCAGGAATCTGTACACCAGTAGAGTGACGGTTGAGAGGCGGGACCAAAGAGGCAAAGCTCAACCCCCGCAAGCACAACCAGCTGAGTACAACTAGGTGTGTACACGCCTACTAATAAAATGGATATGAATGACAATACACAACATTCATACTAATAAATACACACTTCAACACGCCCAGCAACAACCAATACTCACAACACTAAACAAGCGGACTATACAACCCTTGACATTTCTGCTCAAAACAAACTTAGTAATTATTATATCATGTCAGGAGTGTGGAAGATGGGGCCCCCAAGTGCCTCCACAAGCACCACAGTGTCTGGGAATGACTGACAAGAGACAGTTAGTGCTCGTGGGGTGTCAGTCACAGATCAGTTTCCGCCCCGGGGGAGCAGCCTGTATTGTACCCCCCCTTGACTGAAGGCTGCCAACTCATTTCCATCTTCATTTCCTCTCTTCTCCCCTCCCCCCTCTACACAAGAGGCCTCCCGCTACTGTACGTTCTTCCTGTCACCCTCTTGTGACCTTGACCTCTTGACGGTGACGTTGACGGTATCCTTGACCGCTTACCTGTGACCTCTCCACAGCAGCCTATCAATAAATTATATAATAATAATAATGATAAAATCCGGGTATAGCCCAGGTGTGTGATGTCACTATGACGTCATAATGTTAATACAGGTTGTAGAGCCTACTGGTCGTATGCGCAGGGAAGTGTCCAAATCTGCGCACCAGATGTCAAGGAAGGCTTAATGTAGAACAAGTTAGGTTAGATCGGTGATGGCGGAGTCTCTGGTCTAGGGTGTCCATGATCTTGTCAATAGTTACTGTTGCAAATTTAAGACATAACCATCTGGGGAGACTTTTCTAGACACGAAGTAGGCCATGGGTATCTGAGCCATTTGATAAAAGATCAATAATGCAACGAGAGACGCCTATAATGATGTATTCTCTGCCTGGGTGGAGTAATTTAAGACACGCAATAATGGAATAATGAAAAATAATGAATTTAAGACCTGTTAATAACGGGTCTTTGACAGCGTGCTGTCAAAGACCCGCTTTGACAGCACGCTGGCGACGAAACATATAAAATAAATAAATAAATAATAAAAATTTATTCAGGTAAAGTACATACATACAAGGTGAAATACAAAAGTTGATGGATTCATAGATAAGAGCTAGTACATACAATGCCTAAAGCCACTATGACGCAAAGCGTTTCGGGCAGGAATATGCCTTACGATTAAGCGAATTGTAACATTGGTGTTCAAATGCATTTCAAGCAGTCCTACTATAGTAATGAAATACAAAGGAATACGAAGTCCACATTGGTCAAGATAAATATACGGACAAAATGAACTGCTACCCGGCAATAACTCGACAATTAACACAAGTGATTGAATTAGTTATTACCGCGACGGTCTCGGCTCTTACAACCCGTCCTCGACTCAAGTCCATTACTTCCAGCGGTCGACCCACACACACACATTCATAAATTTGTACATGCTGTTCATTCAAAACAGGACTTTTCTCATATAAATTAATATTATAATATATTAGCATATTGTGCATATATAGGCATTGGTTAGGTTAGGTGTTTAGGTTCTGTTGGCGATCATTTGTATTTGTAGTATGTAGGTGAAGCATCTATAGCGTTGTGATTCGAACAAAATTCTTCAGTGAAGCACTTGTTCCGGATAGTGTTCGAATGTCAGCAGTTGAGTCGTGTGTAAACCGTTTTTCATTCATAAACAGGGGGTTTGGCGGGTGCATGGAATTACTTTTGGATCTTGGTTTGGAGGACGGGCTGCGGCTCTTACAACAACACGTCCTTCGACTCAAGTCCATTACTTCCAGCGGTCGACCCACACACACGCATTCATAAATTTGTACATGCTGTTCATTCAGAACAGGACTTTTCTCATATAAATTAATATTATAATATATTAGCATATTGCGCATATATAGGTTAGGTTAGGTGTTTAGGTTCTGTTGGCGATCATTTGTATTTGTAGTACGTAGGTGAAGCATCTATAGCGTTGTGATTCGAACAAAATTCGTCAGTGAAGCACTTGTTCCGGAAGTGTTCGGACGTCATCAGTTGTGAGTCGTGTGTAAACCGTTTTCATTCATAAACAGCGTGTTTGGCGGGTGTATGGAATGGACTTTGCGTCTTTGTTTGGGCTGCTTGCAGATTAGCGATCCATTCCCGATGGTCCAAAGGGTTGGGCACCGTTCCTTCCCTCTGTCCTACCCCAGCTCATAGTCGTCCTCTCTCATCTACTTGGCCCTCCTATCCCAGCTCCTAGTTCTTCTATCCCAGCCCATAGTCCTCCTATCCCAGCCCATAGTCCTCCTATCCCAGCCCATAGTCCTCCTATCCCAGCCCATAGTCCTCCTATCCCAGCTCCTTGTCCTCCTACCCACTCCAAGTGCTATATAGTCACAGGGGCTCAGCGCTTTCTCGTGACAATTTCCTTAATAAAAAGTGACGCGAAAAAAGGTGTTCCTCGAGACTTCTCCAAGTCGCGTCATTTTCAGTGACTCTTTAGGTCATAGCCGCGAGCCCCGGGTATATAATATATATCCAGCTACTGACAAGAGAGATACGGGCTCACCATAGCCCGTGCTACTGGAACTTATCGTTCTGAGTAGCGAATCTTAAACAACAACAACATACTGACAAGAGCAGAACATGGACGTCTACAAACCTCAGCACTGTGACAAACAAAGATGAAGATATTATTGATGTCTTAGCGTATACAACTTAGCGTATTTTTATTTGTTCTCAACACATTTTATACTTTAAACTCAATTAGTATTAAGTTTTAGTCTTTAATGTTTTTTCCTGCCCCGAAACGCTTTGCGTAATAGTGGCTTTAGGCATTGTATGTACTACCTCTATCTATAAACCCATAAATTTTTGTAAAAATCTCTTGTATGTATGTACCTTACCTGAATAAACATTTATTTATTTATTTATTTACAACTCCTCAGTCCCGCTCCGCACTGCAATACGGAACTGTGTATTTTGTGTTGGAGTCGCTCTGGGTTTGGTCGGGTAATGATTTTGTGTGTTATAATGATGTTGGTGATTATAATGATTACAATGATTATTTCCTTGATAAGGGAATCTTACACCTCTTCCCTCCCCCCCTCCCCCCATCTCCCCATCTCCAAGATAAAACACCAACGTTTTCCAACCCTCCCACACTTACAGCCTCTCTCAGCACCTCTCCCCCTACTCCCCGCAGGACTCGTAATTCTGTGGCCCGGGTTCGATTCCTGGACCAGGCAGAAACAAATGGGCTAAGTTTCTTTTAATCCTGATGCCTCTGTTACCTAGCAGTAAATAAGTACCTGGGAATTAGACAGCTGTCACGGAGCTGCTTCCTGGGGGTGTGTGAGCGTAAAGGGGGGGGGGCAAATTAGTTAGTAACAGTTGATTGACAGTTGAGAGGCGGACCGAAAGAGCATAGATCAACCCCCGCAAGCACAACTAGGTGAATACACACACACACAAACACACACACACACACACACATTCATACAGGTTGCAGAGATGGTCAGAGAAATGGCTACTAGAATTCAACACGAGCAAATGTAAAGTTATGGAAATGGGATTAGGTGATAGGAGACCAAAGGGACAGTACACAATGAAGAGGAACAGCCTACCTGTAACGACGCGTGAAAGAGACCTGGGGGTGGACGTAACACCTAATCTATCTCCTGAGGCACATATAAATAGGATAACGACAGCAGCATACTCTACACTGGCAAAAGTTAGAACATCATTCAGAAACCTAAGTAAGGAGGCATTTAGGGCGCTTTACACTGCCTACGTAAGGCCAGTCTTAGAGTATGCCGCCTCATCATGGAGTCCCCATCTGAAGAAGCATATAATGAAACTGGAAAAGGTTCAGAGGTTTACAACGAGACTCGTCCCAGAGCTACGAGGGATGGGGTATGAGGAGCGCCTGAGGGAACTGTGCCTTACGACACTAGAAAGAAGAAGGGA
>NC_091194.1:16868322-16875822 GCF_040958095.1 Procambarus clarkii
CCGCAAACACAACTAGGTGAGTACAACTAGGTGAGTACACACGCACACGCGCACACACGCACGCACACGCACACGCACACGCACACGCACAAGTACTGTCCACCCACTCTACAGCCACGTCATCCAGCAGCTCAAGACGCTACACACACCCAACACGTCACTTTCCCGCCAATTTCTTCCTCGTCCAATGCGTGGCAGCGCGGGTGTTCACGCTGCGCCCGCCGCGCCACATTCTCCCGCCTTGCGAGTCTCTCATCCATCTTCATCCAGCGTCAGCCATCTTCATCCATCATCCATGCTCATCCAACGTCGTCCATATTCAAGTGGCATCATCCACGCTCATATATCCTCATCCTTCTTTATCCATCATCACTCACGCTCATACAATATCCTCCATGTACATTGCATCATTGGGACTCATCCAATAGGCCTGCAAAATTGTTCATCCACACCCCGAACCGTTCGTTAAATCCTCATCCATCATTTATCCATGCCGCCTCTCTAGCCTTTCGTCCATCTATATTTCCATCCATCAGTTCCTGTAGTTATCACTCCGTCTATCCACGAATCCACCCGCCAGCCTATCCATACATCCATCCCAACATTCCATACATCCGTTCCGAAACATCAACTCGTCCATCCGCCGTGGCGCCGTTGATCACCCGTCAATTGGAGGGTGTTGGGTGGATGAGAAAGTGGGGGGGGGGGAGCGGGAAGGGGGATAGGAAGGGGGGGGGTAGGAGGGGGTCATACATGACCCAGGAGACAAGGTGCAGGGGTCGACCCAAGGTTGACCTGAATAACACACTCCCCTCAACCTTCTCCACCCCCCATCAACCCCCCACAAAGGTAGGCATCTCTCTCCCTATCTTTCGCGGTCTCTCCCTTTCTCTCGCGGTCTCTCCCTTTCTCTCGCGGTCTCTCCCTTTCTCTCGCGGTCTCTCCCTTTCTCTCGCGGTCTCTCCCTTTCTCTCGCGGTCTCTCCCGTTCCCTCGCGCAACTGGCCACTCATTCGCGTCTTTCGCGGTATGGTAGATTTATATTAATATATAATATTAAAAATTATATAAGGAGAGGGAAATAGGACACGAAATAGGACAACCTATTTCGTCTCTCTCAAAGGCCTCTGGCATTTATTCTGATATGTCAGTGTAAGAGGGAAAAAGACTTAGTTTCAAATGTAAATATATGTTTAAAATGTAAATATGTATTTGGAATGTAAATATGAATTTAAAATGTAATAGTGTCCGAATGAATTGTAGGTCTTAAAGAGGAGAACGTGTAGAGCGAACACTAAAGTGGGAAGTACAGGTAGAGGAGACCGTCAGTGTGGGGAAGGTAGAGGAGACCGTCAGTGTGGGGGAAGGTAGTGGAGACCGTCAGTGTGGGGAGGAGGTAGAGGAGACCGTCAGTGTGGGGGAAGGTAGTGGAGACCGTCAGTGTGGGGGAAGGTAGAGGAGACCGTCAGTGTGGGGAGGAGGTAGAGGAGACCGTCAGTGTGGGGGAAGGTAGTGGAGACCGTCAGTGTGGGGGAAGGTAGAGGAGACCGTCAGTGTGGGGAGGAGGTAGAGGAGACCGTCAGTGTGGGGGAAGGTAGTGGAGACCGTCAGTGTGGGGAGGAGGTAGAGGAGACCGTCAGTGTGGGGAGGAGGTAGAGGAGACCGTCAGTGTGGGGAGGAGGTAGAGGAGACCGTCAGTGTGTGGGGAGGAGGTAGAGGAGACCGTCAGTGTGGGGAGGAGGTAGAGGAGACCGTCAGTGTGGGGAGGAGGTAGAGGAGACCGTCAGTGTGGGGAGGAGGTAGAGGAGACCGTCAGTGTGGGGAGGAGGTAGAGGAGACCGTCAGTGTGGGGAGGAGGTAGAGGAGACCGTCAGTGTGGGGAGGAGGTAGAGGAGACCGTCAGTGTGGGGAGGAGGTAGAGGAGACCGTCAGTGTGTGGGGAAGGTAGAGGAGACCGTCAGTGTGGGGGAAGGTAGAGGAGACCGTCAGTGTGGGGGAAGGTAGAAGAGACCGTCAGTGTGGGGAGGAGGTAGAGGAGACCGTCAGTGTGTGGGGAAGGTAGAGGAGACCGTCAGTGTGGGGAAGGTAGTGGAGACCGTCAGTGTGGGGAAGGTAGTGGAGACCGTCAGTGTGGGGAAGGTAGAGGAGACCGTCAGTGTGGGGAAGGTAGAGGAGACCGTCAGTGTGGGGAAGGTAGAGGAGACCGTCAGTGTGGGGAAGGTAGTGGAGACCGTCAGTGTGGGGAAGGTAGAGGAGACCGTCAGTGTGGGGAAGGTAGTGGAGACCGTCAGTGTGGGGAAGGTAGTGGAGACCGTCAGTGTGGGGAAGGTAGTGGAGACCGTCAGTGTGGGGAAGGTAGTGGAGACCGTCAGTGTGGGGAAGGTAGTGGAGACCGTCAGTGTGGGGAAGGTAGTGGAGACCGTCAGTGTGGGGAAGGTAGTGGAGACCGTCAGTGTGGGGAAGGTAGTGGAGACCGTCAGTGTGGGGAAGGTAGTGGAGACCGTCAGTGTGGGGAAGGTAGTGGAGACCGTCAGTGTGGGGAAGGTAGTGGAGACCGTCAGTGTGGGGAGGAGGTAGAGGAGACCGTCAGTGTGGGGAAGGTAGTGGAGACCGTCAGTGTGGGGAAGGTAGTGGAGACCGTCAGTGTGGGGAAGGTAGTGGAGACCGTCAGTGTGGGGAAGGTAGTGGAGACCGTCAGTGTGGGGAAGGTAGTGGAGACCGTCAGTGTGGGGAAGGTAGTGGAGACTGTCAGTGTGGGGAGGAGGTAGAGGAGACCGTCAGTGTGGGGAGGAGGTAGAGGAGACCGTCAGTGTGGGGAGGAGGTAGAGGAGACCGTCAGTGTGGGGAGGAGGTAGAGGAGACCGTCAGTGTGGGGAGGAGGTAGAGGAGACCGTCAGTGTGGGGAGGAGGTAGAGGAGACCGTCAGTGTGTGGGGAAGGTAGAGGAGACCGTCAGTGTGGGGGAAGGTAGAGGAGACCGTCAGTGTGGGGGAAGGTAGAAGAGACCGTCAGTGTGGGGAGGAGGTAGAGGAGACCGTCAGTGTGTGGGGAAGGTAGAGGAGACCGTCAGTGTGGGGAAGGTAGTGGAGACCGTCAGTGTGGGGAAGGTAGTGGAGACCGTCAGTGTGGGGAAGGTAGAGGAGACCGTCAGTGTGGGGAAGGTAGAGGAGACCGTCAGTGTGGGGAAGGTAGAGGAGACCGTCAGTGTGGGGAAGGTAGTGGAGACCGTCAGTGTGGGGAAGGTAGAGGAGACCGTCAGTGTGGGGAAGGTAGTGGAGACCGTCAGTGTGGGGAAGGTAGTGGAGACCGTCAGTGTGGGGAAGGTAGTGGAGACCGTCAGTGTGGGGAAGGTAGTGGAGACCGTCAGTGTGGGGAAGGTAGTGGAGACCGTCAGTGTGGGGAAGGTAGTGGAGACCGTCAGTGTGGGGAAGGTAGTGGAGACCGTCAGTGTGGGGAAGGTAGTGGAGACCGTCAGTGTGGGGAAGGTAGTGGAGACCGTCAGTGTGGGGAAGGTAGTGGAGACCGTCAGTGTGGGGAAGGTAGTGGAGACCGTCAGTGTGGGGAAGGTAGTGGAGACCGTCAGTGTGGGGAAGGTAGTGGAGACCGTCAGTGTGGGGAAGGTAGTGGAGACCGTCAGTGTGGGGAAGGTAGTGGAGACCGTCAGTGTGGGGAAGGTAGTGGAGACCGTCAGTGTGGGGAAGGTAGTGGAGACCGTCAGTGTGGGGAAGGTAGTGGAGACCGTCAGTGTGTGGGGAAGGTAGAGGAGACCGTCAGTGTGGGGGAAGGTAGAGGAGACCGTCAGTGTGGGGAGGAGGTAGAGGAGACCGTCAGTGTGGGGAGGAGGTAGAGGAGACCGTCAGTGTGGGGAGGAGGTAGAGGAGACCGTCAGTGTGTGGGGAAGGTAGTGGAGACCGTCAGTGTGGGGAAGGTAGTGGAGACCGTCAGTGTGGGGAAGGTAGTGGAGACCGTCAGTGTGGGGAAGGTAGTGGAGACCGTCAGTGTGGGGAAGGTAGTGGAGACCGTCAGTGTGGGGAAGGTAGTGGAGACCGTCAGTGTGGGGAAGGTAGTGGAGACCGTCAGTGTGGGGAAGGTAGTGGAGACCGTCAGTGTGGGGAAGGTAGTGGAGACCGTCAGTGTGGGGAAGGTAGTGGAGACCGTCAGTGTGGGGAAGGTAGTGGAGACCGTCAGTGTGGGGAAGGTAGTGGAGACCGTCAGTGTAGGGAAGGTAGTGGAGACCGTCAGTGTGTGGGGAAGGTAGAGGAGACCGTCAGTGTGGGGGAAGGTAGAGGAGACCGTCAGTGTGGGGAGGAGGTAGAGGAGACCGTCAGTGTAGGGAAGGTAGTGGAGACCGTCAGTGTGTGGGGAAGGTAGAGGAGACCGTCAGTGTGGGGGAAGGTAGAGGAGACCGTCAGTGTGGGGAGGAGGTAGAGGAGACCGTCAGTGTAGGGAAGGTAGTGGAGACCGTCAGTGTAGGGAAGGTAGAGAAGACCGTCAGTGTGGGGGAAGGTAGAGGAGACCGTCAGTGTGGGGAGGAGGTAGAGGAGACCGTCAGTGTGTGGGGAAGGTAGAGGAGACCGTCAGTGTGGGGAAGGTAGTGGAGACCGTCAGTGTAGGGAAGGTAGTGGAGACCGTCAGTGTGGGGAAGGTAGTGGAGACCGTCAGTGTAGGGAAGGTAGTGGAGACCGTCAGTGTGTGGGGAAGGTAGAGGAGACCGTCAGTGTGGGGGAAGGTAGTGGAGACCGTCAGTGTGGGGGAAGGTAGAGGAGACCGTCAGTGTGGGGAGGAGGTAGAGGAGACCGTCAGTGTGGGGGAAGGTAGAGGAGACCGTCAGTGTGGGGTAAGGTAGAGGAGACCGTCAATGTGGGGTAAGGTAGAGGAGACCGTCAGTGTGGGGAAGGTAGAGGAGACCGTCAGTGTGGGGAAGGTAGAGGAGACCGTCAGTGTGGGGGGAGGTAGAGGAGACCGTCAGTGTGGGGGGAGGTAGAGGAGACCGTCAGTGTGGGGGGAGGTAGAGGAGACCGTCAGTGTGGGGGGAGGTAGAGGAGACCGTCAGTGTGGGGGGAGGTAGAGGAGACCGTCAGTGTGGGGAAGGTAGAGGAGACCGTCAGTGTGGGGAAGGTAGAGGAGACCGTCAGTGTGGGGGGAGGTAGAGGAGACCGTCAGTGTGGGGGAGGTAGAGGAGACCGTCAGTGTGGGGGAGGTAGAGGAGATCGTCAGTGTAGGGAAGGTAGAGGAGACCGTCAGTGTTGGGGAAGGTAGAGGAGACCGTCAGTGTGGGGGAGGTAGAGGAGACCGTCAGTGTGGGGGAGGTAGAGGAGACCGTCAGTGTGGGGGAGGTAGAGGAGACCGTCAGTGTGGGGGAGGTAGAGGAGACCGTCAGTGTGGGGAAGGTAGAGGAGACCGTCAGTGTTGGGGAAGGTAGAGGAGACCGTCAGTGTGGGGGAAGGTAGAGGAGACCGTCAGTGTGGGGGAAGGTAGAGGAGACCGTCAGTGTGGGGGAAGGTAGAGGAGACCGTCAGTGTGGGGGAAGGTAGAGGAGACCGTCGGTGTGGGGGAAGGTAGAGGAGACCGTCAGTGTGGGGGAAGGTAGAGGAGACCGTCAGTGTGGGGGAAGGTAGAGGAGACCGTCAGTGTGGGGGAAGGTAGAGGAGACCGTCAGTGTGGGGGAAGGTAGAGGAGACCGTCAGTGTGGCGGAAGGTAGAGGAGACCGTCAGTGTGGGGGAAGGTAGAGGAGACCGTCAGTGTGGGGGAAGGTAGAGGAGACCGTCAGTGTGGGGGAAGGTAGAGGAGACCGTCAGTGTGGGGGAAGGTAGAGGAGACCGTCAGTGTGGGGGAAGGTAGAGGAGACCGTCAGTGTGGGGGAAGGTAGAGGAGACCGTCAGTGTGGGGGAAGGTAGAGGAGACCGTCAGTGTGGGGGAAGGTAGAGGAGACCGTCAGTGTGGGGGAAGGTAGAGGAGACCGTCAGTGTGGGGGAAGGTAGAGGAGACCGTCAGTGTGGGGGAAGGTAGAGGAGACCGTCAGTGTGGGGGAAGGTAGAGGAGACCGTCAGTGTGGGGGAAGGTAGAGGAGACCGTCAGTGTGGGGGAAGGTAGAGGAGACCGTCAGTGTGGGGAAGGTAGAGGAGACCGTCAGTGTGGGGGAAGGTAGAGGAGACCGTCAGTGTGGGGGAGGTAGAGGAGACCGTCAGTGTGGGGGAAGGTAGAGGAGACCGTCAGTGTGGGGGAAGGTAGAGGAGACCGTCAGTGTGTGGGGAAGGTAGAGGAGACCGTCAGTGTGGGGGAAGGTAGAGGAGACCGTCAGTGTGGGGGAAGGTAGAGGAGACCGTCAGTGTGGGGGAAGGTAGAGGAGACCGTCAGTGTGGGGGAGGTAGAGGAGACCGTCAGTGTGGGGGAAGGTAGAGGAGACCGTCAGTGTGGGGGAAGGTAGAGGAGACCGTCAGTGTGGGGGAAGGTAGAGGAGACCGTCAGTGTGGGGGAAGGTAGAGGAGACCGTCAGTGTGGGGGAAGGTAGAGGAGACCGTCAGTGTGGGGGAAGGTAGAGGAGACCGTCAGTGTGGGGGAAGGTAGAGGAGACCGTCAGTGTGGGGGAAGGTAGAGGAGACCGTCAGTGTGGGGGAAGGTAGAGGAGACCGTCAGTGTGGGGGAAGGTAGAGGAGACCGTCAGTGTAGGGAAGGTAGAGGAGACCGTCAGTGTAGGGAAGGTAGAGGAGACCGTCAGTGTAGGGAAGGTAGAGGAGACCGTCAGTGTAGGGAAGGTAGAGGAGATCGTGAGTGTAGGGAAGGTAGAGGAGATCGTGAGTGTAGGGAAGGTAGAGGAGATCGTGAGTGTAGGGAAGGTAGAGGAGATCATCAGTGTAGGGAAGGTAGAGGAGACCGTCAGTGTAGGGAAGGTAGAGGAGATCGTCAGTGTAGGGAAGGTAGGAGACCATTATAAGCGAATGCTGGAATAGATATAAAAAAAAGGGGGCAGTTATAATTGAAATATGGCACGCAGAACCCGTAGAGTTATTCACGACCATAACACTTCTCTCCCTTTTTCATGAGGTACCTGGAGCTTTGCAATTACTTTATTCACTCTCGTATTCTTGAAGATATCCTCACAGTATACCCAAAATTTGCCAGTGCAGGATATTAAACACATGGCTCTGTATGACTAACCATCCTGCGAGATGGGAACTTGTATTATCACTGCTACCTTATTCAGTCTTGTGGTGTTGATATTCTCAAAATGCATCCGAAGTCTGCCAGTGTAGACCGCTTATCACATGCCTCTGTATGACTAACCATCCTGTGTGATGGGGAATTTTTAGCATCACCTAGTTAGCTTCTTTTTGACACACTGTACTCCACTTCATATAGTCTAGGGTAGCTGCACTAATGCAGATGTACCTAATATGTTAATAATAAAAAATATACTCTCCCTTTTCCATCGAGAGTTTAAGATCTCACGAGCACTGTGTCTACACCGACGGCTCAGTCCAATCTTCTACTGGACGGACTG
>NC_091194.1:16880822-16915822 GCF_040958095.1 Procambarus clarkii
GCATGTCGCTCAGAGTTCAGGAGAGATCATCCTGGCCTGGCTTCAGTGGAGACTCCACCTGTCTCCTGATTGGTTCCCGCCCATCTGGTACTCCCGCCAGTATAAATGGGTCACGTCACTTGTCTCCGATATCGTGGCCAATAAGAGCTCGGACGAGTCTTCGCCGCCACCTTGGGGCAGCGTGACTATCACGTCAGAATCTGGAAGGTTCTAGCAGGTGTTGTTAGTTCATAATACTTCAGTGACCAGCAGTGGTTGACAAGTTGGTGGACAGAAGCGTAGGGGTGAAGACAGAGGCACAACAGGCTTCCTTACTTACACCGCCCGTCTTGCACCTTCGTAACACCTAAGAAGAAGTTCCTCCTTTGTTTAAGAATACTCAACATTTCGACTTAAATGGCATTAGGAACTTGTATTTATATGCTGATTTATGAGTTTTTTTTAACAGAGGGGTTAACCTATTTCCATTAAAGTCTATTACTCATTCCAAATTAACCCTCGTTATTCAGCTTCTCCCCATTCCACCCTACCCTTAACATTCTTACCCATTACACATGTTGAATCTCTTCCAACCCACAAGTCTACATTCATTTCTCCTTCCTATTTCCATCTTACATTTACCATTCCCGTTTCACTCTCATTCAGCCCGTCCTCCATTCAATTCTTTCCATTCACTCTGCCTATTCAACAGTTCACCCGCCCATTACATTCTACATCATATTCTATTCACTATCCATTCCACTCCTTGTGTATTCCACCCGCTCTTTCATCCCTTTTGATGACCGTCTCGCCCCTTACACAATTCCATCCCCCATCCATAAGATAACACAGGCTAGACAGTATTCCGGACAGTTGCGTTATATCAGTTTATTCTCCATAATGTTAACATTAGTCACGGTACGCACATGTAAACTATTCCATTTTAGAATATTATTATTTATTATTATGTGTATTATGACACACAATCACACTAACGTGATGCATCAAATGAACAAATCCACAAGGGCCGTGACGAGGATTCGAACCTGCGTCCGGGAGCATCCCAGACACTACCTTCATCGACTGAGCTACGACAGGGTTAAAAAGGTTTCAACACTTTTTACCCTGTCGTAGCTCCGTCGATTAAGGCAGTGTCTGGGATGCTCCCGTACGCAGGTTCGAATCCTCGTCACGGCCCTTGTGGATTTGTTCATTTTGTGTGTATTATGTATTCGATGTATTAAGTTACACATACACTCTGGTGCTCCATTACAAAATAATCTACATAAATAAGAATAAATGTTGTAGTATTTTTGTAATATATATTTGATAAGGTCACAGTATTTACAGACTTTTTTGATTTACGGTGTTTTGATGTTTAAATGTTTTCAGTTTTGATGTATGTTAGACAGTGGGGTGGTTTAGTTTAGGATATTGTGCTTTACTGTATTTTACTACGTTGTATTTTAAGATACCGTTCTTTTTTGTGATTTAAAACAGTGTTTTGTTGTATTTTAAGATATTGAATAGTGTAGTATTCTGTGATATTGCATTTTGATTATTTATTTGAGGCCTGGTCAGAGACCGGGCCGCGGGGATCTTGACCCCCGAAATCAGCGCAAGGTAACCGCAAGGTAAGGTTACCTGTTGTCTATCATATATTTAAGCTATACTCTAATGTATTTCAGAATATTGTACATCCGTATATTTCAAGATACATGTTTTGAAGGATATTGTATTTTTAGTACATTTAAATATGTATTTAATTTTCAAGTAGTTCATAATACCTACTGAGAAGCACCTTCCAGCCACTATTCAGTTCAGCAGTATTCCAGGTGAACTGAATAGTGCAGACCTGGAGTATCTGATCAATATGTGACCAGTTTGGTGGGTGTTATTGGCCTCTTGGGGCTCCTTACATTATCAAGAGCACGAGGGAAGAGGCACAGGGCGAGACGATGTGAAATAGGAACACTTGGAGAAAAATAAATATGCATGAAGGATGAGGACAAATAGGAGTGGGAGAGGAGAATTAAAGACTGGGAAGAATAGGCTGGATAAGTAGAAGAGGAAGAAAAGTGTAGACAATAGGGATAAGCGAGTGTTTACATAACACAGGGAGGAAGAGTAGGAGGAAAAGGAGAGGAATATTGTTTTCCTCCTACTCTTATATAGTAGAATATAGGAGGACAAGGAGGAAGGATAAGGCTGTACCCTGAAGTCAATGCCGACGGTGGAGATGAATGAGCCGCTGAGAAAGGTGCCGTCCTTGAACCTAGTGAGGAGACAGGTCTTGCCCACACACGAGTCCCCGATCAACATCACCTGCGAGAGAAAACGGGAAGCTGAGGGTCAGTGCCTACACCTCTGGGGGATTATATATGGTTCACTGAGGAAACAGGTGTTGGTAAATGTTTCTAAAGGCTTTATTGCAACACAGATACAGTCGTTAATGATTAGTCATGTATTACCGTGCGTATTTGTATACATATATACATGCAGCGAGATGCTCAGATAATCGAATTTTCGAGTCTTAAACATATTAGGCAATGTAAGGAGTGGATTTATGGGATTATCTTTGAAGATATCTATGTGCAGAGTGCTGTATTGCTTAACTTTCTTAGTGTGTGTGTGTACGTGTGTGCGTGCGTGTGTGTACGTGTGTATGCACGTGTGTGTGTGTGTACGTGTGTGCGTGCGTGTGTGTGTGTACGTGTGTATGCACGTGTGTGTGTGTGTACGTGTGTGTACGTGTGTATGCACGTGTGTGTGTGTGTGTGTGTGTACGTGTGTGCGTGCGTGTGTGCAGAAATACCACAAAGCACGTAACTTTCCATTGCAAGAATAACCACATAATTGATTTTTTCTGTGGTTATTCTTGCATACATTCGCACATGCAAAAAACAGACGTACACGTAAAATGTCATGCGTGAGATCATTAATTATATTATCACTTACGGCTACGTTAATATACAGGACACAACCATCCAACCACAGGGCCTTCACCTACCCAACCACCCAAACACAGGGCCTTCACCTACCCAACCACCCAAACACAGGGCCTTCACCTACCCAACCACCCAAACACAGGGCCTTCACCTACCCAACCACCCAAACACAGGGCCTTCACCTACCCAACCACCCAAACACAGGGCCTTCACCTACCCCAACCACCCAAACACAGGGCCTTCACCTACCCAACCACCCAAACACAGGGCCTTCACCTACCCAACCACCCAAACACAGGGCCTTCACCTACCCCAACCACCCAAACACAGGGCCTTCACCTACCCAACCACCCAAACACAGGGCCTTCACCTACCCAACCACCCAAACACAGGACCTTCACCTACCCAACCACCCAAACACAGGGCCTTCAACACCGTTTTAATAACCGAGAATAAACATCACTAGCAATAAACGCATAACTACAACATAGCGGGTCTCTTGTATCAAACACCTGAGGCTGACTCATAGAGGAAATATCACTAAAGCACTAACAAATTCCGCTTCTAAATCAAAACCCCTGAAAACTCCATCTCTAATTCAAAGCACCTGAAAATAAAACGTCATTATCACCTGTCCGAAATTTGACGGCTTCTCAGAATATTTGGGTATATTTAGTACATATGGTACACAAGTTAGACAGGGAAAAGTCACTTTAGGTAACCTAAATTTAAGTTCCTTTGGTTAATCTCGAGAATATAAAAAACTAAAAAAATTGGGGCTTTTGTGTGTGTTAAAATGTGTTTAATACATGAAACCACTCGGATTTTTTCTTTCCCTGTCATTAAATTCTTAGAACACACGAACGCACGCACGCACACGCACGCACGCACACGCACGCACGCACACGCACGCACGCGCACGCACGCACACGCACGCACACACACACACACACACACACGCACGCACACACACACACACACACACATACACACACACACACACACACACACACACACACACACACACACACACATGCAGATGGCCTGTAGGTCCCGTCTGATCGTCATGGGGGGACTTTAATCTCAGTACCACACAAGAGACTAGTGCAAACGCTGGAGTGAAAGGGAAGGTACGTCATTGGATAAGGGAGTACCTAAGTAACAGAAGACAGCGAGTCACTGTGAGGGGTGAGGTCTCAGATTGGCGAAGCATCACAGTGGAGTCCCGCAGGGTTCAGTCCTTGGACCTATACTGTTTTGATATATGTAAATGATCTCCCAGAGGGTAACGACTCGTTTCTCTCATTGTTTGAAGATGATGAAAAAATTATGAGGATTAAGACAGAGGAAGATAACATAAGGCTAGAAGATGACCTAAAGAAGCTGAACAAATGGTCTAACAAATGGCTACTAAAGTTTAATCCGTGTAAATGTAAAGTAATGAAACTAGGCGGAGGAAACAGGAGGCCAGACACAGGATACAGAATGGGAGATGAAGTCTTTCATGAAACGGACAGAGAGAAAGATCTAGGAGTTGACATCACAGCAAACCTGTCTCCTGAAGCCCACATAAAAAGAATAATAATTGCTGGCTAACATCAGAACAGCGTTCAGAAACCTGTGTAAGGAATCATTCAGAACCTTGTATACCACATATGTAAGACCAATCCTGGAGTATGCGGCCCCAGCATGGAGCCCGTACCTTGTCAAGCACAAGACGAAGCTGGAAAAAGTTCATAGGTATGCCACTAGACTAGTCCCAGAACTGAGAGATATGAGTTACGAGGAAAGGCTGCGTGAAATGCACCTCATGACACTGGAAGACAGAAGAGTAAGGGGAGACATGATCACTACCAACAAAATTCTCAGAGGAATTAACAGGGATAGTCAAGCATAAACAGTTTAACACTGGTGGTACGCGAACAAAGGGGCACAGGTGGAAACTGAGTACCCACATGAGCCACAGAGACGTTACAAAAAACTTTTTCAGTGTCAGAGTAGTTAACAGATGGAATGCATTAGGCAGTGATGTGGTGGAGGCTGACTCCATACACAGTTTCAAATGTAGATATGATAGAGCCCAATAGGCTCAGGAATCTGTACACCAGTTGATTGACAGTTGAGAGACAGGACAAAGAGCCAGAGCTCAACCCTCGCAAACACAACTAGGTGAGTACACACGCACACACACACATACACACTGTGTGTGCTGGGGCATGACGGCTGAGTGGTTAGCGCTCGGGTTTCGTAATCCTAGAGTCTGGGGATCGATCCCCGGCGATGGCGGAAACAATTGGGCCAGAGTTTTTCACCCCTGGTGTCCCTGTTCACCTAACAGTAAATAGGTACCTGGGAGTTCGACAGCTGCTACAGTCTGCTTCCTGGGTGTGTGCGTGTGTGTGTGTGTGTTAGAAATATATTTATTAGATATAATAGAGGAAAAATAGATTGGCTAGAAAGGCGGGACCCAAGAGCTAATAGCTCGATTCTGCAGACACAAATAGTAACACACACACACACACACACACACACACACACACACACACACACACACACACACACACACACACACACACACACACACACACACACACACATTTTGAACGGTGTCAACATTTTGAACGGTGTCAACATTTTGAACGGTGTCAACATTTTGAACGGTGTCAACATTTTGAACGGTGTCAACATTTTGAACGGTGTCAACATTTTGAACGGTGTCAACATTTTGAACGGTGTCAACATTTTGAACGGTGTCAACATTTTGAACGGTGTGTCCCGTCACCGGGAGCAAGGAGCCACTCAGATGTAAACATTCAACATGCAGTTTTAATTACGAGGAAACATTAAAACATTTCAAATTGCTGTAAAAATCAATGTATGTACTCACGCTGAAATTTAATTTAATATACAGTTTATTAACCAAATCATATTAGCCAAAAATTATTAGATGTTTACCACGTTACGCGGTAATTGGTTCCACAAATCAACAACCCCGCTACCGAACCAGTATTTACCCAGGTCTTTCCTAAATCTAAACTAATCCAGTTCCGCTGGATCTAAGAACTTGCCAAGTTCTAGATGTTTCAAGTTTTCCTACACAAGTTACAGATGGTTTTATTAGGACATAAAACATCACGTGATATATGTAAATATCATCATCAAATTAGCATTCTCATAAATATTAAATATGAAAATTATCAAAATAAAATATTTTTGCCGTTATAAAAAACATTAGTTCGTTATAGACGGGGTAAATGCGTCATACGTCAAGATTTGTAAGGCAAATCAAAAAGCAATTTGTAAAGCAATTTCAGAAGTATAAATTTTATGAAAAACCCATTTTGGGTTTATTAGTGGACCCCATACCCATCCAGTGGGTGGTAGTGGACCCCATACTCATACAGTGGGTGATAATGGACCCCATACTCATCCAGTGGGTGATAATGGACCCCATACCCACCCAGTGGGTGATAGTGGACCCCATAACTATCCAGAGGGTGGTAGTGGACCCCCATACCCATCCTGAGGGTGATAGTGGACCCCATACCCATCCAGGGGGTGGTAGTGGACCCCCCATACCCATCCAGAGGGTGGTAGTGGACCCCTTACCCATCCAGAGGGTGGTAGTGGACCCCTTACCCATCCAGAGGGTGGTAGTGGACCCCTTACCCATCCAGAGGTTGGTAGTGGACCCCATACCCATCCAGAGGGTGGTAGTGGACCCCATACCCATCCAGAGGGTGGTAGTGGACCCCATACCCATCCAGAGGGTGGTAGTGGACCCCATACCCATCCAGAGGGTGGTAGTGGACCCCATACCCAACCAGAGGGTGGTAGTGGACTCCATACCCATCCAGAGGGTGGTGGTGGACCCCATACCCATCCAGTGGGTGGTGGTGGACCCCATACCCATCCAGTGGGTGGTACTGGACCCCCATACCCATCCAGTGGGTGGTGGTGGACCCCATACCCATCCAGTGGGTGGTGGTGGACCCCATACCCATCCAGTGGGTGGTGGTGGACCCCATACCCATCCAGTGGGTGGTAGTGGACCCCATACTCATACAGTGGGTGTTAATGGACCCCATACTCATCCAGTGGGTGATAATGGACCCCATACCCACCCAGCGGGTGATAGTGGACCCCATAACTATCCAGGGGGTGGTAGTGGACCCCCATACCCATCCTGAGGGTGATTGTGGACCCCATACCCATCCAGGGGGTGGTAGTGGACCCCATACCCATCCAGGGGGTGGTAGTGGACCCCCCATACCCATCCAGAGGGTGGTAGTGGACCCCTTACCCATCCAGAGGGTGGTAGTGGACCCCTTACCCATCCAGAGGGTGGTAGTGGACCCCTTACCCATCCAGAGGGTGGTAGTGGACCCCATACCCATCCAGAGGGTGGTAGTGGACCCCATACCCATCCAGAGGGTGGTAGTGGACCCCATACCCATCCAGAGGGTGGTAGTGGACCCCATACCCAACCAGAGGGTGGTAGTGGACTCCATACCCATCCAGAGGGTGGTGGTGGACCCCATACCCATCCAGTGGGTGGTGGTGGACCCCATACCCATCCAGTGGGTGGTAGTGGACCCCCATACCCATCCAGTGGGTGGTGGTGGACCCCATACCCATCCAGTGGGTGGTGGTGGACCCCATACCCATCCAGTGGGTGGTGGTGGACCCCATACCCATCCAGTGGGTGGTAGTGGACCCCCATACCCATCCAGTGGGTGGTGGTGGACCCCATACCCATCCAGAGGGTGGTAGTGGACCCCATACCCATCCAGAGGGTGGTAGTGGACCCCATACCCATGCAGAGGGTGGTAGTGGACCCCATACCCAACCAGAGGGTGGTAGTGGACTCCATACCCATCCAGAGGGTGGTGGTGGACCCCATACCCATCCAGTGGGTGGTGGTGGAGGACCCCATACCCATCCAGTGGGTGGTAGTGGACCCCCATACCCATCCAGTGGGTGGTGGTGGACCCCATACCCATCCAGTTGGTGGTGGTGGACCCCATACCCATCCAGTGGGTGGTAGTGGACCCCATACCCATCCAGTGGGTGGTAGTGGACCCCATACCCATCCAGTGGGTGGTAGTGGACCCCCATACCCATCCAGTGGGTGGTAGTGGACCCCATACCCATCCAGTGGGAGGTAGTGGACCCCCATACCTATCCAGTGGGTGGTAGTGGACCCCATACCCATCCAGTGGGTGGTAGTGGACCCCATACCCATCCAGTGGGTGGTAGTGGACCCCCATACCCATCCAGTGGGTGGTAGTGGACCCCATACCCATCCAGTGGGAGGTAGTGGACCCCCATACCTATCCAGTGGGTGGTAGTGGACCCCATACCCATCCAGTGGGTGGTAGTGGACCCCATACCCATCCAGTGGGTGGTAGTGGACCCCATACCCATCCAGTGGGTGGTAGTGGACCCCATACCCATCCAGTGGGTGGTAGTGGACCCCATACCCATCCAGTGGGTGGTAGTGGACCCCATACCCATCCAGTGGGAGGTAGTGGACCCCCATACCTATCCAGTGGGTGGTAGTGGACCCCATACCCATCCAGTGGGTGGTAGTGGACCCCATACCCATCCAGTGGGTGGTAGTGGACCCCATACCCATCCAGTGGGTGGTAGTGGACCCCATACCCATCCAGTGGGTGGTAGTGGACCCCATACCCATCCAGTGGGTGGTAGTGGACCCCATACCCATCCAGTGGGTGGTAGTGGACCCCATACCCATCCAGTGGGTGGTAGTGGACCCCATACCCATCCAGTGGGTGGTAGTGGACCCCATACCCATCCAGTGGGAGGTAGTGGACCCCCATACCTATCCAGTGGGTGGTAGTGGACCCCATACCCATCCAGTGGGTGGTAGTGGACCCCATACCCATCCAGTGGGTGGTAGTGGACCCCATACCCATCCAGTGGGTGGTAGTGGACCCCATACCCATCCAGTGGGTGGTAGTGGACCCCATACCCATCCAGTGGGTGGTAGTGGACCCCATACCCATCCAGTGGGAGGTAGTGGACCCCCATACCCATCCAGTGGGTGGTAGTGGACCCCATACCCATCCAGTGGGTGGTAGTGGACCCCATACCCATCCAGTGGGTGGTAGTGGACCCCATACCCATCCAGTGGGAGGTAGTGGACCCCCATACCCATCCAGTGGGTGGTAGTGGACCCCATACCCATCCAGTGGGTGGTAGTGGACCCCATACCCATCCAGTGGGTGGTAGTGGACCCCATACCCATCCAGTGGGTGGTAGTGGACCCCCATACCCATCTAGTGAGTGGCAGCTTACAGTATCTTCCTCTAGGTATGATGTTCACTATCATCAATGCACCTAGGGATGTAATTTTTATTATTATTATTTTCTACCACAGACGTGGCCACACATTAACAATGCTAATCTGCATATATACATTTTCTTCTGTCCTCCATAGACAGGGTTAGAGATCAGTTAAAAATATAGTTCAGGGATTTATTGAACAATCAACGACAGAAGGTGATTCGGTGCTTTTAAAATGCTAAGCTAACCTACATACGTAAATACATAGATACACAGATTTACGTGTGCCCTTAATCACGTATACTCATCAAACGACATATTTCCGACATTGATGAATCCTCGGCTGGATTGTTATGATGTGTTCAACTTAACTATATTGGAGAATAACAATTATTTCTGTATTTTTTCATCGTACAATAAAAGGCACCGACTAACGTAACTAACAATACCACACTAACGTAACTAACAGTACAACACCGACTAACGTAACTAATAGTAGAGGCAGTCTACCTACATACTACCTTCATCATTGTAACCATCTACCATACACACTATCTTCATCACTGTCACCATCTTCCTTACACACTATCTTCCATACACACTACCTTCATCAGTAGGAATCATCACAACTATTACTGTCTTAGCTGCACACCTTCCCTCTCCTTCGCCACCTGCCCTACACTTCACCACATTGCTTGCCCATCATTACCTTAAATCTCCTCAATCCCCTTATCTACCTTTCAACTCCTTCCCTATTCTTCATCCTCCCTGCCCATTACCATCCATGATGACATATGATTTTGATGATTTTGAATCATCATGATTTTGATTGTAATGATTCAATCCCTGTGGAAATAAACGAGGCAACTAGACTAGACAAGATGAGGCGAGTTATATGCCACTACATGCAGTCGCGTGGCTGAATATTTATGGAATATAGAAATCTTTAGGGGTTCGAACCAGCGTCGTGGGTCACCCCAGACGCGCACCCGTGAACCAGGATGTGCTAAAAGTTCCACAACGTGGTTTCCGCCTCAACTTTCTAACTCTCGTACATATTACATGCTTGTGTATTTACTAAATACATTAATAATGCATGGATTTGATACCGAAAAAGGGCATGATAGGGTTGTGTGGACTCCGGAATCAACATTGCATTTCAACATTGCATCATGTCAGTGACGTTATTGATGTATGGGCAGGAAAGTGTGTATATGTTTCGTTTTAGTGTAGGAGTCCATCAAGGCATAATCTAAAGGCGTGCGTGAACAAGAGGCAGGTGTACATTAACAAGAGGCAGGTGTGCACGTCAACAAGAGGCAGGTGTACATTAACAAGAGGCAGGTGTACATTAACAAGAGGCAGGTGTGCACGTCAACAAGAGGCAGGTGTGCACGTCAACAAGAGGCAGGTGTGCACGTCAACAAGAGGCAGTAAGAGCACTCACCTTGAAGGTGTGGGCGCACGTCTCGTACTGGGAGATCCTACGGATGCTGTGTCGCCGCCAGTCGCCGTCCTGGTCGCGGAATTGAACATAGGCACCGCTGGTCCTCGCTGGCCGCCTCTCCACGCGCGGTTTGTCGTCGGCATCTCTGCCGCTGAAGCTTCTCACCCTCGCTAGTCCATTAGCGAGGCTTCTCCTGAAGGCGATGGAATTGAAACCACTGTTCGGGCTGCCTACAGCTGGCTGTTCTTCGTCATCCGGTCGTTCGTGGATCTTCAATCTAGGAGGCTTCTTTGGGCCCTGTCGTTCGTTGTTGTTAGAGACGTCGTTAGTCTTTTCCGGAACGTCGAAGATCACCGAGTATCTCTTCGGTTGGTGGTCTTTGTTCCCTACGCGGAGAGACTTGGCTCTCCTGAGGTCGACTCGACGAGGAATATCAGAGTTCGAGTTGATGGTGATAACTCCGTTTTGGGAGACCATTTGCGGCCGCACGATGCGGTTGTTGGTGCTCCCTAGCTGGAGCTCTGATTGGCTGCGGGCATAACGCCGATCGCTATGGGTGGTGACGTTTTTCCCGCCAACCGACTTGGGTAGATTGCTGCTCTCAATGTTCATTGTGGACAGTGTGTGTGTGTTAGTGTATGTGTTTGTGTGCGTACGTGTTTTATATGTATGTGCTTGTATGTATATATGTGTGTAATGTTTTTGTATATGAATGTATGTATGTGTGTGTGTGAGGGGAGGGGGGGGGGAGGTTCACTGGGAAAAGAGAATGGCAATAGGTGTTATTAACGTGTGTGTGTGTATGCGAGCAGTATAGAGGAGAGGGCGGAGGACGTGTATGTGTGTATTATCACCATTGAGAGCTCGCCAAGAGAGGCCATATGGCCACACACACTCAACGCAGACAAAGATGGAAACACCAGAAACTGGGTGTTTGTGTCTTCGGGATGAGGGAGAGAAGTGAGAGACAAAAAACCAGTTAATCTAACATGTCTCACTTATTTTTCTCAAACACTTTAAAACCTCAGGGCATAATGTCTCATCCACTGATCGATCCATTCCTCAGAGGGTAGTCACGCTGAGAAAATATGCAAATATTTCCCTCTTCATTTAATAATGTTACAATATCTCACGGCGTTTAAATCAGCTGGAAAAAATAACACATGTTTAGCACACAAAAGTATTATCTGGTGTGTTTGTCAGAGGGTAAACACACTGTGTGTTCTCGCCAACAAATCTTTTTGTTGACAGGACGTGTTTAAGAGGTCCCTAGCGTGTCACATTGGTGGTGGTGGTGGTGGTAGTGTTGGTGCAGCAGCCAGTGTGGTGGTAGTTGTGGTGGTGGTGCCGGTGGTGGTGGTGGTGCCTCTCGTTTTCACAATTGAACTCCCGTCAAATTTGAAGTGGTGTTAGCCTAACCAGAAGCGTTCAGACTGAGGCAACTTACCCGACCAATGGAAACCGATGTTCACTATAGTCCAAAAAAATTAAAAAAAAGTCAGTATTCCGGGGATTTTAAACTTGGTTAAATCACCAGAAATTTGACGTTACTATCGACAGCGTCGAAAAGGCAGTGTACTGCACCTTATTTATGGGGGGGGGGGCTACTTTCTGACCTCATAAGTCTTTGGGGCTACTTTCTACCGCCATACTTTAGGTAGGTAGTTTCTACCGCCATACTTTAGGAAGGTACTTTCTACCGCCATAATTTAGGGAGGTACTTTCTTTCGCTTTAAAGCTTTAGCAATAAGTTACACTGTTAATACGGTGGTCCGCCATCCACACGCGTGTCCTTCACTCAATGATTCAGTGGTGGACGTTGTAATACTCGGGGACTCAGACTTGGTATATATAATCCGCTGATGTGATGATGTGTAAGTCTTGGACGGAACACTGGTCAACAACTGTTTGTGTTTTTCTCATATTAATTTGGAAAAATAAGGATGGTACAGTTTTGTTCTATTATATACTGAGAGAGAGAGAGAGAGAGAGAGGGGGGGGGGGGGGAGATAGGGGGAAAGAGAGATAAGCCGTTTTCAGGAATATAGACAATATACGCTAGGGAAAATTTTCATTTCCCTGGACAGAAGGAAAATAGGGGAACCAAAACAACTTACACACGACCCCCCCCCCCCTTGACCCCCTCCTCGTCCCCCTCCTCGTCCCCCTCCTCGTCCCCCTCCTCGTCCCCTCTCCACTTCCTCCCTCCACGTTCCCCCTCCTCGTCCCTCCCCCCCTCAAAGAGGTATTAAATATCCCAAGGCTAAAAGATAGACGAAAAAGAGGCGATATAAGCACTACGTACAGTCGAGAACAGGCAAGAACAGGCAAGAACAGGCAAGAACAGGCAAGAACAGGCAAGAACAGGCAAGGATAGACACAAGTGGCAAAGAGGAATTCTTGCAACCTGCAGTTTCAAGAGGAGGTCATACAGTCAGGCGAAAGATCCAAAGGAGCCGAAAATATATTGGAGACAGAGTGGTAGACTGTTGGAGTAAGTTAAGTGAGAAGGTGGTGGAGGCCAAAACCGTCTGTAGTTTCAATTCGTTATACGATAAAGAGTACTGGGAAGACGGGACACCATGAACATAGCTTTCATCCTGTAAGCGCGCGCGCGCACACAGCTATGGACATGGAAGCTGAGTGGACAGCGCTCTGGACTCCTAATCCTAGAGTTCGGGTTCGGTCCCCGGTGATGGCAGAAACAAAATGGGCAGAGTTTCTTTCACGCTGATGCCCCTGTTACTTTGCAGTAAATAGGTACCTGGGAGTTAGACAGCTGTTGCGGGCTGCTTCCTGGGTGTTTGCGTGTGGAAAAAATTAGTAGTTAGTAACAGTTGATTGATTGACAGTTGAGAGGCGGGCGGAAAGAGCAGAGCTCAACCTCCGCATGCACAACTAGGTGAATACACACCAGAACTGCCTTCAGGAACCTGTGCAAGGAATCATTCGGAACCTTGTATATAACATATGTAAGACCAATCCTGGAGTATGCGGCCCCAGAATGGAGCCCGTACCTTGTCAAGCACAAGACGAAGCTGGAAAAAGTTCAAGGGTATGTCACTAGGTTAGTCCCAGAACTAAGAGGCATGAGTTACGAGGACAGGTTGCGTGAGATGCACCTCACGACACTGGAAGACAGACTAGTAAGGGAAGCCATGATCACTACCTACAAAATTCTCAGAGGAATTGACAGGGTAGATAAAGATAAATTGTTTAACACTAGTGGAACGCGAACAAGGGGACACAGGTGGAGACTGAGTACCCAAATGAGCCACAGGGACGTTAGTTTTTTCAGTGTCAGAGTAGTTAACATATGGAATGCACTAGGAAGTGATGTGGTGGAGGCTGACTCCATACACAGTTTCAAATGTAGATATGATAGAGCCCAGTAGGCTCAGGAACTTGTACATCAGTTGAGTGACAGTTGAGAGGCGGGACCAAAGTGCCAGAGCTCAACCCCCGCAAGCACAACTAGGTGAGTACACAGTCCCAAGCACCCCTGGAGATAATGCTCTTATCAGCGTCACGAATCTAATCCTCTTTGAAGATTTTATGGATTAAGTTTATCACTTGAAAGAGCGCCGTAAGTGCTCTCTCTGGGTCGCTTTCTTTACCTCATGTCTCTCACTTTTACCCTCCCTACATGGGTCCACATGGCCTGCCTCATACGCCCAACATGGGTCCACATGGCCTGCCTCACACTCCCAACATGGGTCCACATGGCCTGCCTCACACTCCCAACATGGGTCCACATGGCCTGCCTCACACTCCCAACATGGGTCCACATGGCCTGCCTCACACTCCCAACATGGGTCCACATGGCCTGCCTCACACTCCCAACATGGGTCCACATGGCCTGCCTCACACTCCCAACATGGGTCCACATGACCTGCCTCACACGCCCTACATGGGTCCACATGGCCTGCCTCACACTCCCTACATGGGTCCACATGGCCTGCCTCACACGCCCTACATGGGTCCACAGGGCCTGCCTCACTCCCTACATGGGTCCACATGGCCTGCCTCACACTCCCTACATGGGTCCACATGGCCTGCCTCACACTCCCAACATGGGTCCACATGGCCTGCCTCACACTCCCTACATGGGTCCACATGGCCTGCCTCACACTCCCTACATGGGTCCACATGGCCTGCCTCACTCCCTACATGGGTCCACATGGCCTGCCTCACACTCCCAACATGGGTCCACATGACCTGCCTCACACGCCCTACATGGGTCCACATGGCCTGCCTCACACTCCCTACATGGGTCCACATGGCCTGCCTCACACTCCCTACATGGGTCCACATGGCCTGCCTCACACGCCCAACATGGGTCCACATGGCCTGCCTCACTCCCTACATACCTTCTGTTATACACAATTAGTGTTACAAGTTAATGTATACATGTATGCATACATGTGTGTGTATATATATATATATATACATATATATATATATATATATATATATATATATATATATATATATATATATATATATATATATATATATATATATATCCCGGATGATTGTCACTGGCACCAAAGGTTAACAACTGGTATAGATTTAGCACCTTTGTGTGGCTTCGTTGAAATCACGTGCCTGGGTTAGCTTTTGTATTTGTTCAACTTGTTTATTGCCTGCCAACACTGGGGTCTTAACAGCCTGGTTGACCAGACCACCAACCAGAAGGGCCGGTCAGAGACTGTGACCGCACCCGCAAGCATCAACAGGTACGCAACAGGTAAATGACTGCAGGCCCGAATGTTGTTGTTAAAGATTTGCTAACCTGGAACAAAAAGTTCCAAGCAGCACGGGCTACGGTGAGCCCGTAGGATGCAGACCCGAAGCATCCTGGTACTAGGGTACAGGTATTGACCTTCTCTCAGACCCGTAAGGTCAGACGTTTATTATTTTTAAGGTCACGGGTCGGAAATGTCGGAAATTGGTTGGGCGAGAAATTTTTCTGTTTCCTCCTCTCAATATTCCGCCCCAGTGACGTCACGGCTTCCGGGATGTGGACGGTGTTATATTTAGTATTTGTTATTGACGTTTGAAGGTGTCCCCTGGGGGAGGGGTGTGTCCCCCCTGGGGGAGGGGTAGTGGGTCCCCTGGGGGGAGGGGGAGTGTCCCCCCTGGGGGGAGGGGGGAGTGTGTCCCCTGGGGGGCGGGGAAGCGTGTCCCCCTGGGGGCGGGGGGGGGGGGGAAGCGTGTCCTCCTGGGGGCGGGAGAGGGGGGGAAGCGTGTCCTCCTGGGGGCGGGGGAGGGGGGGAAGCGTGTCCTCCTGGGGGCGGGGGAGGGGGGAAGCGTGTCCTCCTGGGGGCGGGGGAGGGGGGGAAGCGTGTCCTCCTGGGGGCGGGGGAGGGGGGGAAGCGTGTCCTCCTGGGGGAGGGGGGGAAGCGTGTCCTCCTGGGGGCGGGGGATGGGGGAAGCGTGTCCTCCTGGGGGCGGGGGATGGGGGAAGCGTGTCCTCCTGGGGGCGGGGGGGGGGGAAAGCGTGTCCTCCTGGGGGCGGGGGAGGGGGGGGAAGCGTGTCCCCCGAGGGGGAGGGGGGGGAAGCGTGTCCCCCGAGGGGAGGGGGGAGCATGTCCCCCATGGGGGTGGGGGGGGAAGAGCGTGTCCCCTGGGGGCGGGGGAGGGGGGGGAAGCGTGTCCCCCATGGGGGTGGGGGGGGGAAGAGCGTGTCCCCCTGGGGGAGGGGAAGTGAGATGTCCTATACATGACAGCTTGGGACACCAATAACCTCTACAATGCAGCAAGAAGAATGACAGATTGGATAACTATAAACTTTCAAGAGATGCCACCTAATAATGGAACTGTTTAAGACACTATAACTCTCTAGAGGTGGAACACTGTTCTACACTAACAACCCCCACTCAAAACTGGAGAAATTGCTGACCTTGATAACTTGCAAAGGTCTTAAACTGCCCGAATCCATCCAGTGAAACATCTGAATCATTTGGACCACTTAGTTATTAAATCCGTATTCTCTAGAGTGCAGGCGAGAGTGATACATAATAATTTACATTAGGAAAATATTAGAGGGACTGGTTTTAAATCTGCACGCGGAAATAACACCACAATAGGACCAGGAGACATGGCAGGATGTGCAACATTGCCCCATTGAAAAGCAAAGGTGCAATAGGTACTCTGAGAGAGAGTTTTGTCAACATTAAGAGACCAAGACTTTTCAACACTGGAAACATAAAGGTCATAACTAGCCGACCTCTCCCGGTGCACAACTGACTCCTCCAACACTCTCCTGATCAACCAGGCTGTGACTCGTGTCAGACCGCGAGCAGCTGCGTCTAACATTCTCGTTGACCAGACCACCAACCAGGAAGGAGGCCTGGTCAGAGACTGGGCCACGGGGACACTGATCCTCGGAGCTATCAACAGGTAGGTAATGCATTTAGCGCGCTGCATTATGGGATTGCATTTCATCCGTTGCCAATAGAGAAGAATGGTGTCAACGCTCGTTAAGTAATAAAATTAAATTGGTTGTCGAATTGGTCAACTTGATGTGGACCATTAAACCAAAATGCTCAATTCAGGATTCTTATCAAGAAAGTATTATCACACTGTGTATATGTATTTACTATTTGTGCCTGCAGGATCGAGCTATTAGCTCTTGGACCCCGCCTTTCTAACCGTCGGTTGTGAATTGTACGGACTCCAGATTTATTTTCATTAATCATATCTGCTACATATATTTCTCTGTAACATACACTACGAGCCCCAGGATGCAGCTCGAAGCAGCTGTCTAACTCCAAGGTACCTATTTACTGCTAGGTAAACAGGTCCATCAGGCGAAAGAATATGTCCCATTTGTTTCTTCATCGACCAAGAATCGAACCCGGGCCCTTAGGACTATGACTCCACTATAGCAGGCAGTGTTTGTATGCGTCTGTTTTATTCACCTATTTGTGTCTGCAGGATCGAGCGTTGGCTCTTGGATCCCGCCCTTCTAGTCTTCAGTTGTTTAAAGCAGTGACGCCTGTCCTTCTTTATCATACTTAGTTGTAAAGTTGTGAATAGTGTTTGCTTCCACAACCTGCTCCTTTAGGTCATTTCAATTCCTCACTATTCTCACGCTAAAAGAAAACTTCCTAACATCTCTGTGACTCGTCTGAGTTTCCAGCTTCTACCCATGTCCCCTCTTGTTCTGTTGGTATTCCGTGTGAACATTTCGTCTATTTCCACTCTGTCAATCCCCCTAAGTATTTTGTATGCTGCTATCATATCTCCCCGCAACCTCCTTTTTTTCTAAAGTTAGGTTCAGTTCCTTCAGTCGCTTTTCAAATACCATCCCGTGCAACTCTGGGACTAGCCTCGTCGCAAATTGTTTAACCTTTTCCAGTTTCCTAATGTGTTTCTTTAGGTGGGGGCTGCATACTCTAAGACTGGTCTCACGTAGGTAGTGTAAAGCGCTCTGAATGCCTCCTTACTTACGTTTCTGAATGATGTTCTAACTTTTGCTAGCGAAGAGTACGCTGCTGTCGTTATCCTATTTATATGTGCCTCAGGAGTTAGATTAGTTGTTGCGTCCACTCCCAGGACTCTTTCTCGAATCGTAAAAGGAAAATAGTTTATTTTCATTTTGTACTGACCCTTTGGTCTCCTGTCATCTAGTCTCACTTCCATAACTTTGCACATGATCATGTTGAACTCTCGTAGCCCTTTCTCTGACCATCTCTGTAGCATGTTCAAGTCCTCTTGCAGTATTCTACACTCGTCATCTGTCACAACTCGTCTCATTAATTTCGCGTCTTCCGCGTACATTGACATATTTAGGACTCGACTCCTGTAGTCATATCGTTCACTTACAAACAGAACTGGTCCCAGCACCGATCCTTGAGGTACTCCACTCGTTACCGTTCACCAGTCTAACTTCTCGCCCCTGACTGTTACTCTCTGGCTCCTGCCTGTTAATTCCTTACTCATGTTAGTGCTTTTCCGTTTACTCCCGCCTGCCTCTCAAGTTTGAATAGCAGTCTTCTGTGCAGTACTGAGTCAAAGGCTTTTTGGCAGTCCAGAAATATGCAGTCCGCCTATCCTGCTCTGTCCTGCCTTATTCTTGTTATTTTATCATAGAATTTTAGAATTATTTTAGGCATGATTTCCCTTCTCTGAACCCATGTTGATGTTTCTTCACATACATAATGTTGTCAGTGTAAAAAGTCTTAACCTGATTATTCTTTAGAGTACTTTACAGGGAATGTGTGTGTATTCACTTAGTTGTATTCACCTAATTGTGCTTGCGGGTGTTGAGCTCTGCTCTTTCGGCCCGCCTCTCAACTGTCAATCAACTGTAACTAAATATTTTTTTCTTCCCCACCACACACACCCAGGAAGCAGCACTGTAGGAGCTGACTAATTCCCAGGTACCTATTTACTGCTAGCTAACAGGGGCATTCAGGATGAAAGAAACTTTGCCCATTTGTTTCTGCCTGGTCCGGGAATCGAACCCGTGGCCACAGAATTATGAGTCCTGCGCGCTGTCCACTCAGCTACCAGTCCCCCCCACGTGTGTGTGTGTACTCACCTATTTGTGCTTGCGGGGGTTGAGCTTTGGCTCTTTGGTCCCGCCTCTCAACTGTCAATCAACTGGTGTACAGATTCCTGAGCCTACTGAGCTCTATCATATCTACACTTGAAACTGTGTATGGAGTCAGCCTCCACCACATCACTGCCTAATGCATTCCATCCGTTAACTACTCTGACACTGAAAAAGTTCCTTCTAACGTCCCAGTAGCTCATGTGGGTACTCAGTTTCCACCTGTGTCCCCTTGTTCGCGTACCACCCGTGTTGAATAGTTTATCCTTGTTTACCCGGTCGATTCCCCTGAGGATTTTGTAGGTTGTGATCATGTCTCCACTTACTCTTCTGTCTTCCAGTGTCGTAAGGTGCATTTCCCGCAGCCTTTCCTCGTAACTCATGCCTCTTAGTTCTGGGACTAGTCAAGTGGCATACCTTTGAACTTTTTCCAGCTTCGTCTTGTGCTTGACAAAGTACGGGCTCCATGCTGGGGCCGCATACTGCAGGATTGGTCTTACATATGTGGTGTACAAGATTCTAAATGATTCCTTACACAGGTTCCTGAACGCTCTTCTAATGTTAGCCAGCCTCGCATATGCCGCAGACGTTATTCTTTTTATGAGGGCTTCAGGAGACAGGTTTGGTGTGATATCAACTCCTAGATCTTTCTCTCTGTCCGTTTCACTAACTACTTCATCTCCTATTCTGTATCCTGTGTCTGGCCTTCTGTTTCCACTGCCTAGTTTCATTACTTTGCATTTGCTTGGGTTGAACTTCAACAGCCATTTGTTGGACCATTCACTCGGTCTGTCTAGGTAATCTTGTAGCCTCTTACTATCATCCTCTGTTTCAATCTTTCTCATAATTTTTGCATCATCAGCAAACACTGCGAGAAACGAGTCTATACCCTCTGGGAGATCATTTACATATATCAGAAACAGTATAGGTCCAAGGACTGACCCCTGCGGGACTCCACTTGTAACGTCTCGCCAATCTGAGATCTCACCCCTCACACTGACTCGTTGTCTCCTGTTACTTAGGTACTCCTTTATCCAATGGAGTACCTTCCCTTTCACTCCAGCCTGCATCTACAGCTTTCGCACTAGCCTCTTGTGTGGTACTGTGTCAAAGGCTTTCTGGCAATCCAAAAATATACAGTTTGCCCACCCTTCTCTTTCTTGCCTGATTTTTGTTGCCTGGTCGTAGAATTCAAGTAACCCTGTAAGGCAGGACCTGCCATCCCTGAACCCATGTTGATGCTGTGTTACAAAGTTCCTTCGCTCCAGATGCTCCACTAGCTTTCTTCGCACAATCTTCTCCATCAGCTTGCATGGTATGCAGGTTAGGGACACTGGTCTGTAGTTCAGTGCCTCCTGTCTATCCCCCTTCTTGTATATCGGGACTACATTAGCTGCTCTAGTAACCATTCCTTCGACCACCTCTCAAGCCTATCCAGGTCATGAATAGTGTAGTGTCTAATACTCTTTCTTGTGGTACTACACTTACGACGTTCCTCCACTATGGGATCTTTTTCCTCATCGTAACTCTCCGTTTTCCATCAGAGAGGTACTCTCTCATGTATCTGAGCGGCCCTCAGTGTTACTCCTGCTGGATTTTCAAGTTTGTAGAATAGTTTATTGTGTGGAATTGCTTCATATTCATTTTAGGAAGCCAGGAAGACACTATCTGTCCATCCGCTCGTTTCTGACGCTTTATCGCAAGGCAGGATTTGTCCTCACTGCACTTGCGTGCGTGCGTGCGTGTGTGTGTGTGTGTGTGTGTGTGTGTGTGTGTGTGTGTGTGTGTGTGTGTGTGTGTGTGTGTGTGTACTCGCCTAGTTGTACTCGCCTAGTTGTGCTTGCGGGGGTTGAGCTCTGGCTCTTTGGTCCCGCCTCTCAACCGTCAATCAACTGGTGTACAGGTTCCTGAGCCTATTGGGCTCTATCATATCTACACTTGAAACTGTGTATGGAGTCAGCCTCCACCACATCACTTCCTAATGCATTCCATTTGTCAACCACTCTGACACTAAAAAAGTTCTTTCTAATATCTCTGTCGCTCATTTGGGCACTCAGTTTCCACCTGTGTCCCCTAGTGCGTGTGCCTCTTGTGTTAAATAGCCTGTCCTTATCTACCCTATCAATTCCCTTCAGAATCTTGAATGTGGTGATCATGTCCCCCCTAACTCTTCTGTCTTCCAGCGAAGAGAGGTTTAATTCCCGTAGTCTCTCCTCGTAGCTCATACCTCTCAGCTCGGGTACTAGTCTGGTGGCAAACCTTTGAACCTTTTCCAGTTTAGTCTTATCCTTGACTAGATATGGACTCCATGCTGGGGCTGCATACTCCAGAATTGGCCTGACATATGTGGTATACAAAGTTCTGAAAGATTCTTTACACAAGTTTCTGAATACCGTTCGTATGTTGGCCAGCCTGGCATATGCCGCTGATGTTATCCTCTTGATATGTGCTGCAGGAGAAAGGTCTGGCGTGATATCAACCCCCAAGTCTTTTTCTTTCTCTGACTCCTGAAGAATTTCCTCTCCCAGATGATACCTTGTATCTGGCCTCCTGCTCCCTACACCTATCTTCATTACATTACATTTGGTTGGGTTAAACTCTAACAACCCTTTGTTCGACCATTCCTTCAGCTTGTCTAGGTCTTCTTGAAGCCCCAAACAGTCCTCTTTTGTCTTAATCCTTCTCATAATTTTGGCATCGTCCGCAAATATTGAGAGAAATGAATCGATACCCTCCGGGAGATCATTTACATATATCAGAAACAAGATAGGACCGAGTACAGAGCCCTGTGGGACTGCACTGGTGACTTCACGCCAATCGGAGGTCTCACCCCTCACCGTAACTCTGTTTCCTATTGCTTAGGTACTCCCTTGTCCACTGGAGCACCTTACCAGCTACACCTGCCTGTCTCTCCAGCTTATGTACCAGCCTCTTATTAAGCGGTACTGTGTCAAAGGCTTTCCGACAATCCAAGAAAATGTAGTCCGCCCAGCCCTCTCTTTCTTGCTTAATCTTTGTCACCTGATTGTAGAATTCTATCAAGCCTGTAAGGCAAGATTTACTCTCCCTAAACCCATGTTGGCGATTTGTCACGAAGTCCCTTCTCTCCAGATGTGTTACCAGGTTTTTTCTCACGATCTTCTCCATCACCTTGCATGGTATACAAGTCAAGGACACTGGCCTGTAGTTCAGTGCCTCTTGCCTGTCGCCCTTTTTGTATATTGGGACCACATTCGCTGTCTTCCATATTTCTGGTAGGTCTCCTGTCTCCAGTGACTTACTATATACTATGGAGAGTGGCAAGCAAAGTGCCTCTGCACACTCTTTCAGTACCCATGGTGAGATCCCGTCTGGACCAACAGCCTTTCTAACATCCAGATCCAGCAGGTGTGTCTTGACCTCCTCTCTCGAAATTTCGAACTCTTCCAAGGCCGCCTGGTTTACCTCCCTTTCTCCTAGCACAGTGACCTCACCTTGTTTTATTGTGAAGACCTAGAACCTCTTGTTGAGTTCTTCACACACCTCTCTGTCATTCTCTGTATACCTGTCCTCGCCTGTTCTAAGTTTCAATACCTGTTCTTTCACTGTAGTTTTCCTTCTGATGTGACTGGAGTAGCTTTGGTTCGGTCTTGGCTTTGTTTACTATATCATTTTCAAAACTTTTCTCTGCTTCTCTTCTCACCCTGACGTACTCATTCCTGGTTCTCTGGTATCTCTCTCTACTTTCTTGTGTTCTGTTATTCCGGAAGTTCCTCCACGCCCTTTTGTTCAGTTTCTTCGCTTCCATACATGCCCTATTATACCATGGATTCTTCTGTTGCTTCTCGGATTTTTCCCTTTGGGCCGGGATGAACCTGTTTACTGCCTCCTGACACTTTTGGGTAACATAGTCCATCATACCCTGTACAGACTTATCTCTGAGGTCTGTGTCCCAAGGTATTTCACTTAGGAAACTTCTCATCTGTTCATAATTCCCCTTTCGGTATGCCAGCCTTTTGATTCCTAGTTCTTGTTTGTTTGTGTGTGTGTGTATGTACTCACCTAGTTTGCAGGGGTTGAGCTCTGGCTCTTTGGGCCCGCCACTCAACTGTCAATCAACTGATTTTTTTCCCATACACACACACCCCAAGGAATCAGCCCGTAGCAGCTGCCTAACTCCCAGGTACCTATTTACTGCTAGGCGAACAGACGCATCAGGGTAAAAGAAACTCTGCCCATTAGTTTCCGCCTGCGCCGTAGGGATCGATCCCGAACCCCTAGGACTACGAATACCGAGCACTCTGTCCACTCAACCGTCAGGCCCTTCCACTCAGGTGTGTGTGGATGAGGGGGGGGGAGTGATGGTGAAGGGGGGGAGTGATGGTGAAGGGGGGGGGGCATTAATTATGGAACGGGCCAGACTCACTGTATTTTTAATTACCTCCTGGGTATGGTGAGGATAAACATGTTATTTTTTTAATGATCATTAAACAGAATAAAAGATAAAAAAAGGAGGGATGGGCAGACAGGTGGACGGAGAGACAAACAGGTGGACGGAGAGACAAACAGGAGGACGGAGAGACAAACAGGAGGACGGAGAGACAAACAGGAGGACGGAGAGACAAACAGGAGGACGGAGAGACAAACAGGAGGACGGAGAGACAAACAGGAGGACGGAGAGACAAACAGGAGGACGGAGAGACAAACAGGAGGACGGAGAGACACAGGAGGACGGAGAGACAAACAGGAGGACGGAGAGACAAACAGGAGGACAGACAGACAAACAGGTGGACGGAGGGACAAACAGGTGGACGGAGGGACAAACAGGAGGACAGACAGACAAACAGGTGGACGGAGGGACAAACAGGTGGACGGAGAGACAAACAGGTGGACGGAGAGACAAACAGGTGGACGGAGAGACAAACAGGTGGACGGAGAGACAAACAGGTGGACGGAGAGACAAACAGGTGGACGGAGAGACAAACAGGTGGACGGAGAGACAAACAGGTGGACGGACAGACAAACAGGTGGACGGAGGGCAAACAGGAGAACAGACAGACAAACAGGTGGACGGAGGGACAAACAGGTGGACGGAGAGACAAACAGGTGGACAGACAGACAAACAGGTGGACGGAGGGACAAACAGGAGGACAGACAGACAAACAGGTGGACGGAGGGACAAACAGGTGGACGGAGAGACAAACAGGTGGACAGACAAACAGGTGGACGGAGGGACAAACAGGAGGACAGACAGACAAACAGGTGGACGGAGGGACAAACAGGTGGACGGAGGGACAAACAGGAGGACAGACAGACAAACAGGAGGACGGAAAGAACACCCCCTCCCCTCTCCTGCGTCACCCACTCCGATCACACGCCCCCCCCCTACCACCCGTCATTCAGACAGTCAACTAATGGCTCAAATAATCACCACCATCTGTCATTCGTCTCAGATTTCTCACTCAATTTATCGCGTGTGACGGGTGGCGGTGGCGGTGTGGTCGCCGCTCTGACAGGTAAAGCGCCCGGGGGTCTGTCTAGTGACTAATTGGGTGACCGCTTGGATTGTGTATACGGGAATAACATAATATTTCTGTCATAGACCTACGGAAACCCAGTGTTTTTTAGCGTTATACATTGCGTCCTGATATATGTCTGAATGTAACTATTATATATATATATAATATATATATATATATATATATATATATATATATATATATATATATATATATATATATATATATATATATATATATATATATATATATATATATATATATATGTCGTACCTAATAGCCAGAACGCACTTCTCAGCCTACTATGCAAGGCCCGATTTGCCTAATAAGCCAAGTTTTCATGAATTAATTGTTTTTCGACTACCTAACCTACCTAACCTACCTAACCTAACCTAACTTTTTCCGCTACCTAACCTAACCTAACCTATAAAGATAGGTTAGGTTAGGTTAGGTAGGGTTGGTTAGGTTCGGTCATATATCTACGTTAATTTTAACTCCAATAAAAAAAAATTGATCTCATACATAATGAAATGGGTAGCTTCATCATTTCATAAGAAAAAAATTAGAGAAAATATATTAATTCAGGAAAACTTGGCTTATTAGGCAAATCGGGCCTTGCATAGTAGGCTGAGAAGTGCGTTCTGGCTATTAGGTACGACATTATATATATATATATATATATATATATATATATATATATATATATATATATATATATATATATATATATATATATATATATATTATATATATATATATATATATATATATATATATATATATATATATATATATATATAATATAGTGTGTATACTCATTTAATTGTGGTTGTGGGGGTTGAGCTTCGGCTCTTTGGTCCCGCCTCTCAACCGTCAATCAACTGGTGTACAGGTTCCTGAGCCTACTGGGCTCTATCATATCTACATTTGAAACTGTGTATGGGGTCAGCCTCCACCACATCACTGCCTAATGCATTACATTTATTAAGTACGCTAACACTAAAACAAATATTTTTAATGTCTCTGGCTTATTTGGGCACTACGTTTCCACCTGTGTCCCCTTGTTCGTGTCCCACCCGTGTGTGTGTTGTGTGTGTGTGTGTGTTGTGTGTTGTGTGTGTGTGTGTGTGTGTGTTGTGTGTGTGTTGTGTGTGTGTGTGTGTGTGTGTGTTGTGTGTTGTGTGTGTGTGTGTGTGTGTGTGTTGTGTGTGTGTGTGTGTTGTGTGTGTGTGTGTGTACTCACCTATATGTACTCACCTATATGTGCTTGCAGGATCGAGCATTGACTCTTGGATCCCGCCTTTCTAGCTATCGGTTGTTTACAGCAATGACTCCTGTCCCATTTCCCTATCATACCTAGTTTTAAAAGTATGAATAGTATTTGCTTCCACAACCTGTTCCCCAAGTGCATTCCATTTTTCTACTACTCTCACGCTAAAAGAAAACTTCCTAACATCTCTGTGACTCATCTGAGTTTCCAGTTTCCACCCATGTCCCCTCGTTCTGTTATTATTACGTGTGAACATTTCATCTATTTCCACTTTATCAATTCCCCTGAGTATTTTATATGTCCCTATCATATCTCCTCTCTCCCTTCTTTTCTCTAGTGTCGTTAGGTTCAGTTCCTTCAGCCGCTCTTCATATCCCATCCCTCGTAACTCTGGGACAAGCCTCGTCGCAAACCTCTGAACCTTCTCCAGTTTCTTTGTGTTTCTTCAGGTGGGGGCTCCATGATGGCGCGGCATACTCTAAGACGGGTCTCACGTAGGCAGTGTAAAGTGCCCTAAAAGCTTCCTCATTTAGGTTTCTGAATGAAGTTCTAATTTTCGCCAGTGTAGAGTACGCTGCTGTCGTTATCCTATTTATATGTGCCTCAGGAGTTAGATTAGGTGTCACATCCACTCCCAGGTCTCTTTCTCGAATCGTTACAGGTAGGCTGTTCCCCTTCATTGTGTACTGTCCCTTTGGTCTCCTGTCACCTGATCCCATTTCCATAACTTTACATTTACTGGTGTTAAACTCCAGTAGCCATTTCCCTGACCATCTCTGCAGCCTGTTTAAGTCCTCTTGGAGGATCCTACAATCCTCGTCTGTCACAACTCTTCTCATTAATTTTGCGTCATCTGCAAACATTGACATGTATGATTCCACTCCTGTAAACATATCATTTACGTAAATTAGAAAGAGGATTGGTCCCAGCACCGATCCTTGAGGTACTCCACTTGTTACTGTTCGCCAGTCCGACTTTTCGCCCCTTACCATTACCCTCTGGCTCCTTCCTGTTAGGTAGTTCTTCACCCATACTAGGGCCTTTCCGCTTACTCCTGCCTGCCTCTCAAGTTTGTATAGCAGTCTCATGTGCGGTACCGTATCAAAGGCCTTTTGGCAGTCAAGAAATATGCAGTCTGCCCAGCCTTCTCTGTCCTGCCTTATCCTTGTTACTTTATCATAGAATTCTAAAAGGTTTGTTAGGCATGATTTCCCTGTCCAGAACCCATGTTGGTGCTTGTTTACAAACGCAATGCTCTCCAGGTGTTCAACAAGTCTTAGCCTAATTATTCTTTCAAGTATTTTGCAGGGGATGCTTGTCAGTGATACGGGTCTGTAGTTAAGTGCCTCCTCCCTATCACCTTTTTTGAAAATCGGTACGACATTTGCCTCCTTCCAGCAACTGGGCAATTCTCCCGACATAAGTGACTCATTAAAGATCATTGCCAGAGGCACGCTGAGAGCCTGCGCTGCCTCTTTAAGTATCCACGGTGATACTTTGTCTGGTCCAACAGCTTTATTTGCATCCAGTGTTGTCAACTGTTTCATTACATCCTCTGCTGTCATCTCTATATCTGATAGTCTTTCATCTTGGGTAATCTCTTCTAACAAAGGGAGCTGCTCAGGCTCGGTTGTGAACACTCCATGGAATTTTGCATTCAGTACCTCGCAGATTTCCTTGTCGCTTTCTGTATATGCCCCTTCTGTTTTCCTCAGTCTTGTCACTTGGTCATTTACCGACATCTTCCTTCTTATATGGCTATGTAGTAATTTTGGTTGCTTTTTCGCTTTGACTGCAATATCATTCTCATAATTTCTTTCCGACACTCGTCTTATGTTAATGTAATCATTCCTAGCTCTGTTACATCTAATCCTGTTGTCCTCTGTCCTTTGTCTTCTGTACTTCCTCCACTCCCTCCTGCTTCTCACCTTTGCTTCCTGACACTGTCTATTAAACCATGGGTTATTATATTCCCTCCTGCTTTTTTCCTTTATTGTTGGAATAAATCTATCTTCAGCCTCCTTGCATTTCAATATGACTTGGTTCATCATACCTTGCACTGTTTTTCCTCTAAGTTCTTCCTCCCACTGCACTTCTCCCAGGTAGTCCCTTATCCTTCTGTAGTCCCCTTTTCTGTAATCAAGTCTCCTTTCCCGGACCTCTTGTCCTTTGGTCACAATTTTAAACTCCATCATGTAGTCAAAGACTAGGACACAATGGTCACTAGCTCCTAGTGGTATTTCATGTTCCAACTGCTCGATGTCTTCTACATTCTGAGTGATAATGAGATCTAATAGGCTGGGCGTATCCCCTCCTCTTTCCCTAGTATCTTCTTCCACATGCTGTGTTAGGAAATTCCTGTCAATAACGTCTACCAGCTTCGCTCCCCAGGTCTCTTCCCCGCCATGGGGATTCCTCGTTTCCCAATCTATCTCTCCGTGATTTAGGTCCCCCATGACCAGCAGCTTCGCTCTCATTCTATGCGCTAAAGTTGCTGCCCTCTGCAGTTCATCCATACATGTCTTGTTGCTGTCCTCGTACTCCTGCCTGGGCCTTCTACTGTTTGGTGGGGGATTGTAGAGTATCAAGATTACAATCTTCTTCCCATCCACTGTCAGAGTTCCATGTATGAAGCTTGTGCTTTCATTGGTACCCGGATTTTCCAGCTCATCAAACTTCCATTTCCGCTTTATTAGTAGTGCCACTCCTCCTCCCTCTCTCTGTGTCCTTTCTTTTCTTATCACCTGGTACCCCTCTGGAAAGATTGCATCCGAGATCATACCATTTATTTTAGTTTCCACTATTGCCACTATGTCTGGGTCTGCCTCACTAACTCTTTCTTTTATCTCTTCTGCTTTATTGGCTACCCCATCAGCATTGGTGTACCAAACCTTGAGACTCTTCTTGGAAACTCGGGTGTCAGAGTTCCCCCTTTCACCAGGGGTCTGGGGGGAACTGGGGGGTGTCTGGGGGGCAAGTGGGGGCTGTGGGGGTGAGTGGGGGGGTGCTAGGGGGGTGCCTGGGAGTGCCTGGTTGGCGAATGGGGTCTGGGTATCTAGGGGGGTAGGAAGGGCATAATGGGTCTGAAAGTTAGGGGTCTGAATAGCATAGGGGGGCTGAGAAATAGTGAGACTGAGAGTCAGATAGAGGTTGAGAGGTTGGGGGGGAGAGGGATACTGAGGGCGGAGAGCTGAGATGAGAATGGAGCATGGGTGCTGGGAGTGGAAGAGAGGGTATATTAGTTAGGGGGGAATCGGGGGTAGGTGGGGGTTTTGGGGTAGAAGAGGGGAAGAGGGAGATGGGGGAAGGTGTTAGGGGGGTCACAAGGTGAGGGGGTTAAATGTGGGTTGGAGGTGCATAGGAGGGGTGAGGGTTGGGTGGGGTTTGGGGGTGAGTGGAAGAGGGGTGCAGTGGAAGCTGGGATGGAGTAGATGGAATTGAAGTCAATGGGGTAGAAGGGGCAGGGGAGTAGGAAGGGGTATTTGGGGAGGGGGGATGGGAAGGTGGGTTTGGGGAGGGCATGGCTTGACCCACTGGGGTTGCTGACAAGTGTGATGTAGCAGGGGCAGGGGAATCGTTGGGGAGGTGCAAATGTGGAAGGGACAGGGGGGTTTTGGGAGGCTGAGGCAGGGGGGAGGTATAGGAGGGCTGAGTTGGGGAGGATGCGACCTGGGAGGTGACCTGGGAGGTGGCCTGGGAGGTGACCTGGGATGTGACCTGGGAGGTGAGACTACCTGAAAGGCTAGTTCGGTGTCGTTGTTGCCATCTATTTTTGTGGGCTATTTGCTCATCTTTCGTCATAAACCTCTCTATAAACACATTGTAATGGGTTTCACTTCCTCTGAGTAAATGCTTGGTCCTCATTATGTACTCCACTGCCTCCTCATTGGAGAATTGCACCAGAACAGGTCTATTCTTGGTACAATTGTAAGGTCCAACCCGTCGATTTATATCCATCTCGTGTTCTGCCATTCCTGCTCCAATACACCTCAATATCTCGTGCAATTCGTATTTTTCTGTTTCTATTCTCTCTTGTCTTGTTGGTGCCCTAGATTCGAATAATCCATGTATTATAATAGACCGTCTCCTCGGTAATTCATTGTCATGCTGGTAGCCTGTCCCCTGGGGATTCCCCATCCCAACCGTAGTCACTAACCCATCCCCCACTAATCCTCAATCCTTAGCCATGCTGCTAATCCTTCCTAATTCGTTTGTGATACGAGCACATTCCCTCTCCCAGTCCTCTCTTCCCTTCCTAATCTCTTCCTGAACATAGAGCATAAGTTCTTGTTTCTGCCTCTCTACCGCATCCTGTATTTGCTGAAATACCTCACTTTTAATCCCCTGGATTAGATCCTCCAACCAATCACTCCTTCTCTCTACAAATTTCCCTATTAATTTGTCTATAAATCTGTCTGTGTGTGTATGTGTGTGTGTGTGTGTGTGTGTGTGTGTGTGTGTGTGTGTGTGTACACAAACAAGAGAGGCTACATGTGAGCGAGTGCAGACCCACGTCACAAGACCCACATATTCTGCGAGCTCCGGGTTCAGTATCCGTGTTGAGACACGCACACATGTATCTCTATATGTAGCACGGTGTTCTACATCCTCACCTCACAACCAAGCCACCCGGCTCCATTTCCCGGGAAGACCAAAAACTATTGGGCACATCTCCTTTCTATTCTCTTACCAGTCAAACAGGCACCCTGGGAGTTAGCAATCTGAGGTGGGATGCATCACGGAGGGAAAGCCAAGAATTGGCCTCCAGAGCACTTCGATGTGTGTTCACGAACATCGAAGTACGAGCAGGCTTCGTACTTCGAACGTACAAGTTTACCATCCTGTTACTAAGAGCATACAGGATTACTCTATTCATATTTGTAATGTATATTTCCATGTTTATCCTTCAAAAAATCCTCCAAAGAAGAGGCACACGCAGGAGAAGAAAGGAATGAATAACATAAACAAAGTTTACGAAGTAGTAACAGGAGAAATATTGAACAAGATGAAAGGGATAACTGATATAATCTTCCCTTGTAATTATGGAAGTTGGTAGTGTTCACCTGTGTGGTTAACACAGTCACTAGCGGTGTTTACAGTTACTGGGGGGGGGGGTAGTGTTCACCTGTGTGGTTATCACAGTCACTAGCGGTGTTCACAGTTACTGGGGGGGGGGGGGTAGTGTTCACCTGTGAGGTTAACACAGTCACTAGCGGTGTTTACAGTTACTGGGGGGGGGGGTAGTGTTCACCTGTGTGGTTAACACAGTCACTAGCGGTGTTCACAGTTACTGGGGGGGGGTAGTGTTCACCTGTGTGGTTAACACAGTCACTAGCGGTGTTCACAGTTATTTGGGGGGGGGTAGCGTTCACCTGTGAGGTTAACACAGTCACTAGCGGTGTTTACAGTTACTGGGGGGGGGTAGTGTTCACCTGTGTGGTTAACACAGTCACTAGCGGTGTTCACAGTTACTGGGGGGGGGGGTAGTGTTCACCTGTGTGGTTCACACAGTCACTAGCGGTGTTCACAGTTATTTGGGGGGGGGGGTAGCGTTCACCTGTGAGGTTAACACAGTCACTAGCGGTGTTCACAGTTACTGGGGGGGGGGGTAGTGTTCACCTGTGTGGTTAACACAGTCACTAGCGGTGTTCACAGTTACTGGGGGGGGGTAGCGTTCATCTGTGAGGTTAACACGGTCACTAGCGGTGTTCACAGTTACTGTGGGGGGGGGGGGGTGGCAGTGTTCACAGTTACTGGGGGGGGGGTAGTGTTCACTTGTGTGGTTAACACAGTCACTAGCGGTGTTCACAGTTACTGGGGGGGGGGGTAGTGTTCACCTGTGTGGTTAACACAGTCACTAGCGGTGTTCACAGTTACTGGGGGGGGGGGTAGTGTTCACCTGTGTGGTTATCACAGTCACTAGCGGTGTTCACAGTTACTGGGTGGGGGGTAGTGTTCACCTGTGTGGTTATCACAGTCACTAGCGGTGTTCACAGTTACTGGGGGGGGTTAGTGTTCACCTGTGAGGTTACGACAGTCACTAGCAGTGTTCACAGTTACTGGGGGGGTGGCAGTGTTCACAGTTACTGGGGGGGGAGTGTTCACCTGTGTGGTTAACACAGCCACTAGCAGTGTTCACAGTTACTGGGGGGGTGGCAGTGTTCACAGTTACTGGGGGGGGGGAGTGTTCACCTGTGTGGTTAACACAGCCACTAGCAGTGTTCACAGTTACTGGGGGGGGTGGCAGTGTTCACAGTTACTGGGGGGGGGAGTGTTCACCTGTGTGGTTAACACAGCCACTAGCAGTGTTCACAGTTACTGGGGGGGGGGGTTAGTGTTCATCTGTGAGATTAACACAGTCACTAGCGGTGTTCACAGTTACTGGGGGGGGGGGGTTAGTGTTCACCTGTGAGGTTACGACAGTCACTAGCAGTGTTCACAGTTACTGGGGGGGTGGCAGTGTTCACAGTTACTGGGGGGGGGGAGTGTTCACCTGTGTGGTTAACACAGCCACTAGCAGTGTTCACTGTTACTTGCGGGGGGGGGGGGGGTAGGGTTCACCTGTGAGTAACGGTGTTCACAGTTATTTGGGGGGGGGGGGGTAGTGTTCACCTGTGAGGTTAACACAGTCACTAGCAGTGTTCACAGTTACTGGGGGGGGGTGGCAGTGTTCACAGTTACTGGGGGGGGGGAGTGTTCACCTGTGTGGTTAACACAGCCACTAGCAGTGTTCACAGTTACTGGGGGGGGGTAGTGTTCATCTGTGAGGTTAACACAGTCACTAGCGGTGTTCACAGTTACTGGGGGGGGGTTAGTGTTCACCTGTGAGGTTACGACAGTCACTAGCGGTGTTCACAGTTACTGGGGGGGGTGGCAGTGTTCACAGTTACTGGGGGGGGGGAGTGTTCACCTGTGTGGTTAACACAGCCACTAGCAGTGTTCACTGTTACTTGCGGGGGGGGGGGTAGGGTTCACCTGTGAGTAACGGTGTTCACAGTTATTTGGGGGGGGGGGTTAGTGTTCACCTGTGAGGTTACGACAGTCACTAGCGGTGTTCACAGTTACTGGGGGGGGGGTGGCAGTGTTCACAGTTACTGGTGGGGGGAGTGTTCACCTGTGTGGTTAACACAGCCACTAGCAGTGTTCACTGTTACTTGCGGGGGGGGGGGGTAGGGTTCACCTGTGAGTAACGGTGTTCACAGTTATTTGGGGGGGGGGGGTAGTGTTCACCTGTGAGGTTAACACAGTCACTAGCGGTGTTCACAGTTACTGGGGGGGATAGTGTTCACCTGTGAGGTTAACACAGTCACTAACAGTGTTCACGTGTTGAGGAACTTGGGACCTGGCACCTAGGTGTTCAGCTCCTCACAGGTGTTGTGGCAACACATGCGCTGACAGGTGTCATGTTCTACAGCACACACCTGTTGAGCGCGACACCACTCTCCCTTCTCTGTCTCGTCCTCATTCTCTCTATCTCTCTTTCTCTTTCTCTTTCCAATCGACTCTTAGTAAAACCCGATAAAGAACTTCCGGTTTATCTATGACACCAGATTTAATGCACATCACAACGAACATGTTCCATACGAATTTAAAACGAACCACACACGCTAACAACCTTTAAAGTTCCCAATAGGATCTCACATCACCTTGAGTATAATTTACCGAGCTGATTAGTTAGAAAAAGGTGAAAACACGTAGGAAATCTCATGGAGCGAGGATAGCGCGTGACCTCCCCTCTCGACGGTGTATCCGGCACTGAATACCACGAGCATCACCCAGGGGAGGATGGCGGCAACAGTTGTCAAGGCTCGTCGAACGCCTCAACCAGGTGCCCATTTTGTTGCCGTTTTTCTGTATTGATTGTTGACGCAGGTGTGAGGTGGGAGGCCTGGGGTGATTACTGCCACCACACACCTGACCACAGCTTGGTTAAACACCTTAATGATGAGTTGGTCAGCATGGTGTGATGGCTTTGTTGACGATCTGTGGGTGTTTTGGGTGTGTTTGGGTAGGTAGGTGTGTGTGTGCTTGCCTCGTTGTGATTGCGGGGGTTGAGCTCTGGCTCTTTGGTCCCACCTCTCAACTGTCAATCAACTGGTGATTGTGTGTGTGTGAGCGCGCGCGCGTGTGGGAGTGCGTTAGATGAATGTTTACCATAGTTGTAAAATGATTGTCAAAACTAGTAACTAAATTACACACAAATAATACAAAATACAAATAACGTAATCCACCATAAAAAGAAGTGTTTCAGTCGGAGGGTGATCTTGTGTGGAGAGGGGCGGACGGTCGTCTTAAATGATGGTTTACCTCGTTTAAAAGTCCTCATCCAATCATAGACGCTATATCACAGTTCCTTCAAATCACATGCACGAGTAAATTATAATTACAAAACACAATTTAAATATAATAATTACATATAGGTCTATGACGTCATAGGCAACCTAAATTCTACTCCCCTAAGGAGTGTATCTACCCCAGCCTGGGGGGGGGGAAGGGTCGGGGGGCCACGCGCCCCTAGGCAGCGCCCGACACAAATATTTACAACCACCCAAGTGGGAAACCACTGGTGTCGTGAGGACATTTCCTGTGTATATAAACGAACACAGGATAAGAAATATGAAGATAAATAAGGCACTCATTTGACTTCTAGTGTTAAAGAGAGATGAGAAAGGGAGGTGTAATTAAAGGTTCAATTAAAGATGTATTGAGTGATATAATCATAGAGCCAGAGATATACTTAGATGTAATAGAAGATACGAGAGAAATGAGACAACGAGACAGGGAGAGAGAGTGAGAATGAGGAGAGAGAGTGAGAATGAGGAGAGAGAGTGAGAATGAGGAGAGAGAGTGAGAATGAGGAGAGAGAGTGAGAATGAGGAGAGAGAGTGAGAATGAGGAGAGAGAGTGAGAATGAGGAGAGAGAGTGAGAATGAGGAGAGAGAGTGAGAATGAGGAGAGAGAGTGAGAATGAGGAGAGAGAGTGAGA
>NC_091194.1:16920822-16948322 GCF_040958095.1 Procambarus clarkii
ATCACTCAACTGTGCATACTCACACACGTAAATCACTCAGCTGTGCGCGCACACACGTAAATCACTCAACTGTGCACACTCGCACACGTAAATCACTCACCTGTGCACACTCGCACACGTAAATCATTCAACTATGCACACTCGTACACGTAAATCACTCAACTATGCACACTCGCACACGTAAATCACTCACCTGTGCACACTCGCACACGTAAATCACTCAACTATGCACACTCGTACACGTAAATCACTCAACTGTGCACACTCACACACTCAAATCACTCACCTGTGCACACACTCACACGTAAATCACTCACCTGTGCACACACTCACACGTAAATCACTCTAAACAGTTTACACAAGTCCTATCACAAAATTTCTTGTCGATATATTTTCCTCCATCACCAAATTTCCGAGGGAACGATGGCATTTTGATAACATAATTTTGTTTTAATAATTGCATATTTTATATAATTGGTTTATAAAATATTTTGGTTTCAGGGAGGGTCGTAGCCAGAGGGTCCGGGAGCTAGGACACAACATCGCCTGGGTACTGAGGGGGGGAGGGGGTTGCCCAACAGGCAAATCACTTATGAAACTCGCCTAATATGTACGCTAATCACCCTAGAGACTGTAATCGCTCTCGAACCCATTGTTGATGTAATACTCATATACATTGACCCGTGTAACCAGCTTTATCAAGACTGTAACTTGCTTACTACACTGAATTTTTGGGTCGTGTCCCTGAGCCCATTATGTGCCTCAGCAACCTAATGGGGTGGTGGGTATGGGGTGCATAATAGATGAACGAAACTAATGTCTCCTAACATGGACCCTTCTCAACCTTGCAACAATGACATCAATCTGAACAACCTGTGCACGTTGATATTCAATATTTTTAGTTTTTAGTCTATAGTTTTTTGGTGCCCTCAATTCTATCCTTAATAATTCGACATGGTAATGTTTTCGAGAGAGGGAGCGAGAGAGGGAGGGAGGGAGGGAGCGAGAGAGGGAGGGAGGGAGGGAGCGAGAGAGCGAGAGAGGGAGGGAGGGAGGGAGCGAGAGAGCGAGAGAGGGAGGGAGGGAGGGAGCGAGAGAGGGAGGGAGGGAGGGAGCGAGAGAGAGAGAGAGGGAGGGAGCGAGAGAGGGAGGGAGGGAGGGAGGGAGGGAGGGAGGGAGGGAGGGAGGGAGGGAGGGAGGGAGGGAGGGAGGGAGGGAGGGAACGAACGAACGAACGAACGAACGAACGAACGAACGAACGAACGAACGAACGAACGAACGAACGAACGAACGAACGAACGAACGAACGAACGAACGAACGAACGAACGAACGAGGAAGGGAGGGAGCGAGGGAGAGGAACGTACCATTGACAGTATACAAGACTATAAACTCTCAACAAATGCTAAGATGAGTAGTGGAACACACAGGTGTAAGATAACATTGATATCTAGTGACGTGTGATGCCAGATACTCCACCACAACTCACGATACGCTTCACTCACCGTATTTAAGGCTATCGAAATCCTTTCAGCTCGTGTTTATATACAAATAAAACAGCAAATAGCGACTAAGGTTTTCTAACCTCAAGAAAAACTGATCGTAAATTTTGGATTTTCCATTTTCCAACATTTTTCTGAATGTTTACAAAATTAAACAAATTTAATAGTTCAAATCTATGAAATTTTATAACATTTATCGCCGGAAAATGAGTAAATTTTTTGTATACGTATATATTTCATCTCTTAAAATAATCATTATGTAGAGATATAATATTTGCGCATAGCATATATACACTGGGAGATGTGAATACACTGAGAGGTGTATAACCCGCTTCTCGCTGTATGTATACTGAGGGTATACTTTAGTCATGTACTATGTTCAGTACCACAGTATACCTTCTGGCTGGTCAGTAAGCTATTGCAGCGGCCTTAACAACCCGTCCTCTTAAAAATAACGTCACTTTTGGCTGGTATGCGCACTATGGCCAAATTTGGACGTAATTTAAAATGAAATCGACTCACAAAAAGTGACGTACTGTTCCGTTTTCTGTTTGAGTCGTCCGGCTTACTCGGCAAGCTTAGAAAAGGCAACTTTCCATTAACGTTTTTCATACCAGTTTGAAACTTTATGACAATTTCCTACCCACCTAACCTATCAGAAGACCCTTAACTTACTGCTGTTGAAAAAAAAAATCCCAAATTTATTTTCTTTTTTTTTACATTTTCAAATTACGTCCATATTCGGCCATACGGGCAAACGGCCTAAAGCGACGTTCTTTTTAAGAGGACAGGTTGCAGGACCCCTCCAGAGGTTGGTATAGGCCTTGGGCCCACCACCAAATGGGTGGAACAAGCCGCAGAGTTACGTCCCGGGTACAGTATGGAGGCTCTCAACTTGAAGCGGTACAAGAGGGTTAAAGACGATGTATCTCTGTGATCAAACACCTTTCTCAGCCTCCTTGTAAGTGGCTCCCCTTATAAGTGGGTCCTCTTATAAGTGACTGGGTATAAGTGGCTGGTATAAAAGTTATAACCTCCCTTTATAAGCGGCTCCCCTTATAAGTGGCTCCCCTTATAAGTGGCTCCCCTTATAAGTGGCTCACCTTATAAGTGGCTCCCCTTATAAGTGGGTCCTCTTATAAGTGACTGGGTATAAGTGGCTGGTATATAAGTTATAACCTCCCCTTATAAGTGGGTCCTGTCAAATGGTCAACAGGGGAGTTTATATTTTAATTCCCGTTGTTGGGGACAGGAAGCCTGTCAACTACTCAGCCTTCGCAGGACGCAACCCACAACAGTTGTCTAACTCCTTAGGGTACTTAGTTAACTGCTAGATGAACAGAGGCATCAGGTTAAAAAAAATCTCAATCTTGATCAACCGGTACTGTCCTGCTCGGGAATTGAACCCGGGTCCCTTTGGTTGTGACCCGAGGATGTAAATCATTGTAGTATAAAGCTCGGCCCGTCCTCCTGTTTAGACAGTACCTATTGTGACGTTCGTCAATAGTCACGAATTCGTACATTCTTAGCGTTTAGATAGTGGTATACTGACTAGTAAGGAATTGTTATAAAATACATAAAGATAAAACACGAACTTAAATATTCCTAGACCAAGTATAGTACATATGTGTACTATATTAGGCCTCAGATATTGTGTATTAGGCCTATGGAGGTTAGTTTAGTTTGTCAAACACAAGTAAACAATAGTTTTCCGGTTTGTCCAACTCAATAGTTTAGATTTCTACTTTCTAATTACATTGTATGTCGATATATATACTATGGTGCTCACCGTTATAAGTACTACCACAACAGGCGGATGGACTGGTATCGTTATGATGGATCGGGTTATGGTAACTTTTGGGTTACGTCCAGGCTGGTTTAGGTTACGTCCAGGCTGGTTTAGGTTACGTCCAGGCTGGTTTAGGTTACGTCCAGGCTGGTTTAGGTTACGTCCAGGCTGGTTTAGGCAGCTTTATAAACGACGAAAACATAGCTAGCTACGGGCTCACCATAGCCCGTGCTACTTGGAACTTTGTTCCAAGTAGCGAATCTTTAACAAGACGAAAAAAATCGGTTGTAAAACATTCCATATACGAAGCGACCTGTCACCTTCACAAGACCACAATGGTAGGCCAGCTGTCACACGTAACTGATGATTGATGAAGATTAAGCCACCCAAAAGGTGGCACGGGCATGAATAGCCCGTAAGTGGTGGCCCTTTTGAGCCATTACCAGTATCAAGAGCTGATACTGGAGATCTGTGGAGGTGCGGCTGCGCCCTGCGTGACGGGAGATGTCTCCCGTCAGACGTAAATCCCGCACAGGATATTATATAAACAAATATCCAACACCATCTTAGCTACGGGATATTCATGCCCGTGCCACCTCTTGTGGTAGCTTAATCTTCACCATGTTGTTGTTGTTTCAGATTTAGCTACTCAGGACGAAGTGTCCATGTAGCACGGGCTATGGTGAGCCCGTAAAAAAAAAACAATCTTCAGAGAGAGAGAGAGAGAAGATTAAGCCACCCAAAAGGTGGCTTGGGCATGAATAGCCCGTAAGTGGTGGCCCTTTTGAGCCACTTCCAGTATCAATAGATGATACTGGAGGTCTGTGGAGGTGCGACTGCACCCTGCGTGACGGGAGATGTCTCCCGTGATCAATCTTCACCACTCACCATCTTATTGTATGTGAGGAGCATGTTCACCACACAGGAAACAGTCTTCACCAAAGCCGCGCTTCGGATTCGTAGTCCTGAGGTTCCGGGTTCGATCCCCGGTGGAGGAGGAAACAAATGGGCATAGTTTCTTTCACCCTGATGCCTCTGTTACCTAGTAGTAAATAGGTACCTGGGAGTTAGACAGCGGCTACGGGCTGCTTCCAGAGGTGTGTGTAACAAATAGGAGGCCTACCTTACTTTATCTTGAGGTTACCTTAAGGTGATTCCGGGGCTCAGCGACCCCGCGGCCCGGTCGTCGACCAGGCCTCCTCGTTGCTGGACTGGTCAACCAGGCTGTTGGACGCGGCTGCTCGCAGCTTGACGTATGAATTACAGCCTGGTTGATCAGGTATCCTTTGGTGATGTTTGTCAAGCTCTCTCTTGAACACTGTGAGGGGTCGGCCAGTTATGCCCCTTATGTGTAGTGGAAGCGTGTTGAACAGTCTCGGACCTCTGATGTTGATAGAGTTCTCTCTGAATACCTGTTGCACTTCTGCTCTTCAACGGGAGTATTCTGCACATCCTACCATGCTTTCTGGTCTCATGTGCTGTTATTTCTGTGTGCAGGTTTGGGACCAGCCCCTCTAATTTCCATGTGTAAATTATTATGTATCTCTCCCGCCTGCGCTCAAGAGAATACAGGTTTAGGCTCTTTAGTCGGTCTCAATAGTTTAGATGTTTTACTGAGTGGATTCTAGCAGTAAAGGATCTTCGCACGCTCTCCAGGTCAGCAATTTCTCCAGCTTTGAAAGGGGCTGTCATTGTGCAGCAGTACTCCACTCTAGAGAGCACTAGCGTCTTGAAAAGTATCATCACCGGAATAGCATCTCTAGTGTGAAAGGTTCTTGTTATCCAACCTGTCATTTTTCTTGCAGTTGTGACGGCTACTTTATTGTGTTCTTTAAAGGTTAGGTCTTCCGACATGAGTACACCCAAATCTTTTACATTGCCTTTCCGTTCAATGTTATGATTTGCCTGAGTTTTGTACGGGGTTTCCGTTTTTATATTTTCATTTTTTTTCCGTAGCGAATGAGCTGAAACTTATCTTCGTTAAACACCATATTATTTTCTGTAGCCCATAGAAAGACCTGATCTACATCTGATTGGAGGTTTGCCGTGTCCTCTATGTTGCCTACTCTCATGAAGATCCTAGTGTCATCTGCAAAGGATGATACAGTGCTATAGGTTGTGTTCTTGTCTATGTCCGATATGAGGATGAGAAAAAGTACTGGAGCAAGCACAGTATCCTGGGGGACTGATCTCTTCACGGTTAATGGGCTGGATTTTATTTTGTTGACTATTACACATTGGGTTCTCTATTAGTAAGGAAATTGTAGATCCATCTGCCTATTTTTCCGGTAATTCCTTTTGAACGCATTTTATGTGCAATAACACCATGGTCACATTTATCAAAGGCTTTTGCGAAATCTGTGGAAATTACATCAACGTTTTGTTTGTCTTCCATGGCATCTAATGCCATATCATAGTGGTCCAGCAACTGCGACAGGCAAGAGCGCCCTGTTCTGAAACCATGTTGTCCGGGGTTATGGAGTTGCTGTGATTCCATGTATTTTGTGATCTTACTTCTTAGCACTCTCTCAAAGATTTTTATGATGTGCGATGTTAGTGCTATCGGTCTGTAATTTTTTGCCTCTGCCTTATTTCCTCCTTTATGGAGCGGTGCTATCTCTGCTCTTTTTAATATGTCAGGGATAACGCCAGTATCTAGGCTTTGTCTCCAAGAATGTGGAGGGCCTGCGATAGCGGTTTTTTACAGTTCTTGATGAATATAGAGTTCCAAGAGTCAGGGCCTGGTGCAGAGTGCATAGGCATACTGTCTATGGCTTCTTCAAAATCCAGTGGGGATAGGGTGACATTTGATATAAGATTTGATGGTGGTATCATATCCATGAAAAATTCATTTGGGTTATCAATCTTCAGTGTGTTCAGTGACTCGCTGAAAACAGAGTCGTACTGCTTCCTCAGTAACTCGCTCATTTCTTTGGTGTCATCAGTGAAAGTTCCATCTCCCTTTCGCAGGGGCCCAATACTAGATGTGGATTTTGATCTTGATTTTGCATAGGAGAAGAAATATTTCGGATTTCTCTATTTCACTGATGGCCTTTTGCTCTCTTTGCCTCTCCTGGGTTTTGTATGATTCTTGTAGCTTTAGTTCAATTGTTTCTATTTCTCTACGTAACCTTCTTCGCCGTTCTTGAGATAGGGTGCGACTCTCAAGTTGTTCCACGATTCGTTTTCTTCGTCTATAGAGGGAACGACGTTCCCGTTCCAATCTGCATCTCTTTCTCTTTTTTTCTTAGGGGTATGCGGTTTGAACATATTTCTAGTGCTACTGAGCTTATTTTTTCCAGGCACTGGTTCAGGTTTGCATTTTCTAGCTGTTCTTCCCAGTTTATTTCTGTGAAGTCTTGGTTTATTTGTTCCCAGTTTATCTGGGAACAAATAAATGAAGTTGAATTTGCTGAAATCTCCTCCACCGGGAATCTGGACTGGTTTTGAAGGTCTATTCCCCATGCTAGTCAGAACTTCAATTAAGTTGTGATCTGAGTAACAGGTATTTGTAATCATTATGTTCCGGATCAATTCATCATTATTAGTGAAAATGAGGTCCAGCGTGTTCTCCTTCCTAGTTGGTTCTACTATTTCCTGGTTTAAGGCAAACCTGTCGCACATCCGTAGCAGGTCATTTGCATGTGCCTGCTCATTTAGGCTTCTTCCTGGAATTCTCTCTGATACAACCGTATCAGCTATGGTCTTCCATTTCAGGTACCGTAGGTTGAAGTCTCCAAGCAGGATGATGTTTGGGGCTGGGTTTGTGAGGTTTTCTAAGGAGTGCTCTATTTTCATTAGTTGGTCTTTAAACTGCTGATGATTTGCCTCCGGTGACTTATATACAAGGACAATAACTACATTTCAGATCTCCATTTTGATTATTAGCACTTCCACCATATCATTTGTGGTGTTTAGCAGCTCAGTACAGATGAGCGTGTCCTTGATATAGAGGCTGACCTCGCCCTGTAGCCGGTGTTTCCTGTCACATCTGAAAAGATTGTACTCCGAAATCCATATTTCACCATCATGGTAGTCCTTGGTGTGTTTCCGTTGGGGCAGCAAACACTGCATTTGCCTCATGTAAGAGGCCATCTATGAAGTGCACTTTGTTACATTTGCGTGTTTTTATACCCTGAATGTTGGCAAATAAAAATGATGTAATGTTTGTGAAAGTGCTGGATGCTTTACTTGGCGTTAATATCTGAGGCTCTGGTAAGGAGGCCACTGTGTTTGCGTCCTCTCTAGCATTTGACCGAGTTGATGGTAGAGTCTGGACATTTTTAGCCATTCTTCTCCTCCTCCTCTTGCTAAAAAATCATCCTGGTAAATAGTGTTGTGGCTGCTTTCATCGAGATGGTATGTCTGTCTTATTCACTTGGTACCTTTTATGTGAAAAGCTGGACATTCTGTGTTGAAACATTCATTCTTATTTAACGAGTTCTTGCACAGTTCTGGGTGAGAGAGATCACAGCTTTTGGTACATTTACCTGTACTAAGAAGGGTCCTGCACTTTCTAGGATGATCATATTTACAAAGTCCATTTGTTCTCCCCGATATCCCATGCTTACAGATACCCCATTTATAATACCGGCAGGTTTTGGGTCCTTGTTTTGTTTGTCTCAAAATCCCTGGCGCCAATATTGCGCCCGGTTCAGGCGCCGACACCGCACTCGACCCGAACGTCGCGTCCGGCCCCAGCATAACATCCGGCCCCGACGCGCTGAGATGTAGCTCCAATTCTGGTTCTTCCTGGGTGTCCTTGACAATTTGTTTGAAAACATTGGAGATTTCTGTGCAGGTTGTTAGAAGTGATTCCCTGTGCTCTGCTGGGGTTTTATCCAGAATTGCGATCATCTTCATCTTCAAGACAGTAATATTATCCTTTTTGGTCGAGGACCGGGCCGCGGGGACGCTAAGCTTCGAAATCATCTGAAGATAATCTCAAGATAAGCCTACTCGACGCGTCAAAGAAACTTCGACTGTGTAAAACTTCCATCAAGAAAGCCTGAACCTCTCTACTGGTTCAAGGAACGTCAGCGCATGGGGAAATTCTAATCATTTACCTGAATTTACCTGAGGGCCACTCTCTCTCTTTAGTGGACTAGACGAGGAAAGGAAGCTGGCGGCTTGTCAAAGGTCATCACCACTCAGATCTCAATGACACGTGTCCCAGCACATGCTGGACCACCAGCATGGTCCAGCATGGTGGTGGTCCAGCTTTTTTAAGAACGTTTAACAACTTCTTCTGCTCTGTTGAATCTAAGATGAAATCCTAATGGGTTTGTCGTTGCTAAGAGGCACTCCGGTGTGTGTCAGAGCGGCAGGCAGTCTCGTGTTCAGTACTGCTCGTGTCTTAAGCTGAATTCAAAATGTTTCAGGATGAACAAATCCACAAGGGCCGTGACGAGGATTCGAACCTACGTCCGAGAGCATCCCAGACGCTGTTGGGATCCTCGCGGACGTAGGTTCGAATCCTCGTCTCGGCCCTTGTGGATTTGTTCATTTGATGCATTGTGATTGTGATTTGTGTGTGTTATGTTTCAGGCTGTTGCACTATTGTATGTCCCCCATTATTACAGGGTATATATAGTGTTCACCTCTATGTTCACCTCTACTGTGGTGACTCTAGATGTTAATTCTCCTTTGGCCAGGATTGTATTATTTTGTTTTGTTCACAGAGGTTGGTTCAGAGGACAACTTGTGATCCTTGTTAGCTGGCCTGGAGGTGACATAGTTCATAGCTCATCTTAAGCCTTACCTGCTAGTTACCTCTGGACCACCACCCGCCAGTTAGTTTACGAGAAAGTCTCCAGCACTACTTAGACCATATTCCTTAATGGGACCCAGTCCATTCTCCCTATCTAGGACTCGAACCCGGCCCAAATCCCTCTACAGTAGTGGATTGCAGGTTTTTAGTTGTGGGAAATTCCAAGTTGTCTGGAATATGAACGGTTTTTGACCATTCCTCAGAAAACTACCCACAACGATCGACTAACAACCAAGTTCCCAATTACTGCTGGGTGACTAGAGGCACCGGGAGACGCGCCCAACTGTCTCGCCATCCCGGGATAATATTCTGTATCCTGAATGTACCTCTATGAGAGGTATGGATATTTTAGTAGTACAGTCGGGTTCGTTCCCGGGTCTCAATGTGGAATTCCGGGTTCGAATTTCGGGAGCGAGAGAAATGGTTGGGAGGGTGTTTCCTGTCACCTAGTGCATCTGTTCACCAAGCAGTGAATAGATACCCAGGCGTTAGCTTAGACCTGAAAGCACCAGTATAAAAAGCTATGATTTGTTCAGATCTGAAACCTATATCTATGGACAGGACATAACGTCCACTAGACTGTGCGACACAGTGGTTGCCAGGATCAGGTTGGGTTACCGTTACCTGTGGCAGGTGTCTACAGGTGACTGTGGCAGGTGGCTACAGGTGACTGTGGCAGGTGGCTACAGGTGACTGTGGCAGGTGGCTACAGGTGACGGAACTCCCAATCCTGAGCACTCCAGGTGCAAACTCTGTGAGCAGGAACTACGGCATGATCTCCCACACTACATCACCGAATGCCCAGTTATTAGACCTTTCAGAACAGTTGGCATGAGGTACCTAGAGCTTTGCAATTACTTTATTCACTCTCGTGTTCTTGAAGATATCTTCATGCTATGCGTGCTAGTGGCTTTACAGAATGGAAAACATGAAGTCTCTGTAATTTCATAAACCAAATGTACATTCTTGAATATAAATAAATAAAATAAATATTGAACCTAGAGTCTGCCAGTGTAGACTACTACTCACATGCCTCTGTATGACTAACCATCCTGTGTGATGGGGATTTTTAGCATCACGTAGCTAGCTTTTTTGACACAGTGTACTCCCCTTCATATAGTCTAGGGCAGCGGCATAGATGCAGGTGTACCTAAGTGTGTCAATAATAACAAATGTATATTTTTCTATATATTAAATGACTGCCTGGCCTCCGACACTATGAATTAATCTTATTTATTCCACACTTTTCTGTTAGAATATATTTTTGCGACTCTTGGGAAGTTATTTCGTTTTCTTTCATATAATTTTGATAGAAAATGAATGTTATAAAGCATTATGATAAACTAATATAAACAATGAAGAAAGTCTTAGTAAAATAATGTTTTATTTATTTATTTATTTATTTATTTATTTATTTATTTATTTATTTATTTATACAAGAGTTCATACATTCTTGCACAGCCACTAGCACGCATAGCCTTTCAGGCAAGTCCTTAATCCTATGTTCCCTGGAATACGACCCGCCAAATCGTTTACCAAATTCACTGCTGGGTGAACAGAGGCTACAGTTAAGGATTGGTGCCCGGTCAATCCTCCCCGGTTTGGATACGAACCCAGGCCAAAGCGCTCGCGAAGTGCCGGGCGAATGTCTTACCACTGCGCCACGGGGCCTGCATATTTAACTAATTGCAAATAGTACAATGATGTGTGTAAATAATGTTAATGTAACTTAATTTTTTTCAAGTCGTCAATGTTAATAAATATTAAAGTTTACATATATACCACAAAGATTTACTCCAGTTGTACCATACACTTGTGTAATTTGTAAAAAAAATTTAGATCTTGAGGTTATCTTAAGATTATTTCGGGGCTTTAGTGTCCCCGCGGCCCGGTCCTCGACCAGGCCTCCACCCCCAGGAAGCAGCCCGTGACAGCTGATTAACACCCAGGTACCTATTTTACTGCTAGGTAACAGGGGCATAGATCATATCTTATGATCTATGCCCCAGGATCATATGTATCTTATGTAAGATCAAATGATCTTACATAAGATCATTTTGTAGGCTTACTGTTGTGTGTAATTTTGAGTACATTAACACACAGTTAACTCAGTTGCTTAAGATTACTTTTATGTATTTTAAATTAGCAATATTAATTGAACATCTACTTCATGCTTTTTAGGGCACTAGTGGTAGTTAAGAATTTATTTATTTTATTTAGTTTATTTATATATATATACAAGAAGGTACATTGGGTTTGTGAGAATACATTGAATAGTACAGTATTTACACTCTTGTAAAGCCACTAGTACGCGCAGCGTTTCGGCCAGTATATATAATATAAAATAATATATATTATTATTAAGAATATAATAATAATATATTATTATATAATAGTAATAATATAGTAATAATATAACAGTAATAATATAAATTATCATTATTATTATTATTTCGCTTCTCATTGTAGGCCTATATGATCTGCATTGAAAATTTAATTTACTTGAATTTATCTGAGGGCCATCATCTGTCGTGGCCTCGACTGGGACAGAAAGCCGGCGGCTTGTTAAAGTTGCCCTTATTGTTCCTTTGGATTTTTGTCTATCTGGATTTTAATCCTTCTTTGCATTTAAGGCTTCGACGGGTAGGGGGTTTCATGGGTTTAAAAGCCTATGGGGTATCATAAGATGATTTCGGGGCTTAGCGTTCCCGCGGCCCGGTCCTCAACCAGGCCTCTTTTTGTTACACACACCCCCGGGAGCAGCCCGTAGCAGCTGTCTAACTCACAGGTACCTATTTACCGCTAGGTAACAGGGGCACCAAGGTGAAAGAAACATTTTGCCCATTTGTCTCTGCCTCCACCGGGGATCGAACCCGGAACCTCAGGACTACGAATCCGAAGTGCTGTCCACCCAGCTGTCAGGCGTCTGTGTCATGTCCTAGACTGTGGCTTGTTGAGCTTGAAGCTGTTACTCCTGGTGGGTGTTACATCAGACCTTTTTTGTCCAACCGGTCTGGAGAAATATTGTTCAGTTTCTCCAGTAATTTAATGGTATCTAGAAGCTCAGCCTTGTCTTGTCTGGTTTGTGATGTTGTTAGTCTTGAGGCCCTCTGACAAGTATAACAAAAATTTCCGTTGTTGGGGACCGAAAGCATATGTTGGGAACCGACTCGTGAGATTTATATTTATTTAATTTATATGAATTTAAATAGAATTTATACTTGTTTATTTCGATAGCAATTTGTATGTTGTTTAGCAAACTGTATTTCTGCAATATTCTCACAAATCGACTCATTAGGGGGGGTTTTATATTAAATTTATATATATGCAGCCAATCAAACTACAGTATTAAACTACATATATTAGGAATGATAATTTAGGTCTTAGCTTATTGTCTAAGAAGCTTAGTTCACCAGGTATAAACAAGGATGATGACACCAAATAATCTTCGTAGTTGAAGCTAGTTAACATCCACCATGTACTGGTGTACCAAGCAATTGTACTGCTTCCTCTTCTACACCTGTTAAAAGGACACTTGCAATAAAGCCGGAATCCTATATATGACAGATATATCAGAGGAAACATTTGTATATTATATATGATAAGGACCAAGGAATAGTTACCTGGGTGATGTCACTTGTCATGCGTGGTAACCGGAATTAACCCTATCTACTTGACATTTCCGTCTGGAGAAGACTAAATAAGATTTCGGAAAGACACTTCCCTTGTTTAGTAGTTGACTGTGTGGTGTTGATGGAAGAAGCACTAATTTGATCTCTATAACACATCGTCGAAAGGAGAATTATAGGAGCTGAACTCGCTCCTGCGACTCGGTCAACAATGGCTGACCTCTCTTCCACTGACTCCTTGGCTCTCCTTGTCCAGATGTCAATAATTGGTGGAAAGTTCACATTTACTCTATTTTGGAACTGTTAATTAAGTTAATTCAAATGCGATGAGTTAAGTGAGGTTATGTTAGTTAAGGCTATGTTAAGTTGGGTTAGGTAAGGTAAGGTTAGGTCGGGTTAGGTTAGGTAAGGTTAGGTTGGGTTAGGTTAGGTAAGGTAAGGCTTTATTAGGTTAGGTTGGGTTAAAGGAGGTTAGGTTAGTTAAGGTTATGTTAAGTTGGTGAGGTAAGGTTAGGTTGGGTTAGGTAAGGTTAGGTCAGGTTGGGTTAAGTAAGGTTAAATATTCCATATTTAAAGGCATACAAACTGCACTATACACACAGTTGGGTTATTAAGTAATGTTTAAGTTGGGTTGGGTAAGGTTAGGTTGGGTTGGGTTGGGTAAAGTAAGGTTAGGTTGGGTAAGGTTTAGCAAGGGATGAAGACCGCTGGCGAACCATCTTGTGTATGGTGTAACTTGTATGCCTTTAAATATGGAATATTAAACAGGTGAGTGAGGCCATGACTTAGTGAGCGGTGAAGCCTGGAGGCTGTTGGTCAGCCTTCTTGTCACAAGACGCTTCTACTCCTCGTTATCTCACTCTTCTCCCTCTCTAACCCCCCCTCCCTCTCTCTTCTCCAGCCTTACCTTGTGTATAATGTCGTCTTCTTCAGGGGTGGGAAGGGTGGGTGCGGCTGGGGCCACCCCCCTGTACCCTGTGGGGCTCGGGGTTCGCTGTCTCTCTGGGGCCTTGTCTTCCACTCTGAGTGCTGGGGTGTGGTGGAGGGGAGGGCGTGTGGGTGGAGGGGAGGGCGTGTGGGTGGAGTGGAGGGCGTGTGGATGGGGGGGAGGGGAGGGGATGTGGGGCAGTGATAGGGGTGAGAACAAGGGAACGTGAGAAAGAGAAATTAAAATTAGAAATTAGTAAATATCCATCAATAACCTATTGCTTTAGTCAACTACAAAAGTGTAATGCATTATATTCTTTATATATCTAACAATAAACATGTGAAGATGTTATGTTTCTGAGGAATTTTCAAGTGGACTTGCTTTTACAACGGTACTTTATTAATTTATTTTACATCAATTCTAATAATTCTGCATTTACAACATCATTCATTGTGTCTAATGCTTTCCAAAATCTCATCCTATCGTTGGTTGGGTATAGGTTCAGTACTAATTATAATACCTTAACATACTAAGAAGGTTAGGTCAGGTTGTGGTTTTCAATTCAGCTTTTCAAGGTAAACTCAAATATTCACAATAAATTAGTATGTCACATATGCACTTATTCATAAGCAAGATATTGACTATAAGCAAGTGCGAGAACGGGTTGTATCCCCTTACCTAACCCTACATAACCTAACCTTTCTTGTATTTTTGTATCGGAGACTAATCTCAGGAAAATGGTAGTTTAGAGCCTGACCTGAGGACGCTGGAGGCGTGTCCTGGCCAGCGTTGTGGCCACCACTGGTAGGGCGCGAGAAGTACCCTGAAGAGGGCCGCGAACCATTGACCACGTGGGTGCCGCCTGACCCTATCCCGACTCCCATGTCCATCCCTGGCACTTCCGCCGAGGGCGAGAGGAAGACATCGTCGTCGTTGAAGTCCTCGCTCATGGCGAAGTTGGAGGAGAGGTGATCTAGGAGGGTGTTTAGTAGCTCCTCGAGAGACGGACTTGAAATCAGCTGATTTCCATTTGTTTATTGACGCTGGTAGAGGAGCTGATGCCGCTTCGAGTTGTTTCGAACCGTGTTTATAGGCGTTGAAACTAGTTTCGAACTGTGTTCACAGGAGTTGATACTAGTTTCAGACTGTGTTCACAGAAGTTGATACTAGTTTCGAACTGTGTTCACAGGAGTTGATACTAGTTTCGAACTGTGTTCACAGGAGTTGATACCAGTTTCGAACTGTGTTCACAGGAGTTGATACCAGTTTCGGACTGTGTTTATAGGCGTTGAGACTGGTTTCGAACAAAATCGAGGATTTTACTCGGCCAGCCCAAGCATCAAGAAGGCGCTTGAGATGACTGGGAGAGATGCTCCTCCTGTGCCAAAGACCCGCCTGGTCTTCATGTCGTGCAGTGTTTCATTACAGAACAGTAATCTTCACAAGAGATCTATCAGTGGTGCTCCGAGTGTTCCAACGGAGCCCACCTATGGTGGAGGAGGAGGGGAGTGTGGCTGGGTGTTCGAAAGTGGTTTAGAACAGGGAGGGTTCGGTCCAGTAACAAATCCACTAACCCTTATCCAGCTTCCTCTAGCATGATCATTCTCTTTGTATTCACGCCCTCTGTTCTCCTTTCCGTCTGTCTCTTCGGCTCCTCTTTTCTGTCTCTTCTCTCCGTTTTTCACCTACTCCTCTCCGTCTGTCTTTTCTGCCTGCTTCTGTCTCCCGTCCGTCTCTCTCCACCCTGCTCCAACGATCACGTCTCGAATTTCTGCCACATCTGCAAGGAGGAAATTTGTGTTCAGAGCGATAGATAAGACAATTTAGTTGGTTTTACAACCGCAGTTATTTAAGCTTTCTTCCAGTGAAGACATTAAAGTTATTTATATTAACATATGTCCATATATATATATATATATATATATTCACTGTTGATGGTAACTGAAAAATCAGTTCTCCAAAATTCATTTTTATTTCTAGTCTGACGCGACACTTGAGCGCGTTTCGTAAAACTTATTACATTTTCAAAGACTTTAGTTTACACACACACACAACTATAACTGAACAGAGTTGATTGATTGATGAAGATTAAGCCACCCAAAAGGTGGCACGGGCATGAATAGCCCGTAAGTGGTGGCCCTTTTGAGCCATTACCAGTATCAAGAGCTGATACTGGAGATCTGTGGAGGTGCGACTGCACCCTGCGTGACGGGAGATGTCTCCCGGACCAAATGGTGACCAAATGGTGTGAACAGAGTTTAGACATCTTCGATTTTATACCTGCATTTGGGTGAGGTGATATGTTACAACAGTTTTGGATGAGGTGACATATCACCTCACCCAAATGCAGGCATAAAATCGAAGATGTCTAAACTCTGTTCTGTCCATTTGGTCACCACTTGGTCCGGGAGACATCTCCCGTCACGCAGGGTGCAGTCGCACCTCCACAGATCTCCAGTATCATCTTTTGATACTGGTGATGGCTCAAAAGGGCCACCACTTACGAGCTATTCATGCCCGTGCCACCTTTTGGGTGGCTTCATCTTCATCTTAACACATTCACAAGGGAGACATCTCCCGTCATGCAGGGTGCATTCGCACCTCCGCAGATCTTCAGTATCAGCTCTTGATACTGGTAATGGCTTAAAATGGCCACCACTTACGGGCTATTCATGCCCGTGCCACCTTTTGGGTGACTTAATCTTCATCAAATCAATCACTGAGCAGAGACATCTCCCGTCACGCAGGGTGCAGTCGCACCTCCACAGATCTCCAGTATCATCTATTGATACTGGTGATGGCTCAAAAGGGCCACCACTTACGGGCTATTCATGCCCGTGCCACCTTTTGGGTGGCTTAATCTTCATCAATCAATCAACTCTGTTCAGTTATAGTTGTGTGTGTGTGTAAACTAAAGTCTTTGAAAATGTAATAAGTTTTACGAAACGCGCTCAAGTGTCGCGTCAGACTAGAAATAAAAATGAATTTTGGAGAATTGATTTATCAGTTACCATCAACAGTGAAAAAAATATAAAACATTGAGAAAATTCGTGTTAGAATTATTAAAATTACTTTTTCGGTCATATTTAATAATATATGTCTATAGGAAAGACTGCTACCAAAATATATTAATATTAAAGCGCACGACCCAGCAGCAAGGAATCAAGCCTTCACGATAAAATATCGCCAAGATCTGATTCGTAATCAGATACATAAGGCAGAAAATGAAATCAAAGACAACAAAACGCAACTACTTTATGCTACAAACCAATGGAGAAACAGCAACATCGACGAAAGTCTCCGTACTCGCATCGAGCAACACCTCGACATCCTCACAGATCGACATCACCTCAGCACCGAAACCTATATATATATATATATATATATATATATATAATATATAATTCTAGGGGCCCTAGAATTATACTAGGGCCCTTACTGAGTCCTAGTATAATACATTGTAGGGTTCAGTAAGAAGCTAGGCTGCCATCTGACTGAGAATAATCTGGCCCCGGGGGTGGAAAATCGTCCCCCCAAGAAGACATTATAGTGTATTATAAAAATACATTTACTCGGGTATACAAGAAGGATGAGAAGGTGATACGAGATATAATTGACAGTCATTGTAAACCTTGCGGTGAAAACCCAAGGATTCGTTTCTCTAGTTTACTTTCAACATGGATAAATCTTTTGCCTTTTTACAAGATGTTGTTTGTTGTTTTAGATTCAGCTACTGGAAATCAGATGTTGCAAGCAGCACGGTCTATGGTGATCCCGTCGTCCCTCCTGGCACAGGAGATGTGCTGTTTTTTTTACAAGGTGATTGATGAAGATTAAGCAACCCAAGAGGTGGCACGGACATGAATAAGTTATTCATGGGTACGTTATTATTCAGCAAGTGGTAGATTGTTGGGGTGAGTGAATGTATACTGAGTGCTGAGGTTATATTTAAATCGTCAGACTGTTATCTCGGGGGGTGGGGGATATTGCTTGAGAGTATTTATGAGGGTCTCCAGCTGCTGGACACATTTTATTTCCAGAAAAGTGGCAGTGTTGATGGCTTCAGGCTGGTTACTGCAAGAGTCAGGGACTCTTAAAGCTCTTCTAAGGTCCTTGATTGCTTCACATTCCAGGAGATAGTGAAGTAGTGGCTTTTGTGTGACAGTTTGGCAACAGATGCATTCCCTCTGTCGGTGTCCACCAATCCCCCAGTTGCATCTGTAACCTAGACGTAGTCTATACAACCCAACTGCTATTTTCCTTTGCATTCCTTTTGGGATATTTAACCTGTCTAACTTGGTCTTGGGGTTCAGTTCCTGAACCGATTATGTGCCTCCGTAACCCGTTCCATCACCGCCCACGGGATGGGTATGGGGTGCATAATGAAGAAAATAACTTGGTGGCCTGAAGATAACATATTGCAGAGGGCGAACCTTCTCCTACTCTCTGTTGTAGATGGGCTTTGTTAATGTGTGTGTGAGTATGAGGTGTGTTGACCAGACCACACACTAGAAGGTGAAGGGACGACAACGTTTCGGTCCGTGCTGGACCATTCTCAAGTCGATCGTCCCTTCACCTTCTAGTGTGTGGTTTGGTCAACATACTTCAACCACGTTATTGTGACTCATCGTCTGCATAAGAGGTGTGTGTGTTTTGTATGTACTCTAGGCTGGGTTGGATTGTCTTATGTATCACTGGATGACGAGTTGCTAATTTAGCAATTTTTTTTTTTGAGATATATACAAGAGTTGTTACATTCTTGTACAGCCACTAGTACGCGTAGCGTTTCGGGCAAGTCCTTAATCCTATGGTCCCTGGAATACGATCCCCTGCCGCGAAGAATCGTTTTTTCATCCAAGTACACATTTTACTGTTGCGTTAAACAGAGGCTACAGTTAAGGAATTGCGCCCAGTAAATCCTCCCCGGCCAGGATACGAACCCATGACATAGCGCTCGCGGAACGCCAGGCGAGTGTCTTACCACTACACCACGGAGACTGCTTTCTCCGAAAGTCGATTTCATCGACTTTCTCATTTAATGGGATTCCATCATAGGCTGGGATCCAGTTTACGGTTATGTTGAGTCTTTTGCCTTTAGCTACTGCTCCAAGGTACAAAATGGTGGTAATTATTTTCACGTTGTTTTTCCACTGCTATTTTCCTAATATTTGAACTGCAGCTTTTGATTGTGTATGTATGATTGTTTTTTGAGGGTTTCGTGCAATCATGCGAATGCCTGTTGTATGGCAAACAGTTCAGTTTGGGTTGATGATACTGGTCCTCCCAGTCTCCAATAATCTAAGTACTCCAGTACTTAGATTCAGATTTAGTACAGTACAGATCCAGTATAATATTCTAAGTACTTCTGCCAGTACTCCAATATTCAATATCGCTGTCCGTGCAAAGAGCAGCGCCAGCACTCTCATATTCTGTGTCCACCGATCCGTTGCGAAGATGTGGGTGCTTCCTGCTTCTGCAATGCTGCTCATTTGCTTTTCTATGATGAGCCTTAGAATTGTTGGATCATAGGCAGCCTTTTTCATCGACAGACCTTCTATTACTATTATGAAGGCAAGGTCCTCCCACGGTGGGGAACAGTGTAGTTTGGGTGTAGTTGATCATTTTCTCTAACAAAAATAAAGTTATTTGTCTGCTTAGGACTTTTCCCGCTCTGGCAGCCCAAGTTTCCGTTCTTTTGGCCAAGTCCAACCACCAAGGTACTGGGACTGGGATCAGGGAAAATAATTATCTTACTGATAACCGTAGCTATTCTTTGATATATCTTTCTTGTAGAGAGGGCAAACCAGTTTCCAGTCTTAAAGTTTCAACCCTGGTCCACATAGGGGCTCCCAGGGCAGCTCTTATACCATTGTTTTGGCCAACTTCAAGCCTTTTCCATTGTTGTTGTGATAGACTTGTGAGTGCAGGTACGGCATAGTCGATCACTGATGTGACTGCCTGTACATAGTATGTGCGAAGGACTTGCAGATTGGCTCCTCCAGAGAGAGAGGTTAGCGACCAGAGAATTGCCGTCCGGGCCGCAGTTCTCTCTCTCAAGTAAGTGACCTCAGCATTAAAATTTGCGCATGCAGGATTATTCCTAGCTACTGATAAGTGTCCACCCATTTATTGGTTGACCCTGTACTGTGAGTTGGCTGTTGGGCTTCATTATTTTTATGAGCATGGCTTTTGTCTTTGTGGGGTTGAGTTTGATACCAATCTGCTTTGCCACAAATTCGTAGCAAAGAGTAGCAAATTCGTGTTGTTGTTGTTTTAGATTTAGCTACTCAGAACGAAATGTCCATGTAGCACAGTCTATAGTGAGCCCATAATTGAGTTCCGCTATTTGTGATAACCTTGTTACTTTGGTATTTGGATCAAAGTATTAAATGGAGGTGGGGTCTCCTCCTTTTTCCCCTTTTCTTTTTCGCATCTGTTTTAGTCTTGTTTTAATAACATTATCTTGGTGGTGGATGTAGGTGCAGAATGTTCACTAGTGAGTCCCATTCTTTAACGGCTTTTCTAATCATTGTAGTGACTGTGGAATGCGCATCTAATGCAGCTGCTGTCGTTGGATTAATGTTGGGTTTGATGCGCAGGGCTTCAGTAGCTTCACTAAGAGAAGAAATGTAGACATTTACATACCACAGAGTGTATCACAGATTAAGAAAGTAATTAGAAACAGAGCAATGCAAAAGATGTACAGTGACCACAACACAGCAGGTGCAACATCAGGATCTGCGGGTTGGTACAAGAATTCAACCAACTACGAACCACTTAGTTTGATGAAAGGGAGCAGTAGAGCAACAGAAGTACACTTACATCGCATCAGGCTTGGATACCCATGTGCATGGGAAATAGGCTTACAGATTCCGGAAGATGAGAGGAAATGTCAACACTGTGGAGAAATGCCCGACAGACCACTGGAACATTATCTAACACAGTGCACAGTTACAGCCACAACAGATCACTGGAACATTATCTAACACAGTGCACAGTTAAAAACCCATTGGGATTTCAACTTAGATTCAACAGAGCAGAAGAAGTTGTTAAACACACATGGCAAAATCTTGCTGAAGCGACCATACGAGTCATATATACTCTTACTCCACCCAAGTAAAACAGAAATAAGCAACACTTAGTGGGCCAGCCAGAGGCTTAGGGCCCGCGCAGGACTATCCCTGCCAAAAAAAAGTAGCTTCACATTCCAGTAAGTAGTGCAATAGTGGTGCCTCTGCTTTTGCTACACAGATATGACACTCTTTAACTATTGGGTTTATTACCTCCCAGCAGCACTGGTAACCAAGTCTGAGTCTGTGTATGGCTACTGCAATGTCTCTGGATGTATTTTTGTCAGGTTTGAAAGAGTAGTACCCAGTGGCTTGTTCGTACCATATCGCAGTGGATCTTCCCTCCGCTACTTTCGCTCTGTGGCGACTTTTGATAGTTGAGAATATTTTCTTCTTGATTTATTCCTTAATCTGTGAAAAACTTGGAGGTATTTGAACCTGAACAACAGGTAGAGCAGTGGCAGTTTTTGCTAGTGAGTCTGTCTTTTCATTACCATCTATGCCAATGTGACTTGGTATCCAATTTAGGGTGATTGACAGCCCTAGATTATGGGCTTCTTTTCCTATATGTTGGATTTCTGTGAGGAGTTGTATATTATCTCTGTGCTGACTGGATAACAATGCCTGGAGCGAAGATTTAGAGTAGGTATGAATAATGACATTATGTAAATTATTCTCAATTGTATAGTTTATAGCCTCCTTCAAGGCATATAATTGTCGGCAATGTTGAGCACCCACTATTCATGCTCCAGTAAGCTTCATCGAATTTGCTTCACCATACAACAAATTTGTGATTGATTGATAAAGATTAAGCCACCCAAGAGGTGGCACGGGCATGAATAGCCCGTAAGAACAAATTTGTGTTTTGATCTTACGGGCTATTCATGCCCGTGCCACCTCTTGGGTGGCTTAATCTTTATCAATCACAAATTTGTTGTATGGTGTTTTGATGCCGTGTTTTTGTGTTTTGATGCCGGATATATTTGTTTTGATGCCGGATATATCTGTGTTTTGATGCCGGATATATTTGTTTTGATGCCGGATATATCTGTGTTTTGATGCCGGATATATTTGTTTTGATGCCGGATATATCTGTGTTTTGATGCCGGATATATTTGTGTTTTGATGCCGGATATATTTGTGTTTTGATGCCGGATATATTTGTGTTTTGATGCCGGATATATTTGTGTTTTGATGCCGGATATATTTGTTTTGATGCCGGATATATTTGTTTTGATGCCGGATATATCTGTGTTTTGATGCCGGATATATTTGTGTTTTGATGCCGGATATATTTGTGTTTTGATGCCGGATATATTTGTGTTTTGATGCCGGATATATCTGTGTTTTGATGCCGGATATATTTGTGTTTTGATGCCGGATATATCTGTGTTTTGATGCCGGATATATCTGTTTTGATGCCGGATATATTTGTGTTTTGATGTCGGATATAAAGCCGGGGATGAGGTGACGGTGAAGCACCTCACTTATGGGCCAATAGGTCCGTTGCATCTTACGAATCTTCTGTGTGTCCATGACGGCTGGTGCAGTATGTTGTATGTTTGGTCGTGTTCTGGAAGATGGCAGGATATAATTGGGTGTTACTTGGTTGTTGATACACCATTTGGTCACCATTTGGTCCGGGAGACATCTCCCGTCACGCAGGGTGCAGCCGCACCTCCACAGATCTCCAGTATCATCTATTGATACTGGTAGTGGCTCAAAAGGGCCACCACTTACGGGCTATTCATGCCCGTGCCACCTTTTGGGTGGCTTAATCTTCATCAATCAATCAATCGGTTGTTGATAGATGGCTCGGTTTGTTTGATGTATAATGCATCGCCGATGTCCAGTCTTCTATTGTCGCTGCTTATGTTTGTAGATTATGCTGTGTTGTTTGTGAGGTGATGATCCAACCCGTCCTCCTAATAGAACGTCGCATTTTAACGTATACTTAGTCAAAAATTGTCATACTAGAAAATGACAGCGGCTCGCGAAATTGACATACTGTCCCGTTTTCTGTTTTGGGTCCTCTGGGAGATTAGGATAAGAGCACTTTAGCACGACAGTTTCTTGACATTGGGAAATCTTAGGAGGACGGGCTGGATGATCTAGTTACGTATAAAAACTATACGCTCCTGGATAGTGCCTTGCTGTTTGTGCAGTGTCAGGCGCCTTCAAAGAGATGTTGACGTCTTGCCTATATATTGAGATCGTTGGGGCTGACAGTCCCCAAGTGGGCACGTGAAGGCATAGACGACATGCGTCTCTTTCATGACGCTTCACTCGGTGTCTGGAGAGGTTTTTCATGCACAAGTTGGCAGTGATCTTGCTCTTGTAGTATTTTGTTAAACCAATCTTCTGGTTGGTGTCAGTAAGGGTCACACGTCTATCAGTAATGTTTTACAGGACCCTCGCTCCGTTCTGCTGGCCGAGGAGACCCAGGCGTGTGGTGGTGTTGGTTACGTGTGAGGCTGCATGGCCGCTCACCTTCCTCTTGATGATATCTTTGACATATCCAGTAGATAACCATTACATTCTCTCTCTCTCTCTCTCTCTCTCTCTCTCTCTCTCTCTCTCTCTCTCTCAATATTCCCCACTGTCTCCTTTGGCGACTTCTCTCTTCCCGCTTGCTTCTGTCGTACCTCTCTCATTTCTCCCCGTTCTTCTCTCTTCCACCCATCTCTCCTCCCCCTTTAAACCATTTCCCCGTCTCTAAATCACCCCTCAATCCTCCCCGTTCTGTCATTAGCACTGATTTACAGTGCCATCTTCCCTCTTGTTTCTCCTCCCCCATTCTAATTACCCCATGCGTCATGCCTCATCATCATCATCATCATGTGCCTCATCAGTCCCTCCTTCATCACCCTTCTCTGTGATCCCTTCTGGCCTGGGAGTGTATCATCACGCTTCGCGTCGGGGGGTTTCTGTAGCGGCCGGGACTTACTGATGTTATAATTGAGTATTTGTTCTTTCAGGGCGTGGGGGGGAAGGAGGGGGGGGGAGGGGAGAGTGGAGGGGACAGAGAGAAGAAGAGGGAGGGGATTGAGAGAGGAAGAAACGGAGGAGGAGAGAGAAAGAATAGGGAGGAGACAGTGGGAGGGGACACAGGGGGAGATAGCGGAATACACAGAGAGAGAGAGAGGTAGGTAGGATGGGGTAGAGATGAGAGGGAGGAATAAGTAGAAGGGAAAACGGAAGGTAGTGAGGTGGGACAGGAATTGGGGAGGGTGGTGGAGGTGACAGAAGAGAGAGCAAGGTTACCGGGAGAGGGAGAAAGGGAAGAGAAATTGAGGGTACATGTAGAGGGGAAATAGAAGAGACAGAGGGGGAAGTAAAGTGACAGGATTTGGCTGTCTATCTACTTAATCTTTAATTACCGCTCTTGTTTAATAATGTTGTGAATCTTTTAGTACTGGATCTTTTACAAGATGTAAATGAATTACTTTTGGGATTAAAGATTGCAGCAATATTCCTACAATAGATGCTAAGCTAACTGCCTGATAGTTCGACCCAGGTCGAATTGTGAAATCGCCACCACATTGGCACACAAAAAGACATGGTCACTTTTACCACAGGGAGGAAGGTACTGAATGTCACACATCTCTTCCTCTTTCCTGACGAATATCAAATCCAGCATGGAAGGAACATCTGGACTCTATCATATCTACACTTGAAACTGTGTATGGAGTCAGCCTCCACCACATCACTACCTAATGCTTTCCATTTGTCAACCACTCTGACACTAAAAAAGTTCTTTCTATAATATCTCTGTGGCTCATTTGGGCACTCAGTTTCCACTTGTGTCCCCTAGTGCGTGTGCCCCTTGTGTTAAATAGCCTGTCTTTATCTACCCTGTCGATTCCTTTGAGAATCTTGAATGTGGTGATCATGTCCCCTAACACTTCTGTCTTCTAGCGAAGTGAGGTTTAATTCCCGTAGTCTCTCCTCGTAGCTCATACCTCTCAGCTCGTGTACTAGTCTGGTGGCAAACCTTTGAACCTTTTCCAGTTTAGTCTTATCCTTGACTAGATATGGACTCCATGCTGGAGCCGCATACTCCAGGATTGGTCTGACATATGTGGTATATAATGTTTTGAAAGATTCATTACACAAGTTTCTAAAGGCCGTTCTTATGTTAGCTAACCTGGCATATTCCGCTGATGTTATCCTCTTGATATGAGCTTCAGGGGACAGGTCTGGCGGGATATCAACCCCCAGGTCTCTCTCTCTCTCTGACTCTTGAAGTATTTCCTCTTCCAAATGATACCTTGTATCTGGTCTCCTGCTTCCTATCCCTATCTTCATTACATTACATTTGCTTGGGTTAAACTCTAACAACCATTTGTTCGACCATTCCTGCAACTTGTCCAGGTCTTCTTGAAGCCTCAAGCAGTCCTCCTCTGTCTTAATCCTTCTCATAATTTTGGCGTCGTCAGCAAACATTGAGAGGAATGAGTCTATACCCTCTGGGAGATTGTGTGTGTGTGTTTACTAGTTGTGTTTTTGCGGGGGTTGAGCTTTGCTCTTTCGGCCCGCCTCTCAACTGTCAATCAACTGTTTACTAACTACTTTTTTTTTTCCCACACCACACACACACACACCGCAGGAAGCAGCCCGTGACAGCCGACTAACTCCCAGGTACCTATTTACTGCTAGGTAACAGGGGCACTTAGGGTGAAAGAAACTTTGCCCATTTGTTTCTGCCTCGTGCGGGAATCGAACCCGCGCCACAGAATTACGAATCCTGCGCGCTATCCACCAGGCTACGAGGCCCCTTGTGTGTGTGTGTGTGTGTGTGTGTGTGTGTGCGTGTGTGCGTGTGCGTGTGTGCGTGTGTGCGTGTGTGCGTGTGTGCGTGTGCGTGTGTGTGTGTGTGCGTGTGTGTGTGTGCGTGTGTGCGTGTGTGTGTGTGCGTGCGTGCGCGCGCGCGCGAGAGAGAGAGAGAGAGAGAGAGCAAATTGCCAAAAATATTAGTATTGCGCGTAAAAATGAATGACAATAATTAGTTTATAAATAAAGTGTACTGTGGCCGGTGGATGACTTTCCGATTCAACAAACAAAAAAACGATCGCATGTAGACAACAAACTCCAGGATGAATCGCCTTTTGGAAAGGGGTTAAAAGAAAATTAAATTAGCGAGTTATAAATGAAACGTGAATGGCACTTAACAAGAGCCTGTTTTTGTGCAAATTTTTATCCTTTCACTTCTATTTTATACCTTTTAATCGAATTGATTTGCACTGGTACATAGACTTTTTTTTTAGTTTTCATGACGCGATGAGGTTTTTTTTGGATGGAAAGAGATCGATACCTTACCTTGAGGTGCTTCCGGGGCTTAGCGTCCCCGCGGCCCGGTCGTCGACCAGGCCTCCTGGTTGCCGGACTGATCAACCAGGCTGTTGGACGCGGCTGCTCGCAGCCTGACGTACGAGTCACAGCCTGGTTGATCAGGTATCCTTGCTGTGACTCGTACGTCGATGGAGAGCAATTTCAGGTATCTGGAGTGGTGATATATTGTGGTGCGTGAGGCTATGTCCCGCTTTTTTCCGTAACGTTCTTCAAATGGCTACTGGTATGTTAAGCAGTTTTAACACTCTCAGAAAACACGGGGCTCTGATTGGTTTAGCATGGGTCCCCTGATTGGTTTAGCATGGGACCCTTGATTGGTTCAGCATAAGACCCCCTGAGCATAAGAGCATAAGTTTAGCATGGGACCCCTGAATGGTTTAGCATGGGACCCCTGAATGGTTTAGCATGGGTCCCCTGAATGGTTTAGCATGGGTCCCCTGAATGGTTTAGCATGGGTCCCCTGAATGGTTTAGCATGGGTCCCCTGAATGGTTTAGCATGGGGCCCCTGATTGGTTTAACATGGTACCCATGACTGGTTTAGCATGGGACCCCTGATTGGTTTAGCATGGGACCCCTGATTGGGTTATGAAGGGGACCTAATTGATTTAGCACTGAAGCCTAATTATGAAGAAAAAGCTAAATCTATATAAAATAGAATGGTGTCTATCCATATAGAAGGTAAGATCCCTGGGGTTAGCCTCACCCAGCTCTCTAACATGAAGCATGGAGGGTATGGGAGTGTCATAGGGCAGTCGGGGTCGTCTCAAGTGCCACCATATAAGAAATATCGGCAACTATAACGACCTCCTCCCTGCGATCTCCATGAAGCCTGATATGAAATCACGATGTGTTTTCAGTACTTGTTTGTTTTACTCCCGCCGTTTACCCGCGTATTTTCATGGTTTATACGAAAGCTACGGACGTGAATTCATTAGGGTTTCAGTATTATAGTTTCTGAGAGAGTGGGAGTGGGTTGGGAAAGAAGGGAAGGAAAGGCTAGAGAGATCCTAGAGAAGTGGTTAACAATGCACCAAACACTAGGTGATTACTGGCTATGGCGGGGGGCCCAGGAGCTGGAGCGCCTCACGGCACACACAGCCATAAAGCGAGTCATTGTGTTAGGCGAGTACATATAAGCGAGTTCATATAGGCCAGTACATCACCCTGAAAAGAATCTATATATGATAGAGAAGAAAAGACATCTATCAGAGGCGATAGACCCAACCCATTCTCAGGTAGTGTCGAGCGTAAAATATATATTGATTTACCCTAACCAAAAGCCTACTAGTATAGGCCACCCACCATGCGTATCGATGCCCACTCTAATTAATTTGAGGAACCATCAATTTTGTGTCAAAAATGGCGTCAAAATTATGTGCATTAAGTGAGAGAACAGGTGAGATGGGGTTCCCATGCCCTCACAGCTCTGTCTTTGACCAAGCGTTGGGGGGTTTGGTCAAC
>NC_091194.1:16953322-17010822 GCF_040958095.1 Procambarus clarkii
AGCACCACCAAGCACCACCAAGCACCACCAAGCACCACCAAGCACCACCAAGCACCACCAAGCACCTCCAAGCACCACCAAGCACCACCAAGCACCACCAAGCACCACCAAGCACCACCAAGCACCACCAAGCACCACCAAGCACCTCCAAGCACCACCAAGCACCACCAAGCACCACCAAGCTTAGGAAAATTAAACTTGCTTGTTTAATGTTGTTGTTCTCTCATGATAACGTTTGACAGCACAAACTGTTCAGGTATAATCCTTAACGTCAACTCTACACTGTGGACCCTAGTTAGATTCTAGTGTAGGTGGTGGTGGGCAGGTGGTGGTGGTGGGCTGGTGGTGGTGGGCTGGTGGTGGTGGGCTGGTGGTGGCGGTGGGCAGGTGGTGGTGGTGGACTGGTGGTGGTGGTGGGCAGGTGGTGGTGGTGGACTGGTGGTGGTGGTGGGCAGGTGGTGGTGGTGGACTGGTGGTGGTGGTGGGCAGGTGGTGGTGGTGGTGGTGGGCAGGTGGTGGTGGTGGGCTGGTGGTGGTGGTGGGCTGGTGGTGGTGGTGGGCAGGTGGTGGTGGTGGTGGGCAGGTGGTGGTGGTGGTGGGCAGGTGGTAGTGGTGGGCAGGTGGTGGTGGTGGGGGTGGTGGTGGTGGTGGACTGGTGGTGGTGGTGGGCAGGTGGTGGTGGTGGACTGGTGGTGGTGGTGGGCAGGTGGTGGTGGTGGCGGTGGGCTGGTGGTGGTGGTGGGTAGGTGGTGGCGGTGGGCTGGTGGTGGTGGTGGGCAGGTGGTGGCGGTGGACTGGTGGTGGTGGTGGGCAGGTGGTGGCGGTGGGCTGGTGGTGGCGGTGGGCAGGTGGTGGTGGTGGTGGGCAGGTGGTGGTGGTGGTGGACTGGTGGTGGTGGTGGGTAGGTGGTGGTGGTGGGCAGGTGGTGGTGGTGGAGGGCAGGTGGTGGCGGTGGGTAGGTGGTGGTGGTGGGCAGGTGGTGGTGGTGGGTAGGTGGTGGTGGTGGGCAGGTGGTGGTGGGCAGGTGGTGGTGGTGGTGGACTGGTGGTGGTGGTGGGTAGGTGGTGGTGGTGGGCAGGTGGTGGTGGTGGACTGGTGGTGGTGGTGGCCAGGTGGTGGCGGTGGGCAGGTGGTGGTGGTGGACTGGTGGTGGTGGTGGGCAGGTGGTGGCGGTGGGCAGGTGGTGGTGGTGGACTGGTGGTGGTGGTGGGTAGGTGGTGGTGGTGGTGGGCAGGTGGTGGTGGTGGGTAGGTGGTGGCGGTGGCCAGGTGGTGGCGGTGGGCTGGTGGTGGCGGTGGGCAGGTGGTGGCGGTGGGCTGGTGGTGGCGGTGGGCAGGTGGTGGCGGTGGGCTGGTGGTGGCGGTGGCCAGGTGGTGGCGGTGGATTGGTGGTGGTGGTGGGTAGGTGGTGGTGGTGGGTAGGTGGTGGTGGTGGGCAGGTGGTGGTGGTGGTGGGCAGGTGGTGGTGGTGGTGGACTGGTGGTGGTGGTGGGCAGGTGGTGGCGGTGGGCAGGTGGTGGTGGTGGACTGGTGGTGGTGGTGGGCAGGTGGTGGTGGTGGTGGACTGGTGGTGGTGGTGGTGGGTAGGTGGTGGTGGTGGTGGGCTGGTGGTGGTGGTGGGCAGGTGGTGAAAAAGGCGATGATTGTGGCAGGTGGTGGCGGTGGGCAGGTGGTGGTGGTGGGCAGGTGGTGGCGGTGGGCAGGTGGTGGCGGTGGGCAGGTGGTGGCTGTGGGCAGGTGGTGAGAAAGGCGATGATTGTGGCAGGTGGTGGCGGTGGGCAGATGGTGGTGGTGGGCAGGTGGTGAGAAAGGCGACGATTGTGGCAGGTGGTGGCGGTGGGCAGATGGTGGTGGTGGGCAGGTGGTGAGAAAGGCGATGATTGTGGCAGGTGGTGGCGGTGGGCAGATGGTGGTGGTGGGCAGGTGGTGGTGGTGGGCAGGTGGTGGTGGTGGGCAGGTGGTGAGAAAGGCGATGATTGTGGCAGGTGGTGGTGGTGGGCAGATGGTGGCGGAGGGCAGGTGGTGGCGGTGGGCAGGTGGTGGCGGTGGGCAGGTGGTGGCGGTGGGCAGGTGGTGGCGGTGGGCAGGTGGTGGTGGTGGGCAGGTGGTGAGAAAGGCGATGATTGTGGCAGGTGGTGGCGGTGGGCAGGTGGTGGTGGTGGGCAGGTGGTGGTGGTGGGCAGGTGGTGAGAAAGGCGATGATTGTGGCAGGTGGTGGTGGTGGGCAGGTGGTGGCGGTGGGCAGGTGGTGGCGGTGGGCAGGTGGTGGCGGTGGGCAGGTGGTGGTGGTGGGCAGGTGGTGAGAAAGGCGATGATTGTGGCAGGTGGTGGCGGTGGGCAGATGGTGGTGGTGGGCAGGTGGTGGTGGTGGGCAGGTGGTGAGAAAGGCGATGATTGTGGCAGGTGGTGGTGGTGGGCAGGTGGTGGTGGTGGGCAGGTGGTGGCGGTGGGCAGGTGGTGGCGGTGGGCAGGTGGTGAGAAAGGCGACGATTGTGGCAGGTGGTGGTGGTGGGCAGGTGGTGGTGGTGGGCAGGTGGTGGTGGTGGGCAGGTGGTGGCGGTGGGCAGGTGGTGGCGGTGGGCAGGTGGTGGTGGTGGGCAGGTGGTGAGAAAGGCGATGATTGTGGCAGGTGGTGGCGGTGGGCAGATGGTGGTGGTGGGCAGGTGGTGAGAAAGGCGATGATTGTGGCAGGTGGTGGCGGTGGGCAGGTGGTGGTGGTGGGCAGGTGGTGGCGGTGGGCAGGTGGTGAGAAAGGCGACGATTGTGGCAGGTGGTGGCGGTGGGCAGATGGTGGTGGTGGGCAGGTGGTGGTGGTGGGCAGGTGGTGAGGAAGGCGACGATTGTGGCAGGTGGTGGCGGTGGGCAGGTGGTGGTGGTGGGCAGGTGGTGGTGGTGGGCAGGTGGTGAGAAAGGCGACGATTGTGGCAGGTGGTGGTGGTGGGCAGGTGGTGAGAAAGGCGACGATTGTGGCAGGTGGTGGCGGTGGGCAGGTGGTGGCGGTGGGCAGGTGGTGGTGGTGGGCAGGTGGTGGCGGTGGGCAGGTGGTGGTGGTGGGCAGGTGGTGAGAAAGGCGATGATTGTGGCAGGTGGTGGCGGTGGGCAGATGGTGGTGGTGGGCAGGTGGTGGTGGTGGGCAGGTGGTGAGAAAGGCGATGATTGTGGCAGGTGGTGGCGGTGGGCAGATGGTGGTGGTGGGCAGGTGGTGGTGGTGGGCAGGTGGTGAGAAAGGCGATGATTGTGGCAGGTGGTGGTGGTGGGCAGATGGTGGTGGTGGGCAGGCGGTGGTGGTGGGCAGGTGGTGGCGGTGGGCAGGTGGTCAGGTGGTGGTGGGCAGGTGGTGGCGGTGGGCAGGTGGTGAGAAAGGCGACGATTGTGGCAGGTGGTGGCGGTGGGCAGATGGTGGTGGTGGGCAGGTGGTGAGAAAGGCGATGATTGTGGCAGGTGGTGGCGGTGGGCAGGTGGTGAGAAAGGCGATGATTGTGGCAGGTGGTGGCGGTGGGCAGGTGGTGGCGGTGGGCAGATGGTGGCGGTGGGCAGGTGGTGAGAAAGGCGACGATTGTGGCAGGTGGTGGCGGTGGGCAGATGGTGGTGGTGGGTAGGTGGTGGTGGTGGGCAGGTGGTGAGAAAGGCGACGATTGTGGCAGGTGGTGGCGGTGGGCAGGTGGTGGTGGTGGGCAGGTGGTGAGAAAGGCGACGATTGTGGCAGGTGGTGGCGGTGGGCAGATGGTGGTGGTGGGCAGGTGGTGAGAAAGGCGATGATTGTGGCAGGTGGTGGTGGTAGGCAGGTGGTGAGAAAGGCGATGATTGTGGCAGGTGGTGGTGGTGGGCAGGTGGTGGCGGTGGTCAGGTGGTGGCGGTGGTCAGGTGGTGGCGGTGGTCAGGTGGTGGCGGTGGTCAGGTGGTGGCGGTGGTCAGGTGGTGGCGGTGGTCAGGTGGTGGCGGTGGGCAGGTGGTGGTGGTGGGCAGATGGTGGTGGTGGGCAGATGGTGGTGGTGGGCAGATGGTGGTGGTGGGCAGGTGGTGAGAAAGGCGATGATTGTGGCAGGTGGTGGCGGTGGGCAGGTGGTGGCGGTGGGCAGGTGGTGAGAAAGGCGATGATTGTGGCAGGTGGTGGTGGTGGGCAGGTGGTGGCGGTGGGCAGGTGGTGAGAAAGGCGACGATTGTGGCAGGTGGTGGCGGTGGGCAGATGGTGGTGGTGGACAGGTGGTGAGAAAGGCGATGATTGTGGCAGGTGGTGGTGGTAGGCAGGTGGTGAGAAAGGCGATGATTGTGGCAGGTGGTGGTGGTGGGCAGGTGGTGGCGGTGGGCAGGTGGTGAGAAAGGCGATGATTGTGGCAGGTGGTGGTGGTGGGCAGGTGGTGGTGGTAGGCAGGTGGTGAGAAAGGCGATGATTGTGGCAGGTGGTGGTGGTGGCGGTGGGCAGGTGGTGAGAAAGGCGATGATTGTGGCAGGTGGTGGTGGTGGGCAGGTGGTGGTGGTGGGCAGGTGGTGGCGGTGGGCAGGTGGTGAGAAAGGCGATGATTGTGGCAGGTGGTGGTGGTGGGCAGGTGGTGGCGGTGGGCAGGTGGTGAGAAAGGCGATGATTGTGGCAGGTGGTGGTGGTGGGCAGGTGGTGGCGGTGGGCAGGTGGTGAGAAAGGCGACGATTGTGGCAGGTGGTGGCGGTGGGCAGATGGTGGCGGTGGGCAGGTGGTGAGAAAGGCGATGATTGTGGCAGGTGGTGGTAGTCTGGCCAGCTGACCTAACCCCCAAAAGGTCAGAGCCATTCTCACACTCCACTGGGAGACGTCTTGCTTGGCCGACACAGAGGAAGGGAAAGATGGGAGGGATCAGTGGGAGAGGAACGTGATGGAAGGTCCCGTCTTCCACCCCTCTCAGTGGGAAGGGGGGGGGGGGGGTGGAAGACGGGAAGGGAGGAGAGTAACCAATTAATTTAGGAATGGAACTGGCAAGAGAGAGAGAGAGAGGGGGGGGGGGGGAATATGGGTTGACCAGGACCCTCCCACACTGACCTGGACCCTCCCTCACTGACCAGGACCCTCCCTCACTGACCTGGACCCTACCTCACTGACCTGGACCCTCCCTCACTGACCTGGACCCTCCCTCACTGACCTGGACCCTCCCTCACTGACCTGGACCCTCCCTCACTGACCTGGACCCTCCCTCACTGACCTGGACCCTACCTCACTGACCTGGACCCTCCCTCACTGAACAGGACCCTCCCTCACTGACCAGGACCCTCCCTCACTGACCTGGACCCTCCCTCACTGACCTGGACCCTCCCTCACTGACCAGGACCCTCCCTCACTGACCAGGACCCTCCCTCACTGACCAGGACCCTCCCTCACTGACCAGGACCCTCCCTCACTGACCAGGACCCTCCCTCACTGACCAGGACCCTCCCTCACTGACCAGGACCCTCCCTCACTGACCAGGACCCTCCCTCACTGACCAGGACCCTCCCTCACTGACCAGGACCCTCCCTCACTGACCAGGACCCTCCCTCACTGACCTGGACCCTCCCTCACTGACCAGGACCCTCCCTCACTGACCAGGACCCTCCCTCACTGACCAGGACCCTCCCTCACTGACCTGGACCCTCCCTCACTGACCAGGACCCTCCCTCACTGACCTGGACCCTCTCTCACTGACCAGGACCCTCCCTCACTGACCTGGACCCTACCTCACTGACCTGGACCCTCCCTCACTGACCAGGACCCTCCCTCACTGACCAGGACCCTCCCTCACTGACCTGGACCCTCCCTCACTGACCAGGACCCTCCCTCACTGACCAGGACCCTCCCTCACTGACCAGGACCCTCCCTCACTGACCTGGACCCTCCCTCACTGACCAGGACCCTCCCTCACTGACCTGGACCCTCTCTCACTGACCAGGACCCTCCCTCACTGACCTGGACCCTACCTCACTGACCTGGACCCTCCCTCACTGACCTGGACCCTCCCTCACTGACCTGGACCCTCCCTCACTGACCTGGACCCTCCCACACTGACCTGGACCCTCCCACACTGACCTGGACCCTCCCACACTGACCTGGACCCTCCCTCACTGACCTGGACCCTCCCTCACTGACCTGGACCCTCCCTCACTGACCTGGACCCTCCTACACTGACCTGGACCCTCCTACACTGACCTGGACCCTCCTACACTGACCTGGACCCTCCTACACTGACTTGGACCCTCCTACACTGACCTGGACCCTCCCTCACTGACCTGGACCCTCCTACACTGACCTGGACCCTCCTACACTGACCTGGACCCTCCTACACTGACCTGGACCCTCCCTCACTGACCTGGACCCTCCTACACTGACCTGGACCCTCCCTCACTGACCAGGACCCTCCCTCACTGACCAGGACCCTCCCTCACTGACCAGGACCCTCCCTCACTGACCAGGACCCTCCCTCACTGACCAGGACCCTCCCACACCTACCTGGACCCTCCCACACTGACCAGGACCCTCCCACACCTACCTGGACCCTACCTCACTGACCTGGACCCTACCTCACTGACCTGGACCCTCCCTCACTGACCTGGACCCTCCCTCACTGACCTGGACCCTCCCTCAATGACCAGGACCCTCCCACACTGACCTGGACCCTCCCTCACTGACCAGGACCCTCCTACACTGACCTGGACCCTCCCACACTGACCTGGACCCTCCCACACTGACCTGGACCCTCCCACACTGACCTGGACCCTCCTTCACTGACCAGGACCCTCCCTCACTGACCTGGACCCTCCTACACTGACCTGGACCCTCCTACTCTGACCTGGACCCTCCTACACTGACCTGGACCCTCCCTCACTGACCTGGACCCTCCCACACTGACCTGGACCCTCCCACACTGACCTGGACCCTCCCTCACTGACCAGGACCCTCCCTCACTGACCTGGACCCTCCTACACTGACCTGGACCCTCCTACACTGACCTGGACCCTCCCTCACTGACCTGGACCCTCCCTCACTGACCTGGACCCTCCTACACTGACCTGGACCCTCCCTCACTGACCAGGACCCTCCCACACTGACCTGGACCCTCCCACACTGACCTGGACCCTCCTTCACTGACCAGGACCCTCCCACACCTACCTGGACCCTCCTACACTGACCTGGACCCTCCCTCACTCACCTGGACCCTCCCTCACTGACCAGGACCCTCCTACACTGACCTGGACCCTCCCACACTGACCTGGACCCTCCCACTCTGACCTGGACCCTCCCACACTGACCTGGACCCTCCTACACTGACCTGGACCCTCCCACACTGACCTGGACCCTCCCTCACTGACCTGGACCATCCCTCACTGACCTGGACCCTCCAACACTGACCTGGACTCTCCCTCACTGACCTGGACCCTTCCACACTGACCTGGACCCTCCCTCACTGACCAGGACCCTCCCACACTGACCTGGACCCTCCCACACTGACCTGGACCCTCCCACACTGACCTGGACCCTCCTTCACTGACCAGGACCCTCCCACACCTACCTGGACCCTCCTACACTGACCTGGACCCTCCCTCACTGACCAGGACCCTCCCTCACTGACCAGGACCCTCCTACACTGACCTGGACCCTCCCACACTGACCTGGACCCTCCTACACTGACCTGGACCTTCCCTCACTGACCTGGACCCTCCTACACTGACCTGGACCCTCCCTCATTGACCAGGACCCTCCCACACTGACCTGGACCCTCCCTCACTGACCAGGACCCTCCCACACTCACCAGGACCCTCCCACACTGACCTGGACCCTCCCACACTGACCTGGACCCTCCCACACTGACCTGGACCCTCCTACACTGACCTGGACCCTCCCTCACTGACCTGGACCCTCCCTCACTGACCTGGACCCTCCTACACTGACCTGGACCCTCCCTCACCGACCAGGACCCTCCCACACTGACCTGGACCCTCCCACACTGACCTGGACCCTCCTTCACTGACCAGGACCCTCCCACACCTACCTGGACCCTCCTACACTGACCTGGACCCTCCCTCACTCACCTGGACCCTCCCTCACTGACCAGGACCCTCCTACACTGACCTGGACCCTCCCACACTGACCTGGACCCTCCCACTCTGACCTGGACCCTCCCACACTGACCTGGACCCTCCTACACTGACCTGGACCCTCCCACACTGACCTGGACCCTCCCTCACTGACCTGGACCATCCCTCACTGACCTGGACCCTCCAACACTGACCTGGACTCTCCCTCACTGACCTGGACCCTCCCACACTGACCTGGACCCTCCCTCACTGACCAGGACCCTCCCACACTGACCTGGACCCTCCCACACTGACCTGGACCCTCCCACACTGACCTGGACCCTCCCACACTGACCTGGACCCTCCTTCACTGACCAGGACCCTCCCACACCTACCTGGACCCTCCTACACTGACCTGGACCCTCCCTCACTGACCAGGACCCTCCCTCACTGACCAGGACCCTCCTACACTGACCTGGACCCTCCCACACTGACCTGGACCCTCCTACACTGACCTGGACCTTCCCTCACTGACCTGGACCCTCCTACACTGACCTGGACCCTCCCTCATTGACCAGGACCCTCCCACACTGACCTGGACCCTCCCTCACTGACCAGGACCCTCCCACACTGACCAGGACCCTCCCACACTGACCTGGACCCTCCCACACTGACCTGGACCCTCCCACACTGACCTGGACCCTCCCACACTGACCTGGACCCTCCTACACTGACCTGGACCCTCCCTCATTGACCAGGACCCTCCCACACTGACCTGGACCCTCCTACACTGACCAGGACCCTCCTACACTGACCTGGACCCTCCCTCACTGACCAGGACCCTCCCACACTGACCAGGACCCTCCCACACTGACCTGGACCCTCCCACACTGACCTGGACCCTCCCACACTGACCTGGACCCTCCCACACTGACCTGGACCCTCCTACACTGACCTGGACCCTCCCTCATTGACCAGGACCCTCCCACACTGACCTGGACCCTCCTACACTGACCAGGACCCTCCTACACTGACCAGGACCCTCCTACATTGACCTGGACCCTCCCTCACTGACCTGGACCCTCCTACACTGACCTGGACCCTCCCTCATTGACCAGGACCCTCCCACACTGACCTGGACCCTCCTACACTGACCTGGACCCTCCTACACTGACCAGGACCCTCCTACACTGACCTGGAGCCTCCTACACTGACCTGGACCCTCCTACATTGACCTGGACCCTCCTACACTGACCAGGACCCTCCCACACTGACCTGGACCCTCCCTCACTGACCAGGACCCTCCTACACTGACCAGGACCCTCCCACACTGACCAGGACCCTCCTACACTGACCTGGACCCTCCCTCACTGATCTGGACCCTCCCTCACTGACCAGGACCCTCCCTCACTGACCAGGACTCTCCTACACTGACCTGGACCCTCCCTCACTGACCAGGACCCTCCCTCACTGACCAGGACCCTCCTACACTGACCAGGACCCTCCCTCACTGACCAGGACCCTCCTACACTGACCTGGACCCTCCCTCACTGACCAGGACCCTCCCTCACTGACCTGGACCCTCCCACACTGACCAGGACCCTCCTACACTGACCTGGACCCTCCCACACTGACCTGGACCCTCCCACACTGACCTGGGCCGTCCCACACTGACCTGGACTCTCCCACACTGACCTGGACTCTCCCACACTGACTTGGACCCTCCCACACTGACCTGGACCCTCCCACACTGACCTGGACCCTCCCACACTGACCTGGACCCTCCCTCACTGACCTGGACCCTCCTACACTGACCTGGACCCTCCCACACTGACCTGGACCCTCCCACACTGACCAGGACCCTCCCTCACTGACCTGGACCCTCCCTCACTGACCAGGACCCTCCTACACTGACCTGGACCCTCCCTCACTGACCAGGACCCTCCTACACTGACCAGGACCCTCCCTCACTGACCAGGACCCTCCTACACTGACCTGGACCCTCCCTCACTGACCAGGACCCTCCTACACTGACCAGGACCCTCCCTCACTGACCTGGACCCTCCCACACTGACCTGGACCCTCCCACACTGACCTGGACCCTCCCACACTGACCTGGACCCTCCCACACTGACCTGGACCCTCCCACACTGACGTGGACCCTCCCACACTGACCAGGACCCTCCCTCACTGACCAGGACCCTCCCACACTGACCTGGACCCTCCCACACTGACCTGGACCCTCCCACACTGACCTGGACCCTCCCACACTGACCTGGACCCTCCCACACTGACCTGGACCCTCCCACACTGACCTGGACCCTCCCTCACTGACCAGGACCCTCCTACACTGACCAGGACCCTCCTACACTGACCAGGACCCTCCTACACTGACCAGGACCCTCCTACACTGACCTGGACCCTCCCTCACTGACCTGGACCCTCCTACACTGACCTGGACCCTCCTACCATAACCTCAAGTCAGTGACGCAGGCCGGGCTCGTAAACACGGTCCAGGCGCTCCATATACCAGTCCCTCTTCCCCCCCCCCTCTCTTCCACTGAAGCATGAGTCACTTGTCTATGTTGGGACTTGTCTATGTTGGGACGTGTCCATGTTGGGACGTGTCCATGTTGGGACGTGTCCATGTTGGGACGTGTCCATGTTGGGACGTGTCCATGTTGGGACGTGTCCATGTTGGGACGTGTCCATGTTGGGACGTGTCCATGTTGGGACGTGTCCATGTTGGGACGCGTCCATGTGGGGACGCGTCCATGTTGGGACGCGGCCATGTTGGGACTGGCTGAGGATGGGTTGGGGTCGGCGCAGCTTGGACGAGCACAGGCTGAGGATGGGTTGGGGTCGGGCGCAGCTTGGACGACCACCGGCTGAGGATGGGTTGGGGTCGGGCGCAGCTTGGACGAGCACCGGCTGAGGATGGGTTGGGGTCGGGCGCAGCTTGGACGACCACCGGCTGAGGATGGGTTGGGGTCGGGCGCAGCTTGGACGAGCACCGGCTGAGGATGGGTTGGGGTCGGGCGCAGCTTGGACGACCACCGGCTGAGGATGGGTTGGGGTCGGGCGCAGCTTGGACGACCACCGGCTGAGGATGGGTTGGGGTCGGGCGCAGCTTGGACGACCACCGGCTGAGGATGGGTTGGGGTCGGGCGCAGCTTGGACGAGCACCGGCTGAGGATGGGTTGGGGTCGGGCGCAGCTTGGACGAGCACCGGCTGAGGATGGGTTGGGGTCGGGCGCAGCTTGGACGACCACCGGCTGAGGATGGGTTGGGGTCGGGCGCAGCTTGGACGACCACCGGCTGAGGATGGGTTGGGGTCGGGCGCAGCTTGGACGACCACCGGCTGAGGATGGGTTGGGGTCGGGCGCAGCTTGGACGACCACCGGCTGAGGATGGGTTGGGGTCGGGCGCAGCTTGGACGACCACCGGCTGAGGATGGGTTGAGGTCGGGCGCAGCTTGGACGAGCACAGGCTGAGGATGGGTTGGGGTCGGGCGCAGCTTGGACGACCACCGGCTGAGGATGGGTTGGGGTCGGGCGCAGCTTGGACGAGCACCGGCTGAGGATGGGTTGGGGTCGGGCGCAGCTTGGACGACCACCGGCTGAGGATGGGTTGGGGTCGGGCGCAGCTTGGACGACCACCGGCTGAGGATGGGTTGGGGTCGGGCGCAGCTTGGACGACCACCGGCTGAGGATGGGTTGGGGTCGGGCGCAGCTTGGACGAGCACAGGCTGAGGATGGGTTGGGGTCGGGCGCAGCTTGGACGACCACCGGCTGAGGATGGGTTGGGGTCGGGCGCAGCTTGGACGAGCACCGGCTGAGGATGGGTTGGGGTCGGGCGCAGCTTGGACGACCACCGGCTGAGGATGGGTTGGGGTCGGGCGCAGCTTGGACGACCACCGGCTGAGGATGGGTTGGGGTCGGGCGCAGCTTGGACGACCACCGGCTGAGGATGGGTTGGGGTCGGGCGCAGCTTGGACGAGCACCGGCTGAGGATGGGTTGGGGTCGGGCGCAGCTTGGACGACCACCGGCTGAGGATGGGTTGGGGTCGGGCGCAGCTTGGACGACCACCGGCTGAGGATGGGTTGGGGTCGGGCGCAGCTTGGACGAGCACCGGCTGAGGATGGGTTGGGGTCGGGCGCAGCTTGGACGACCACCGGCTGAGGATGGGTTGGGGTCGGGCGCAGCTTGGACGAGCACCGGCTGAGGATGGGTTGGGGTCGGGCGCAGCTTGGACGACCACCGGCTGAGGATGGGTTGGGGTCGGGCGCAGCTTGGACGACCACCGGCTGAGGATGGGTTGGGGTCGGGCGCAGCTTGGACGACCACCGGCTGAGGATGGGTTGGGGTCGGGCGCAGCTTGGACGAGCACCGGCTGAGGATGGGTTGGGGTCGGGCGCAGCTTGGACGACCACCGGCTGAGGATGGGTTGGGGTCGGGCGCAGCTTGGACCACCACCGGCTGAGGATGGGTTGGGGTCGGGCGCAGCTTGGACGACCACCGGCTGAGGATGGGTTGGGGTCGGGCGCAGCTTGGACGACCACCGGCTGAGGATGGGTTGGGGTCGGGCGCAGCTTGGACGACCACCGGCTGAGGATGGGTTGGGGTCGGGCGCAGCTTGGACGAGCACAGGCTGAGGATGGGTTGGGGTCGGGCGCAGCTTGGACGACCACCGGCTGAGGATGGGTTGGGGTCGGGCGCAGCTTGGACGACCACCGGCTGAGGATGGGTTGGGGTCGGGCGCAGCTTGGACGACCACCGGCTGAGGATGGGTTGGGGTCGGGCGCAGCTTGGACGACCACCGGCTGAGGATGGGTTGGGGTCGGGCGCAGCTTGGACGACCACCGGCTGAGGATGGGTTGTCAGTAAACAAGGCCATTTGAACTAAGACCAGAATTCATCAAACATTTACAAGTCTACTTTCGAAACTTGTGCATCGTTCCACAGTCATGACGACTGTGTGTGTGTGTGTGTGTGTGTGTGTGTGTGTGTGTGTGTGTGTGTGTGTGTGTGTGTGTGTGTGTGTGTGTGTGTGTGTGTGTGTGTATTACCAGTTTGCGAGCCGGGAAATGCTACGAGGTCGTCCACGACCCCAAGTTGGTCATTGTTATGGACAACCACGCAGGTCATCTACTACACATCTACTACATAGTTAGAAGAAAATGTATATATGCTGGTTGGCATTGTGAATGTGTGGCCACGTCGGTGGTAGAAAAATACAAAAATAAAATAGGCTACATAGTTATGCCTGGATTTAGCGAAGCCCTCTTGACCTTCCTTTATCTTGGCGAGATAATCCGGTGGCTCAATGGGGAGAGAGAAGCGGCGCTCAGAGAATGCTGCATATTCTCAGAAATGTTCTCACATGGCAGGTCCAGACATGCCGTCAGGAGTCTCTAGGTGTTCGTGGCCTAGACTCCTATCCTCCTGGAGGCCAGGAGGACTATCACTCCTGGAGGCCAGATTCACGAAGCAGTTACGCAAGTATTTACGAACGTGTACATCTTTCCTCAATCTTTGACGGCTTAGGTTACATTCATTAAATAGTTTACAAGCATGAGAACTTCCCAATCAACTGTTGTTATTATTATAAACAGCCTCCTGGTGCTTCGGAGCTCATTAACTGTTTAATAATTGTAAACAAAGCCGCCAAATATTGAGAAAAGATGCACAGGTTCGTAAGTACTTGCGTAACTGCTTCGTGAATCTGGCCCCTGGTCCTTAAGGCGTTCGTAACAGATACTATAGGCAGGAGACGTGTAGTACTTCACACCTCTCTCCCTTAGGGTTACACCTAACCTGATAACCTCAATTTCACTATTCACTCCACAGTCTATCACTCCACAGTCTATCACTCCACAGTCTATCACTCCACAGACTGTCACTCTACAGTCTATCACTCTACAGTCTATCACTCTACAGTCTATCACTCCACAGTCTATCACTCCACAGTCTATCACTCCACAGACTATCACTCCACAGTCTATCACTCCACAGTCTATCACTCCACAGTCTATCACTCCACAGGCTGTCACTCCACAGTCTATCACTCCACAGGCTGTCACTCCACAGACTATCACTCCACAGTCTATCACTCCACAGTCTATCACTCCACAGTCTATCACTCCACAGTCTATCACTCCACAGTCTATCACTCCACAGGCTGTCACTCCACAGTCTATCACTCCACAGGCTGTCACTCCACAGACTATCACTCCACAGTCTATCACTCCACAGTCTATCACTCCACAGTCTATCACTCCACAGTCTATCACTCCACAGGCTGTCACTCCACAGGCTGTCACTCCACTGACTATCACTCCACAGACTATCACTCCACAGGCTATCACTCCACAGTCTATCACTCCACAGTCTATCACTCCACAGTCTATCACTCCACAGACTATCACTCCACAGGCTGTCACTCCACAGGCTATCACTCCACAGACTATCACTCCACAGGCTATCACTCCACAGGCTATCACTCCACAGTCTATCACTCCACAGTCTATCACTCCACAGACTATCACTCCACAGACTATCACTCCACAGACTATCACTCCACAGTCTATCACTCCACAGTCTGTCACTCCACAGACTGTCACTCCACAGTCTATCACTCCACAGACTGTCACTCCACAGGCTATCACTCCACAGGCTATCACTCCACAGTCTATCACTCCACAGTCTATCACTCCACAGACTGTCACTCCACAGGCTATCACTCCACAGGCTATCACTCCACAGGCTATCACTCCACAGTCTATCACTCCACAGTCTATCACTCCACAGTCTATCACTCCACAGGCTATCACTCCACAGGCTATCACTCCACAGGCTATCACTCCACAGGCTATCACTCCACAGGCTATCACTCCACAGTCTATCACTCCACAGTCTATCACTCCACAGTCTATCACTCCACAGTCTGTCACTCCACAGTCTGTCACTCCACAGTCTGTCACTCCACAGTCTGTCACTCCACAGTCTGTCACTCCACAGTCTGTCACTCCACAGTCTATCACTCCACAGTCTATCACTCCACAGGCTATCACTCCACAGTCTGTCACTCCACAGTCTATCACTCCACAGTCTATCACTCCACAGGCTATCACTCCACAGTCTATCACTCCACAGGCTATCACTCCACAGGCTATCACTCCACAGGCTATCACTCCACAGGCTATCACTCCACAGTCTATCACTCCACAGTCTATCACTCCACAGTCTGTCACTCCACAGTCTGTCACTCCACAGTCTGTCACTCCACAGTCTGTCACTCCACAGTCTGTCACTCCACAGGCTGTCACTCCACAGGCTATCACTCCACAGTCTATCACTCCACAGTCTATCACTCCACAGTCTATCACTCCACAGTCTATCACTCCACAGACTGTCACTCCACAGTCTGTCACTCCACAGTCTGTCACTCCACAGTCTGTCACTCCACAGGCTGTCACTCCACAGGCTGTCACTCCACAGGCTATCACTCCACAGTCTATCACTCCACAGTCTATCACTCCACAGTCTATCACTCCACAGTCTATCACTCCACAGACTGTCACTCCACAGGCTATCACTCCACAGACTGTCACTCCACAGTCTATCACGCCACAGTCTATCACTCCACAGTCTATCACTCCACAGTCTATCACTCTACAGTCTATAAAACCAGAAAAGTTTTAATAATTATATTACCAATAATATCTAACCTAACCCTCCTAGGCCTAATACACGCTATCTGAGGCCTAATATAGTAGATATATGTACTATACTAGGCCTAGGGAGATTTAAGTTTGGTATTTAGCTTATGTTCTCCGGAGTCTATACAAAGAGGCTTAACTGGGGCTCCATTACTGCATATTGGTACGATCGACTACATAGTTACAATAGGTACTATATCACATCAGGTAGATAGGCTGGTCTTTGAGGTTACGCCGCGATTCAACAAACTGTTTGCGAACGCCGAGCGTTGGAAGAACGCCCCCTTCACGCTAGGACCACGTCGGGAGCACCCGTAGCTTCTGGTAGCAGCCCGTCCTCTCCTAACCTACCAGAGGACCCAAAACAGAAAACGGGCAGTATGTCACGTGGCCGAGCCGCTTCCATTTTCTACTAGGAGCATTTTTGGCCTTATGTAACGCATACGTGCGAAAAGCGACGTTCTTTGTTAGAGGACAAGTGGGCCAGTACACCCTACACGAACTACGGGGAAGGGAAAGCTCTCAGCCTGCTAACAGGAGTCAACAGGAGTCTGTTGCTGTACCCTCTGGTATATACAAATCAAAATATCGGACCTGGAAATATATCTGTTGGCAAGTCCTGGACCCTCGGGGAGCCGGTCGGCCGAGCGGACAGCACGCTGGACTTGTGATCCTGTGGTCCCAGGTTCGATCCCGGGCGCCGGCGAGAAACAATGGGCAGAGTTTCTTTCACCCTATCCCCCTGTTACCTAGCAGTAAAATAGGTACCTGGGTGTTAGTCAGCTGTCACGGGCTGCTTCCTGGGGGTGGAGGCCTAGTCGAAGACCGGGCCGCGGGGACACTAAAGCCCCGAAATCATCTCAAGATTGTAAACAAAGCTATATATGCCCTCGTGACAGCTATATATGCTCTGTCTCTCTCTCACACGTAACAAACACGTATTTTATGAAAAAAAAAAAGCATATTATCCTAGCAAGATATTACGGTCGTAAATATTACGTAAACAAACCCCTGTTGAACTCACAATATGAGAGCAGCTAATGAGTGCTCACTGTGTGCTCACTGTGTGCTCACTCTGGCGGCACACGGAGCACCCTACCTCGGTCTAATGCTAATTATATATCCTCAGTCTGTCTCTAATTAGTATTAAATATATATAATTTTGTAACAAAAAATATCACTGCATGAAATTTGAATAACTATTAAATAAAAATTGCCGTGCATGATAACTTAGGATAACCAATGCCCGGTTATTAAGAAAATTTGTTTATATAAATATTGTTTACTGCTCTGCGTATGCGGAAAATCCAGAGAGAAATAGGAAAGGGAACGTTGAACGTTTATCCTGGAAACGTTCAACACTTCCTTGCCCATTTATCTCTGTGTTGTTGTTTTAGATTTAGCTACCCAGAACGAAATGCCCATGTAGCACGGGCTATGGTGAGCCCGTAAATTTTTGTGGGTTTTCCACAATATATATATATATATATATATATATATATATATATATATATATATATATATATATATATATATATATATATATATATATATGTGTGTGTGTATATCACGAAAATAAACACGTGATTAAGAATGTGACAATGTCAGACCACGAAGGAAAAATGAAACAGGAAATTTCCTTAAGTACTTTCGTATATTAAATACATCTTGGACCTTCTGAAGATGTATTTAATATACGAAAGTACTTAAGGAAATTTCCTGTTTCATTTTTCCTTCGTGGTCTGACATTGTCATATATATATATGTCGTACCTAATAGCCAGAACGCACTTCTCAGCCTACTATGCAAGGCCCGATTTGCCTAATAAGCCAAGTTTTCATGAATTAATGTTTTTTAGACTACCTAACCTACCTAACCTAACCTACCTTTTTCGGCAACCTAACCCAACCTAACCTATGAAGATAGGTTAGGTTAGGTAGGTTAGGTTAGGTAGGGTTGGTTAGGTTCGGTCATATATCTAAGTTAATTTTAACTACAATAAAAAAAAATTGACCTCATACATAATGAAATGGGTAGCTTTATCATTTCATAAGAAAAAAATTAGAAAAAATATATTAATTCAGGAAAACTTGGCTTATTAGGCAAATCGGGCCTTGAATAGTAGGCCAAAAAGTGAGTTCTGGCTACTAGGTACGACATTATATATATATATATATATATATATATATATATATATATATATATATATATATATATATAAAGCCGAATTTTCTTGAAATATTGCATTTTTCCAAAACTTTCTCTTATTGGAATGAAGCTTTTCGTTGCTTTATATTTTATTGAGATTTGTATATACTTGAGTCAAACGTAATATAGTAATGTGAGCAAATGTGACTAATATAGAAATCTAACCTATCTCAATAATTACTGTTGCCAACATGATACATTAATATTGTTAGGAATGAGGCAATTTGGAAAGAAGTATTTGAAAACGACAATCTCTTTGCCTGCGATTGTGGCTAATAGCTCGATCCTGCGGGGTGTAAATTATAAAACAAACACACACACACACACACACACACACACACACACACACACACACACACACACACACACAGTGTGTAAAGTGATGTAGTGGAGGCAGACTCCATACACACTTTCAAGTGTAGATATGATAGAGCCTAATAGGCTGAGGAATATGTAAACCAGTTGTTTCACAGTTGTGAGGCGCGGGACCAAAGAGCCGAAGTTCAACCCTCGCAAACACAACTAGGTGACTACAACTAGGTGAGTTCACACACACACAAACACTTTTTTACATATTTGGTGTAAAGTACGGTCCAGAGAATGCCTTATATAAGAACACAGGAAGCCGTAACACCATTGGCCTCCTACACGGAAGCGGGTGTTGTCTGAGGTGCTCCATATGCTCACACACACACACGGAGCACCGTCTTTCCACCTCCTCCAGCAACACGTTTAACAAAGGCCAACAGTGACATATAAAGGTGCTCAACAGGTAGATTTCCACAACCAATAATTTAGTGTGTATACACCAGTGGCCTGAGTGAGAGCCATGTTTAGACGACGTCTGCTGACTCACCTGTGGAGAAGATGGCTCCTGTAGAGAGTATACAGTTCACAGCTACACCCAGGAACACATCATGTGTCGTTGAGAATGTGTCGTGGTGTGTGGTACACTCCACTCTACTGCCGGAAGTAGAGTACGTAGCTTCCAAGCTCTCTCCCCCATGGACACATACACACTACCAGGACGCCCCTGTACTCCAGCCCTCTTGGGGTTCCCTGGCAACGAGGGGAAGGGAGGGGAGAGGGGGCGCAGGTCTCCCTCGGAACGCTTGACCCCAAGCTGTGTGATGATGACGAGGGATGAGGGCAGGAGAACACAGGCAAGCGGGCGCTCAGCGGACACCTCCACCACACACTACCTTAAGGGTGTGTGTGTAGGAGATTGGGGGTGGTAGGGAGGGAGGGAGGGAGGGAGGGAGGTAGGGAAACATGAAAGAGAGAGTGAGGTATGGAGGAGAGCTGGAGGGAAAAGAGCACCCCGGTACCGCTTGCTGGCGGGGTACACATCCACCTTACCCGATACCTGCCTTCCGAACTTTAATCAGAATAGAGTTTGCACTTGAGGTTGGTGGCGGGACCTGGCGCCACCTTCCTACTCTGACGAGTGAGGTGCCAGTGTGGCCAAATTGGGCGTCTTGTTGCTCCTGTCGTCTACACGCAACAAGTTAACTACCGGACACCAACCACAGGCTGGCCGATTGAATCAGTCGGATATCTTCAAGGATAAACATTGTGTGCTATATTTCCGGGAGTTTAAGATGGCAAGATCGCTCAGAGATAAGCCATCTATTAATAGTCAAATATAAACTGAAGGCGGGAACGTTGAAATTCACCTTAGCGGCCCGGTATGGAAATAATCATCTGGCAACATTAGTTCAGAAGATCGCGCACGATACTCTTAGCAATGGTGACGTAAGCTCTCAGGAAAGAAAATTGTCAACAACGCGCTCAGTAATCACTGAAAATTGAGTTAAATTCCCCTTTAATAACACTGTAATGAAAAATAAAGATATAATACAACGCCATAGATCAGATTAGAGCCATCGGGCTTCTGGCAGCCTTGAACGTCTAAAATCGATTTATTATCGTGCGCAGTCGCCACATCCCCCAGTCTGGCGTGCGAGACTCGGGCCCACTGTAGCCTGCGACCCTTGTGTAAACAACGCCCACTCTGGATAACGATGCTAAACTCTGGGAATGCTCATTTGAAGGTCACATTTTTCAAAAGCATACGCTAGCAGGGGTCCGGAAGACGGTGTTGAGTCTTTTTGAAACGGGCTACAAACCTGTTTAAAAAATAACTGTCACGGGAGGGCGATGCTCATTTTTCTTCAAGAGTTCCCTTAATACTTGTTTACTCCCTTATGTATGGGGGGGGGATATAGGGGGAGGTGAAAATGTTAGGGAGAGAGAGAGGAAGTGATTTCAAAGATGTGTCACACTCTTTAAGTCCCTAACGATCGTCATGCTGTAATTTAAACATTGGAATTAGCCGTTACATGAAAGAGAGACCGTTGTTCATTTGCTGACCTTATAATCGCCCTAACTACATAATCACTAGGCTTGGGAGACTGGGATAGACAAGAGAAAGGGGGGATGCAGGTAATTATAGCTGATCAATACACCTGGTGGCCTTAGATGTATATGAAGTAATACTTCCCTATATTAAGGTGAGACCACCCAGGTAACCCATGCTCCTGTATAGTTCTCTCCCATGCATTTCTTTACAGCCTCCTCCCACGTTTCTCAGTAGGCCTCCTCCCACGCCCTTCTCTACTCCCATCCCAGAAATGGTCTCTCGTGTATAACATCCCCAACATCAAGATGTACTCAAAATCATAGCGGCTCGCAAAATTGACGTGATGAGCCGTTTTCTATTGGTGGGTCATCGGTTAGGTTAGGTTAGGTTCGGGGAATTTAGTATATCATTTTAGTGACTTTGTGAACGCTGGAGAAGTACGGGCTTCCTCCTGCTCGCATCTCCGTAAATCGCTCTCCTTGACCACGCCCACCCACGCCCGCCCACGCCCACACACTCCCGCCCACGCCCACACACTCACGCCCACGCCCACACACTCACGCCCACACACTCCCGCCCACGCCCACACACTCCCGCCCACGCCCACACACTCCCGCCCACGCCCACACACTCGCCCACACACTCGCCCGCCCACGCCCACACACCCGCCCACGCACACACACCCGCCCACGCACACACACCCGCCCACGCACACACACCTGCCCACGCACACACACCTGCCTACGCACACACACCCGCCTACACCTGTTACACATCCTTTTCTCCTTGAACTGGTCTTTGAAGACGAAGACCTTGACCCAGCGGCCATTGACTCGAAGCTACTCCTCATATTTCATGCCCCTCACCATGCACTTGTACCTGGGTATGTGCAAGATCTAATATTGTCAGAGCAGCATGTGCCCTTGCCCATGTTGTGTGGGGCTCTCGACTGCTTCCCCAAGTGTCTAGCGCCACTAATTCCTCCCCTGGTGTGTGTGTGTGTTCTTTATCACAGGATTCCTTAATGTTCCAGTCAATTTTCCCGGTGATTGAAATCGCCAAGCAGTAAGATTTTAACTCTCACTTCAAGTGCTACCGGTTTAAGTGCTACTGGTTTACGTAGCATGTATAGCTACTTCCTCCTCTCTTTCTGTGTGTCTGTATTTTCCAAGCGAATGCGAACATACCTTTGATATCGATATTGATACTTCGATATCCTAATCTTTAACCTTCGCCTCCAAAATTGACATAATCTCCAAATCCTTAAGTTAGTTTCGAATATATGACCTAATTTTCCATCACATTAGGCAGCCTCCCCCCCCCCCCTCGAATGGGGGATACTGCACTCAGTTAACCATCCAATCCTCATAGAACTTTCCCAATCTCATCCTGGTCATATTGACGAATCCGACTTGTGATGCTTCAGAAACAGTACAAGTATTTGATGGTATTTATAATATATATCCAGGTACTCGGCCCTGCAATGGGTATTTTCTTCAGGACCAGTTGAGGTAATTAACAAGCGAATGTTGCAAAGAATGTTGACATAGGTCACTAGGGAATGTTGCAAAGAATGTTGACATAGGTCACTAGGGAATGTTGCAAAGAATGTTGACATAGGTCACTAGGGAATGTTGCAAAGAATGTTGACATAGGTCACTAGGGAATGTTGCAAAGAATGTTGACATAGGTCACTAGGGAATGTTGCAAAGAATGTTGACATAGGTCACTAGGGAATGTTGACATAGGTCACGAGGGAATGTTGCAAAGAGAATGTTGACATAGGTCACTAGGGAATGTTGCAGAGGATGTTGACATAGGTCACTAGGGAATGTTGCAAAGAATGTTGACATAGGTCACTAGGGAATGTTGACATAGGTCACGAGGGAATGTTGCAAAGAGAATGTTGACATAGGTCACTAGGGAATGTTGCAAAGAGAATGTTGACTTAGGTCACTAGAGAATGTTGACATAGGTCACTAGAGAATGTTGACATAGGTCACGAGGGAATGTTGACATAGGTCACGAGGGAATGTTGACATAGGTCACGAGGGAATGTTGACATAGGTCACGAGGGAATGTTGACATAGGTCACGAGGGAATGTTGACATAGGTCACGAGGGAATGTTGACATAGGTCACGAGGGAATGTTGCAGAGAATGTTGACATAGGTCACGAGGGAATGTTGACATAGGTCACGAGGGAATGTTGACATAGGTCACTAGGGAATGTTGCAGAGAAAATGTTGACATAGGTCACTAGGGAATGTTGCAGAGAAAATGTTGACATAGGTCACTAGGGAATGTTGCAGAGAAAATGTTGACATAGGTCACTAGGGAATGTTGACATAGGTCACTAGGGAATGTTGACATAGGTCACTAGGGAATGTTGACATAGGTCACTAGGGAATGTTGACATAGGTCACTAGGGAATGTTGACATAGGTCACTAGGGAATGTTGACATAGGTCACGAGGGAATGTTGACATAGGTCACTAGGGAATGTTGACATAGGTCACTAGGGAATGTTGACATAGGTCACTAGGGAATGTTGCAGAGAATGTTGACATAGGTCACTAGAGAATGTTGACATAGGTCACTAGGGAATGTTGCAGAGAATGTTGACATAGGTCACTAGGGAATGTTGCAGAGAATGTTGACATAGGTCACTAGGGAATGTTGACATAGGTCACTAGGGAATGTTGACATAGGTCACTAGGGAATGTTGCACAGAATGTTGACATAGGTCACTAGGGATCATCATTCATAATGATATACTGCCGGGAATCTTAGCGAAGTATCCAAAGTTTGCTGACTGTAGATGCGCCTGCACGTGACTGTAGATGCGCCTGCACGTGACTGTAGATGCGCCTGCACGTGACTGTAGATGCGCCTGCACGTGACTGTAGATGCGCCTGCACGTGACTGTAGATGCGCCTGCACGTGACTGTAGATGCGCCTGCACGTGACTGTAGATGCGCCTGCACGTGACTGTAGATGCGCCTGCACGTGACTGTAGATGCGCCTGCACGTGACTGTAGATACAGCCTGCACGGGACTGTGGGCGCTGCCTGCACGAGACTGTGGGCGCTGCCTGCACGAGACTGTGGGCGCTGCCTGCACGAGACTGTGGGCGCTGCCTGCACGAGACTGTGGGCGCTGCCTGCACGAGACTGTGGGCGCTGCCTGCACGAGACTGTGGGCGCTGCCTGCACGAGACTGTGGGCGCTGCCTGCACGAGACTGTGGGCGCTGCCTGCACGAGACTGTGGGCGCTGCCTGCACGAGACTGTGGGCGCTGCCTGCACGAGACTGTGGGCGCTGCCTGCACGAGACTGTGGGCGCTGCCTGCACGAGACTGTGGGCGCTGCCTGCACGAGACTGTGGGAGCAGCCTGCAGGAGACTGGGCGCTGCCTGCAGGAGACTGTGGGAGCAGCCTGCACGAGACTGTGGGAGCAGCCTGCACGTGACTGTGGGCGCTGCCTGCACGAGACTGTGGGAGCAGCCTGCACGTGACTGTGGGAGCAGCCTGCACGAGACTGTGGGCGCTGCCTGCAGGAGACTGGGCGCTGCCTGCAGGAGACTGGGCGCTGCCTGCACGGGACTGTGGGAGCAGCCTGCACGGGACTGTGGGAGCAGCCTGCACGGGACTGTGGGCGCAGCCTGCACGAGACTGTGGGAGCAGCCTGCACGTGACTGTGGGAGCAGCCTGCACGTGACTGTGGGAGCAGCCTGCACGTGACTGTGGGAGCAGCCTGCACGGGACTGTGGGAGCAGCCTGCACGTGACTGTGGGAGCAGCCTGCACGTGACTGTGGGAGCAGCCTGCACGGGACTGTGGGAGCAGCCTGCACGGGACTGTGGGAGCAGCCTGCACGGGACTGTGGGAGCAGCCTGCACGGGACTGTGGGAGCAGCCTGCACGGGACTGTGGGAGCAGCCTGCACGGGACTGTGGGAGCAGCCTGCACGGGACTGTGGGAGCAGCCTGCACGGGACTGTGGGCGCAGCCTGCACGGGACTGTGGGAGCAGCCTGCACGGGACTGTGGGCGCAGCCTGCACGGGACTGTGGGAGCAGCCTGCACGTGACTGTGGGCGCAGCCTGCACGTGACTGTGGGCGCAGCCTGCACGGGACTGTGGGAGCAGCCTGCACGGGACTGTGGGCGCAGCCTGCACGGGACTGTGGGCGCAGCCTGCACGAGACTGTGGGAGCAGCCTGCACGTGACTGTGGGAGCAGCCTGCACGTGACTGTGGGAGCAGCCTGCACGTGACTGTGGGAGCAGCCTGCACGGGACTGTGGGAGCAGCCTGCACGTGACTGTGGGAGCAGCCTGCACGGGACTGTGGGAGCAGCCTGCACGTGACTGTGGGAGCAGCCTGCACGGGACTGTGGGCGCAGCCTGCACGAGACTGTGGGCGCAGCCTGCACGAGACTGTGGGCGCAGCCTGCACGAGACTAAAGTTGTCAGTCCCTGAGCCCATTATGTGTATCTGTAACCCTTTCCACGTGTGCAGCCACACGTGGTCTGCACGTGTGCCTGCACGTGTGGCTTAGCCTCTAGGCCCGGCGGAACTGCTTCTACCAACAGGAGAAGGGGCGAAGGCGGGTCTCTGGCGCCTTAAAACCAGTTGCTTCGGGCAGATGGGACTCGTTAGCCTGGGAAGGCAGCTCATCTAGGGAAAGGAAAACTTCGAATTCAAACCTCTGCTGTCTTGCGGCTAAACCCACTCATGGGAAAGACTTCGGGAGTCAACCCTGAGGAAAAATCCAGAGTCGGAGTCCCTAAAGCAGTTTGCAGCTGTTTACAGCAACATTCTGGCAACTCCTGCGACGACACTGGAGCCAAGCGTATCGGCGCCTGCCCTTCCCTTGGATCACATCGGTGGCGTGGAGAGGGTGGATCTGCTGCATGGGCAAAACAGCCGGTTCACCTTAATTACTGCCGAGGCCTGTGCCCTGGAGAGGACACTCCAGGGTCGCCTTGGCGATGGCTCAACACGGGAAGCGACAGTTACCGGTGATAAGTCTACCACTCAATTGGCGTAGAGTAAGGAACCAGGGGTTGCTTCCGTCGGTGGGAGAAATCATCTGATTTCATAGGACAGCTACCGCCTGCCTCAAGCTGGGCAGCCCCTAGCCAGTAAGGTGGTGTCCCGCCACAGTCCGCCTGCTCCACTGGGTGCGTGGGGCTTAGGCCACAATCCAATAAGCGGATCGTCAACCATGAACCAGGCAAAAGAAAACAAACACAGAGCCACCCAGCTCTCAAACTGGGCACATGTAATGTAAGGACCATGACACCGGGTCTCTCGGAAGATCTACTGGAAGTGAACGACACCCGCAAGACAGCTGTGATCAACAATGAACTGCGCAGGCTCCAGATGGACATAGTCGCCTTGCAGGAGACACGTCTGCCCGCGACTGGCAGCATACGGAAGAAGGACTTTACCTTCTTCTGGCAGGGCAAACCACCAGAAGAGGTAAGGGAAAATGGCGTTGGCTTTGCCATCAGGAACAGGTTGTTAGGGTCCATAGTACCGCCCACGGAGGGGTCTGCAAGGGTCATCAAACTTCAGCTTCATACAGCAGCAGGAATGGTCAGCCACATCAACGTCTATGCACCAACATTGACCTCCTCTACCGAAGCAAAGGGCGAGTTCTATGATGCCCTCGGCCTAACTCTCAGAGATATACCTCAACAAGAGCCAGTCTTCCTCCTGAGAGACTTTAATGCAAGAGTTGGTTCCGATCACAGCTCTTGACCTTCCTGCCTGGGCCAGTTTGGATTTGGGATGATGAATGAGAGTGGGCAGCGCCTTCTGGAGTTCTGCTGTCGTCATGATCTCTTCATCACCAATTCCTTCTTGGACACCAAGCCTCAGCACAAGGTTTCCTCGAGACACCCCAGGTCTAAGCATTGGCACCAATTCGACCTGGTGCTTATGGGGCATTGCAATCTGAGAAGCGTCAAACTGACTCGCAGCTTCCAGAGTGTAGATTGTGACACCGACCACTCTCTCGTCGATTGCAGAGTAAATTTCCAACCCCGGAAAATCCACAGAACAAAGGAGGGAAGACCACGCATTAACGTAAACAAGACCCGTGATCTTCACAAGGTGGAGGAATTCCCTGCTGCGCTGGTAAATGCCCCTCCTAGACCACCCTGCGATATCGCAAGTGAGAGGTGGTCACATCTCAGGGGCACTATTTTCAACACTGCCATGTCCACCTTCGGTAAGAGGCAGAACAAGTCAGCAGGTTGGTTCGAGGCCAGTACAGAGGAACTGTTACCCCTCGTTGAAGAAAAGAGACGAACTCTCATCCTACAAGAACCTGCTTTCAGAAAGGAACCTACAGGCCCTCTGTACTGCCCGCAGTAGAGGTCAACAAACTGCGAGGCACTGTGTTAACGATTACTGGCTTCCCGCTCAGGAATATCCCTGCAAAAACAAAACAAAAAAAAGATTACTGGCTCCGACTCTGTTCCAGCATCCAGACAGCGGCCACTGTCAGAAACATAAGAGGCATGTACGAAGGGATCAAACAGGCAACAGGCCCTACACAAAACAGGACGGCTCCTCTAAAGTCAGCCATTGGAGAGATCATTAAAGACCGTGATCAACAGATGAATCGCTGGGTGGAACATTACTCCGAACTCTACTCCAGAGAGAATTTGGTCAGCATAGAAGCCTTGGATGCAATCGAGTGGCTGCCCATCATGGAAGAACTTGACCTTGAACCGACTGTGGAAGAAGTTGAGAAAGCACTGGATTCACTTTCCTCAGGGAAGGCCCTCAGAAGGCAATGGATTCCGCCTGAAGTTCTCAAGTGCGTTCGTGGAACACTTAAAACTGAGCTTCATGAACTTCTGTGCCAGTGCTGGAGGTAGGTGATGAGAGGTGAGGCAGGTGATGAGAGGTGAGGCAGGTGATGAGAGGTGTGGCAGGTGATGAGAGGTGTGGCAGGTGATGAGAGGTGTGGCAGGTGATGAGAGGTGAGGCAGGTGATGAGAGGTGAGGCAGGTGATGAGAGGTGAGGCAGGTGATGAGAGGTGAGGCAGGTGATGAGAGGTGAGGCAGGTGATGAGAGGTGAGGCAGGTGATGAGAGGTGTGGCAGGTGATGAGAGGTGAGACAGGTGATGAGAGGTGATGCAGGTGATGAGTGGTGATGCAGGTGATGAGTGGTGATGCAGGTGATGAGAGGTGTGGCAGGTGATGAGAGGTGAGGCAGGTGATGAGAGGTGAGGCAGGTGATGAGAGGTGAGACAGGTGATGAGAGGTGTGGCAGGTGATGAGAGGTGAGGCAGGTGATGAGTGGTGAGGCAGGTGATGAGAGGTGAGGCAGGTGATGCATCACTTTCTACAAAAATAAAGGCTTTAGAAGCGATGTCAACAACTGAGTCACAGTGCGGTTTCCGAGCAGAGAGATCGACCACTGACATGGTGTTCTCCCTGAGACAGCTTCAAGAAAAGTGTAGGGAGCAGAGAATCGCCCTGCACATCGCTTTCATTGATCTTACAAAGCTCTTCGACCTCGTGAGCAGGGACGGACTCTTCAAGATCTGGGCCAAAATTGGCTACCCACCCACCCTACTCAACATGATACAATCGTTCCACGAGGACATGAAAGGAACAGTCGTGTACGACGGCTCAACTTCTGAACCATTCAACATCAAGAGTGGTGTTAAACAGGGGCGAGTTCTTGCTCCATCCCTGTTCGGCATCATCTTCGCGGTCCTCGTCAAGCATGCGTTTGGAACAACCACAGAGGGCATCTATCTCCGTACAAGATCTGATGGAAAGCTCTATCTACCCAGACTCAGAGCAAAGACGAAAGTGCAGATGTGAATCCTCAGGAAGTTCCTTTTCACCGACGACGCAGCGATCACCACACACACAGCAGAAGGCCTGCAGCAGTTACTCAATCGCTTTGTCGCAGTCTGTTCCACATTCGGCCTGACAATCAGCCTGAAGAAGACACAGGTGATGGGACAAGACGTCAATGAGTTACCCTGTGTAAACATCGCAAACTGGAAGCTGGTGGCAGTTCACGAGTTTGTGTACCTGGGCTCCATAATCTCAGACACCCTTTCCCTGGACACTGAGCTCAACAGGCGTATCGGGAAGGTCGCAACAACACTGGCCAGGCTCACAAAGCGCGTTTGGGAAAATGCCAAAGTGACAGTGAATACCAAGGCACAAGTCTACTTGGCATGTGTGGTGAGTACACTTCTCTACGGCTCGGAATCCAGGACCCTGGACTCTCGCCAGGAGAGACGGCTTAATACCTTTCACATGCGGAACCTGAGACGCATCCTTGACATCATGTGGAAAGACCAGGTCACCAACAACACAGTACTCGAGAGAACAGGAATCCCTTCAATGTTCACTCTCCTGAAGCAGAGACGCATGTGATGGCTGGGACATGTCACACGCATGGAAGATGGCCGCATACCGAAGGACCTCTTGTATGGAGAACTGGCATCAGGAAGGAGACCCACCGGAAGGCTAAAGACGCCTCCAAGCGCGACCTCAAGCATCTGAACATCGACATCAACACTTGGGAGGCAGCAGCTGCAGACAGATCTGCCTGGAGATGCAAAGTTCAGAAGGGACTCCAACAATTCGAGGGTGAACTGAAGAGGCAGGCGGAGGATAATGGACTTCAGAGGAGGTCTCGACCACTGTCAGACGCACCCGCTTCGGTGTTTATCTGCGCTCGCTGTGGTCGGGACTGTCATTCTCGGGTTGGCCTTCACAGCCACAGCAGGCGCTGTATCCAACTACACTACAACAACTAGACACAACTAGGGATGAGAGGTGAGGCGGGTGATGAGAGGTGAGGCAAGTGATGAGAGGTGAGGCAAGTGATGAGAGGTGAGATAGGTGATGAGAGGTGAGGCAGGTGATGAGTGGTGATGCAGGTGATGAGAGGTGAGGCAGGTGATGAGAGGTGAGGCAGGTGATGAGAGGTGATGCAGGTGATGAGAGGTGTGGCAGGTGATGAGAGGTGAGGCAGGTGATGAGTGGTGATGCAGGTGATGAGAGGTGTGGCAGGTGATGAGAGGTGTGGCAGGTGATGAGAGGTGAGGCAGGTGATGAGAGGTGAGGCAGGTGATGAGAGGTGTGGCAGGTGATGAGTGGTGAGGCAGGTGATGAGTGGTGAGGCAGGTGATGAGAGGTGAGGCAGGTGATGAGTGGTGAGGCAGGTGATGAGTGGTGAGGCAGGTGATGAGAGGTGAGGCAGGTGATGAGTGGTGAGGCAGGTGATGAGTGGTGAGGCAGGTGATGAGAGGTGAGGCAGGTGATGAGAGGTGAGGCGGGTGATGAGAGGTGAGGCAGGTGATGAGAGGTGAGGCGGGTGATGAGAGGTGAGGCAGGTGATGAGTGGTGAGGCAGGTGATGAGAGGTGTGGCAGGTGATGAGTGGTGAGGCAGGTGATGAGAGGTGAGGCAGGTGATGAGTGGTGAGGCAGGTGATGAGAGGTGAGGCAGGTGATGAGTGGTGAGGCAGGTGATGAGAGGTGAGGCAGGTGATGAGTGGTGAGGCAGGTGATGAGAGGTGAGGCAGGTGATGAGAGGTGAGGCGGGTGATGAGAGGTGAGGCAGGTGATGAGAGGTGAGGCGGGTGATGAGAGGTGAGGCAGGTGATGAGAGGTGAGGCAGGTGATGAGTGGTGAGGCAGGTGATGAGAGGTGTGGCAGGTGATGAGAGGTGAGGCAGGTGATGAGAGGTGAGGCAGGTGATGAGAGGTGAGGCAGGTGATGAGAGGTGAGGCAGGTGATGAGAGGTGAGGCAGGTGATGAGTGGTGTGGCAGGTGATGAGAGGTGAGGCGGGTGATGAGAGGTGAGGCGGGTGATGAGAGGTGAGGCGGGTGATGAGAGGTGAGGCGGGTGATGAGAGGTGAGGCGGGTGATGAGAGGTGAGGCGGGTGATGAGAGGTGAGGCGGGTGATGAGAGGTGAGGCGGGTGATGAGAGGTGAGGCGGGTGATGAGAGGTGAGGCGGGTGATGAGAGGTGAGGCGGGTGATGAGAGGTGAGGCGGGTGATGAGAGGTGAGGCGGGTGATGAGAGGTGAGGCGGGTGATGAGAGGTGAGGCGGGTGATGAGAGGTGAGGCGGGTGATGAGAGGTGAGGCGGGTGATGAGAGGTGAGGCGGGTGATGAGAGGTGAGGCGGGTGATGAGAGGTGAGGCAGGTGATGAGAGGTGAGGCAGGTGATGAGTGGTGAGGAAGGAGCCATGACGGAAATGGTATTTGTGTGATAATGAGGTGTGCGACGGTTGTTAGATAGGCTTAATGCCTCGCTAGTCTGAGAGAGAGAGAGAGAGAGAGAGAGAGAGAGAGAGAGAGAGAGAGAGAGAGAGAGAGACGGACAGACAGACAGAAAGGCACAGCAAGAAAATAACAGATACAACAGTCACAGGTGTCTCATCAGGTCAAATGTGACAGAGGCGGAGACAGAGACCGGATCCCCTCCAGACAGTGCCGGGGATCCCGTCAACTCTCACACAACTCATCATCAAGGTCACCTCAAATGTTTCCTCTTGAGAGTGCTGGAAAAATAATAAAAAGTTTACATGCAAGATCAAAACCCCCACAAAATCCCTTCATTATTGGCGAAAGAAAAGAGAGAGAATGTTGCACTTCAGAAAAGGTAATCCCATGCCTTTTCATAGACTAATGCTCATTAAAAATGAAATGGGAGTTATACCACACACACTATTTTCTTATTCTCTCTCTCTCTCTCTCTCTCTCTCTCTCTCTCTCTCTCTCTCTCTCTCTCTCTCTCTCTCTCTCTCTCTCTCTCTCTCTCTCTCGTGGTCCTGGTGGTGATGATCTGTGGTGGTGGTCCTGCTGGTGGTGGTGGTCCTGGTGGTGGTGATCTGTGGTGGTGGTGGTCCTGGTGGTGGTGATCTGTGGTGGTGGTGGTCCTGGTGGTGGTGATCTGTGGTGGTGGTGGTGGTCCTGGTGGTGGTGAAATGTGGTGGTGGTGGTCCTGGTGGTGGTGATCTGTGGTGGTGGTGGTCCTGGTGGTGGTGATCTGTGGTGGTGGTGGTCCTGGTGGTGGTGATCTGTGGTGGTGGTGGTCCTGGTGGTGGTGATCTGTGGTGGTGGTGGTCCTGGTGGTGGTGATCTGTGGTGGTGGTGGTCCTGGTGGTGGTGATCTGTGGTGGTGGTCCTGCTGGTGGTGAAATGTGGTGGTGGTGGTCCTGGTGGTGGTGATCTGTGGTGGTGGTGGTCCTGGTGGTGGTGGTCCTGGTGGTGGTGGTCCTGGTGGTGGTGATCTGTGGTGGTGGTGGTGGTCCTGCTGGTGGTGAAATGTGGTGGTGGTGGTCCTGGTGGTGGTGATCTGTGGTGGTGGTGGTCCTGGTGGTGGTGATCTGTGGTGGTGGTGGTCCTGGTGGTGGTGATCTGTGGTGGTGGTGGTCCTGCTGGTGGTGAAATGTGGTGGTGGTCCTGGTGGTGGTGATCTGTGGTGGTGGTCCTGGTGGTGGTGATCTGTGGTGGTGGTCCTGGTGGTGATGATCTGTGGTGGTGGTCCTGGTGGTGATGATCTGTGGTGGTGGTCCTGGTGGTGATGATCTGTGGTGGTGGTCCTGGTGGTGATGATCTGTGGTGGTGGTCCTGGTGGTGATGATCTGTGGTGGTGGTGGTCCTGGTGGTGATGATCTGTGGTGGTGGTGGTCCTGGTGGTGATGATCTGTGGTGGTGGTCCTGGTGGTGGTGATCTGTGGTGGTGGTGGTCCTGGTGGTGGTGATCTGTGGTGGTGGTGGTCCTGGTGGTGATGATCTGTGGTGGTAGTCCTGGTGGTGATCTGTGTCGTCCATATTGAAAAACATTGAGGAGAAGCGCCTCTGTTTCCCGTTAAATATTTTCGTTTTCTCTAATTGTAAACCGTTTTCTATCTCTGTTGCATTTGGAAGAGTAACTATGTACAAAATATTCATTCCTCCTCACAGTTTAAATCATTTGGTTTTGGGGACAGGCAGCCAGTGTATATAGGTCCTCCACAAGGTTGAACTACAGACCTTCCCAAGGATGCAACCCCCACATCAAGCTAACTAACTCCTGGGTACCTATTTGCTGCTTGGTGAGCAGCTGCATTGGGTGATAAGAAACGCTCCCAACCATTTCTTCCCAGCCCGGGATTCGATCCCGGAATTCCTGAATGTGAGCCGGGAACGAACCTTACTGTACCTACGTTCTCCACTGCAGCCGCGTTTATTCCACGGTGGCCAAGAGTCTGGGCGGTGGCCAAGAGTCTGGACGGTGGCCAAGAGTGTCGACGGTGGCCAAGAGTGTCGACGGTGGCCTAGAGTGTCGACGGTGGCCAAGAGTGTCGACGGTGGCCAAGAGTGTCGACGGTGGCCAAGAGTGTCGACGGTGGCCAAGAGTGTCGACGGTGGCCAAGAGTGTCGACGGTGGCCAAGAGTGTCGACGGTGGCCAAGAGTGTCGACGGTGGCCTAGAGTGTCGACGGTGGCCTAGAGTGTCGACGGTGGCCTAGAGTGTCGACGGTGGCCTAGAGTGTCGACGGTGGCCAAGAGTGTCGACGGTGGCCAAGAGTGTCGACGGTGGCCTAGAGTGTCGACGGTGGCCTAGAGTGTCGACGGTGGCCTAGAGTGTCGACGGTGGCCTAGAGTGTCGACGGTGGCCTAGAGTGTCGACGGTGGCCTAGAGTGTCGACGGTGGCCTAGAGTGTCGACGGTGGCCTAGAGTGTCGACGGTGGCCTAGAGTGTCGACGGTGGCCTAGAGTGTCGACGGTGGCCTAGAGTGTCGACGGTGGCCTAGAGTGTCGACGGTGGCCTAGAGTGTCGACGGTGGCCTAGAGTGTCGACGGTGGCCTAGAGTGTCGACGGTGGCCTAGAGTGTCGACGGTGGCCTAGAGTGTCGACGGTGGCCTAGAGTGTCGACGGTGGCCTAGAGTGTCGACGGTGGCCTAGAGTGTCGACGGTGGCCTAGAGTGTCGACGGTGGCCTAGAGTGTCGACGGTGGCCTAGAGTGTCGACGGTGGCCTAGAGTGTCGACGGTGGCCTAGAGTGTCGACGGTGGCCTAGAGTGTCGACGGTGGCCTAGAGTGTCGACGGTGGCCTAGAGTGTCGACGGTGGCCTAGAGTGTCGACGGTGGCCTAGAGTGTCGACGGTGGCCTAGAGTGTCGACGGTGGCCTAGAGTGTCGACGGTGGCCTAGAGTGTCGACGGTGGCCTAGAGTGTCGACGGTGGCCTAGAGTGTCGACGGTGGCCTAGAGTGTCGACGGTGGCCTAGAGTGTCGACGGTGGCCTAGAGTGTCGACGGTGGCCTAGAGTGTCGACGGTGGCCTAGAGTGTCGACGGTGGCCTAGAGTGTCGACGGTGGCCTAGAGTGTCGACGGTGGCCAAGAGTGTCGACGGTGGCCAAGAGTGTCGACGGTGGCCAAGAGTGTCGACGGTGGCCAAGAGTGTCGACGGTGGCCAAGAGTGTCGACGGTGGCCAAGAGTGTCGACGGTGGCCAAGAGTGTCGACGGTGGCCAAGAGTGTCGACGGTGGCCAAGAGTGTCGACGGTGGCCAAGAGTGTCGACGGTGGCCAAGAGTGTCGACGGTGGCCAAGAGCGTCGACGGTGGCCTAGAGCGTCGACGGTGGCCTAGAGCGTCGACGGTGGCCTAGAGCGTCGACGGGGGCCTAGAGCGTCGACGGGGGCCTAGAGCGTCGACGGGGGCCTAGAGCGTCGACGGGGGCCTAGAGCGTCGACGGGGGCCTAGAGCGTCGACGGGGGCCTAGAGCGTCGACGGGGGCCTAGAGCGTCGACGGGGGCCTAGAGCGTCGACGGGGGCCTAGAGCGTCGACGGGGGCCTAGAGCGTCGACGGGGGCCTAGAGTGTCGACGGTGGCCTAGAGTGTCGACGGTGGCCTAGAGTGTCGACGGTGGCCTAGAGTGTCGACGGTGGCCAAGAGTGTCGACGGTGGCCAAGAGTGTCGACGGTGGCCAAGAGTGTCGACGGTGGCCAAGAGTGTCGACGGTGGCCAAGAGTGTCGACGGTGGCCAAGAGTGTCGACGGTGGCCAAGAGTGTCGACGGTGGCCAAGAGTGTCGACGGTGGCCAAGAGTGTCGACGGTGGCCAAGAGTGTCGACGGTGGCCAAGAGCGTCGACGGTGGCCTAGAGCGTCGACGGTGGCCTAGAGCGTCGACGGGGGCCTAGAGCGTCGACGGGGGCCTAGAGCGTCGACGGGGGCCTAGAGCGTCGACGGGGGCCTAGAGCGTCGACGGGGGCCTAGAGCGTCGACGGGGGCCTAGAGCGTCGACGGGGGCCTAGAGCGTCGACGGGGGCCTAGAGCGTCGACGGGGGCCTAGAGCGTCGACGGGGGCCTAGAGCCTCGACGGGGGCCTAGAGCCTCGACGGGGGCCTAGAGCCTCGACGGCGGCCTAGAGCCTCTAGGGGGTGGGGGAAGTGACCCAGACCCTATCAGAAGTGCACATAGTTCACAATTATGGATATTAACGATAATGGCTATTTTCGAAATGTTTCTCTTAAACGCTAATAAACTTTGTTTAGTCATTATCAGTCGCGAGTCTCTTGTAACGATTTTGAGAGAGAGAGAGAGAGAGAGAGAGAGAGATTGAGATTGTGGGGGGTTGGGGTGGTGGATAGAGATGTGCAAAGGCTTATAAAACTTTACTAAATTCTCGTTAAATTAAACGGTTTATAACCTCTCTTGAGATCTTAATATTATTTCCTATGATTGTGATTTAGAGCTTATTGCTCATGATTAATAAATCATGCTGAGGATTGTATCACTCGGGCAGCGTGTTCCTCATCTAGCATAACTTGAGAATTATTAATGAGGAGTCTTCAGTTGATCAATATATGAGGTGATTAACTTACCCCAACCGCGGTCCGCGTTAGCCTAGCATAGTGGCCTGCAGTTCAGTCTTTGCTGAGGTGCCTAGTCCAACCTAATCCTCTACACCTCAAATCATCCATTTTTAACCTAACCCAATCTTTCCCTGTCCAACTCAAGCATCCGTATCTGATCTAACCCAGTACTATCTAACCTAACCCATCCTATCTAATTTTGCCCAACCCTAGCTAACATAACCAAATACTTTCTAGCCTATTCCAACCCTCTCTAATCTAATCAAACCTAACCCAACCTTGCCAAACCTATTCCTTCTTACCTAACCTAAAACCTTACCCAAGCATCCCAAGCTATCTTAACGTAACCTAAGCTTACACCGCGTAACTTTGCCTAACCTTACCTTAACATACCTATCTTTATCTAATCTATGCTTGTGTAACCTTAGCTAACTTGCCCTAACATAACCTTTGCTAATCTAACTTCCTAGCCTATCGAAATGTAACCTTAGCTATACTATCCTTACCTCTCCTAATCTAACCTTAGCTATACTATCCTTACCTCTCCTAATCTAACCTTAGCTATACTATCCTTACCTCTCCTAATCTAGCCTTAGCTATTATATTCTAATCTCTCCTAATCCAACCTTAGCTATACTATCCTTACCTCTCCTAATCTAGCCTTAGCTATACTATTCTAATCTCTCCTAATCTAATCTTACTAAACCTGATTTTGTCTAACTTATCCTAATCTAACATCAGCTAGCCTATTTTAACATTACGTATCCTAACCTTACCCATCTCACCATAAACAAACCTATCCTGTCTTAACCTAATCTATTATAACCTATCCAGACCTAACCTATCCAGATGTAACCTATCCTGACAGCTGAGTGGACAGCGCTTCGGATTCGCAGTCCTGAGGTTCCGGGTTCGATCCCAAGTGGAGGCAGAGACAAATGGGCAAAAGGTTTCTTTCACCCTGATGTACCTGTTACCTAGCAGTAAATAGGTACCTGGGAGTTAGACAGCTGCTACGGGCTGCTTCCTGGGGTGTGTAACAAAAAGGAGGCCTGGTCGAGGAACATCAACTAAATTTCGGAGACTTGAGGCAAAGTGGAATTCACACCAGTTACTCCATCTATCATCATTCTATTATGCAGGAAGTACCGTACGTCTATGGGTCATCCAATAAGGTTAGCAGACTTCTAGATGTTACCACTGCTAGGCTTAGGCTCGGCTACAAGTACCTCTGGGAATTTGTAACATCTGCTGATGTAGATTTGACTAAATGTAAACTCTGTCAGCAGAAATATTGGCATACTTTGCGTCATTATATAATGGAATGTGAAAAAATCGCTGAATTTAGAGATAACACCATCAATAGTGTCCAAGAAATGTGTAAGTACTTCATTCATAATGATGTGCTGCCCGAAATCTTAGCGAAGTATCCAAAATTTGCTTACTGTAAGTAATGCATGCACATGACTGTAAAGCTGCCGCCCAGTTGGGTGGGTGTGGAGCACATGACTGTAAAGCTGCCGCCCAGTTGGGTGGGTGTGGAGCACATGACTGTAAAGCTGCTGCCCAGTTGAGTGGGTGTGGAGCACATGACTGTAAAGCTGCCGCCCAGTTGGGTGGGTGTGGAGCACATGACTGTAAAGCTGCCGCCCAGTTGGGTGGGTGTGGAGCACATGACTGTAAAGCTGCCGCCCAGTTGAGTGGGTGTGGAGCACATGACTGTAAAGCTGCCGTCCAGTTGAGTGGGTGTGGAGCACATGACTGTAAAGCTGCCGCCCAGTTGGGTGGGTGTGGTGCACATGACTGTAAAGCTGCCGCCCAGTTGGGTGGGTGTGCAGCAAGACTAGTAACTGTGTGACTCACCATAGATGTAAAGTGGATTCCACCAAGATTCTATTTCTAATATACGTTAACGACATATTTACAGGAGTAGAATCCTACTTGTCAATGTTCACGGATGACGCGAAGTTGATGAGAAGAGTTGTGACAGATGAGGATTGTAGGATCCTCCAAGAGGACTTGAACAGGTTGCAGAGATGGTCAGAGAAATGGCTACTGGAGTTCAACACGAGCAAATGAAAAGTTATGGAAATGGGACTAGGTGATAGGAGACCAAAGGGACAGTACACAATGACGGGGAACTGCTTACCTGTGACGACGCGAGAAAGAGACCTGGGCGTGGACGTAACACCTAATCTAACTCCTGAGGCACATATAAATAGCATATCGACAGCAGCGTACTCTACACTGGGAAAAGTCAGAACATCATTCAGAAACATTTTAAAAACGTAAGGAGGCATCTAGGGCGCTTTACACTGCCTACATGAGGCCAGTTTTAAAGTTTGCCGCCTCATCATGGAGTGTATACCACAGATCTGAAGAAGCATATAAGGAAACTGGAAAAGGTTCAGAGGTTTGCAACGAGACTCGTCCCAGAGTTAGGAGAGATAGGGTATGAGGAGCGCCTGAAGGAACTGTGCCTTACTATACTAGAAAGAAGAAGGGAGAGGGGGACATGATAGGAACGTATACAATACTCAGGGGGATTGACAGAGTGGACATAGACGAAATGTTCACACGGAATAGTAACAGAACGAGGGGACATGGGTGGAAGCTGGAAACTCAGATGAGTCACAGAGATGTTAGGAAGTTTTCTTTTAGCGTGAGAGTAGTGGGAAAATGGAATGCACTTAAGGAGCAGGTTGTGGAAGCAAATTCCATTCATAATTTTAAAACTAGGTATGATAGGGAAATAGGACCAGAGTCATTGCTGTAAACAACTGATGGCTCGAAAGGCGGGATTCAAGAGTCAATGTTCGATCCTGCAGACATAAGTAGGTGAGTACACACACACACACACACACACACACACACACACACACACACACACACACACACACACGCACGCAAGCAAGCACCAGACACGTCCCACCTCTCAACCACTCACCACAGCCTTGCAGCCAACACCAATTGAAGCAAATAGTCAGAAGAGTCCTGTGATTTCTGGCCACAAAGTGTCCAAGAAGAGTGTCCAGAGGTACACCACTGGTACACCAGAGGTACACCACTGGTACACCACTGGTACACCAGAGGTACACCACTGGTACACCAGAGGTACACCACTGGTACACCAGAGGTACACCACTGGTACACCAGAGGTACACCACTGGTACACCAGAGGTACACCACTGGTACACCAGAGGTACACCACTGGTACACCAGAGGTACACCACTGGTACACCAGAGGTACACCACTGGTACACCAGAGGTACACCACTGGTACACCAGAGGTACACCACTGGTACACCAGAGGTACACCACTGGTACACCAGAGGTACACCAGAGGTACACCACTGGTACACCAGAGGTACACCACTGGGACACCAGAGGTACACCACTGGGACACCAGAGGTACACCACTGGGACACCAGAGGTACACCACTGGGACACCAGAGGTACACCACTGGGACACCAGAGGTACACCACTGGGACACCAGAGGTACACCACTGGGACACAAGAGGTACACCACTGGGACACCAGAGGTACACCACTGGGACACCAGAGGTACACCACTGGGACACCAGAGGTACACCACTGGGACACCAGAGGTACACCACTGGGACACCAGAGGTACACCAGAGGTACACCACTGGGACACCAGAGGTACACCACTGGGACACCAGAGGTACACCACTGGGACACCAGAGGTACACCACTGGGACACCAGAGGTACACCACTGGGACACCAGAGGTACACCACTGGGACACCAGAGGTACACCACTGGGACACCAGAGGTACACCACTGGGACACCAGAGGTACACCACTGGTACACCATTGATGATGGAATAACACACAATACGAAATAAAGGAAAGATTAGTGGTGAAAGACCCTGATATATTATTGCAAAATAAACTAAAATAAATGATATGATCTCGGGTGTCATATTTCCAGGGGAACTAAGTAATTAGGAAAGAAAGAAAAACCATGGAGTGGCACTTTTAATAAAGTGATATGTATCGTATACAAAAAGATGCTCATTCACATGCATATTATACATATCATACATTTAAGGTACAATCCATCCTCAGGATCAGGTCACCCAAGTTGTAGCCTATCCCAATCCATGTTGAGGCTATTCACGTTCGAGGCGCGCCCGACCCCCCAAAAAACACATTCGTTAATTTTAACTTTGTTACCAAAAAAACAATGTTGATAATTTGTACTTAATAAAATAATGTAAATAATTTTGTGTATATTTAGACCAGGAACAGGTTGGATAAGGCATTTTGGTTCTGTAGGTAATTATTTGTATTTGCTGTCTCTGGATGTGAGGTGCGATTCGAACACATGGAGAGGGAATTATCAGGGTAAAGCGCCAAGCCATTAGACTATATAGCACTGGGAAGGGGTCAGGATAAGGATTTGTGATGGGACGGTGGGAGGGAAGGAATGGGGCCCAACCACTTGTGGACGGTCGGGGATTGAACGACGACCTGTATGAAGCGAGACCGTCGCTCTACCGTCCACACACCATGGTCTCTCAAGGCACCAAGACCACAGTGGTCCACAGACCATGGTCCATGGCACCAAGACCACAGTGGTCCACAGACCATGGTCCATGGCACCAAGACCACAGTGGTCCACAGACCATGGTCCATGGCACCAAGACCACAGTGGTCCACAGACCATGGTCCATGGCACCAAGACCACAGTGGTCCACAGACCATGGTCCGTGGCACCAAGACCACAGTGGTCCACAGACCATGGTCCATGGCACCAAGACCACAGTGGTCCACAGACCATGGCACCAAGACCACAGTGGTCCACAGACCATGGCACCAAGACCACAGTGGTCCACAGACCATGGCACCAAGACCACAGTGGTCCACAGACCATGGTCCATGGCACTAAGACCACAGTGGTCCACAGACCATGGTCCATGGCACTAAGACCACAGTGGTCCACATACCATGGCACCAAGACCACAGTGGTCCACAGACCATGGCACCAAGACCACAGTGGTCCACAGACCATGGTCCATGGCACCAAGACCACAGTGGTCCACATACCATGGCACCAAGACCACAGTGGTCCACAGACCATGGTCCATGGCACCAAGACCACAGTGGTCCACAGACCATGGTCCATGGCACCAAGACCACAGTGGTCCACATACCATGGCACCAAGACCACAGTGGTCCACAGACCATGGTCCATGGCACCAAGACCACAGTGGTCCACAGACCATGGTCCGTGGCACCAAGACCACAGTGGTCCACAGACCATGGTCCGTGGCACCAAGACCACAGTGGTCCACAGACCATGGTCCGTGGCACCAAGACCACAGTGGTCCACAGACCATGGTCCGTGGCACCAAGACCACAGTGGTCCACAGACCATGGTCCGTGGCACCAAGACCACAGACCATGGTCCGTGGCACCAAGACCACAGTGGTCCACAGACCATGGTCCGTGGCACCAAGACCACAGTGGTCCACAGACCATGGTCCGTGGCACCAAGATACCACCAATCGCTTCTCTTCATATTTTGAGTATTGTGAGTTTATATAAAATATATCCTGACGCAATATATATGTAAATATGTGCTGGTCACCAGCCGAGGGGGGGAGGGTAGGGGGGCAGTCCCATCCTCCGCGACTGGTTCCCTTCTCCCCTTCCCCCCCCCCCCTTACCTCAGCCCTTCCCTCTCACCCCTCTCTCTCACCCCTCTCTCACTCCTCTCTCCCTGTCTCTCCCTATTCCTGTCCTTCACTCCCACTTCTTGTTCCTCTTTTCCTTATTACTCTCATCTTTCTTTACATTTCTTCTCATTTGTATTCTTTTCTCTTGCCTCTTCTCCCATTTCCTCTTCCCCCTTGCCTTTTTTTTTGTCCACGGGAGGGTAATGGGACAGACGACTGCTGACTCCTGGTAGTAGGCTGAGAGCTTTCCCCTTCCCATGGTTCATGGTTGGGCTTACCCTACTTCTCTGCTCCCTGGAACACCATCCGCCAATCGCTTTACAACATGTCCAATTAATGGTGAGTGAATGAGGGGATGAACAGTTCAGGATTGGCGCCCAGTCAATCCTCCCTTTACCAAGACTCGATCAAAATGTCTATCTTGCTCCTCCTCCCTTCTTTCTGCTTACTCTCTCTCCCTTTCTCACCCATCTATCTCCCCTCTCTCACCCTTTGCCCCCCCATTCCCCCCCCCCCCCCTCCTCCTGGAGGCCATAAATATCTGTCTCGTCATGTCTATTATTGTGACACAAACCCCAAAAGCTTCCTATTTTTGTTCTCTCGTTCAGTCGCCTATATTTTGAAACAAGCTGTTCAAGTTTGAGGTGTTATCGTCGCTTTTGTTTGGTTTAGTATCGGTGACAGTTAGCTTTATGGTATGGAATATCAGCATATATTATGTGTGTGAGACAGGTCATACAGCCCTTGGTGGTGTTGAATGTGTGTGTATGTATGCGTGTCTTTACTAAGATACGTTCCCGTGGAGGCACAAACATAATGGGTAAAGTATACATATGTATATTTTACAAGCCTTCCTACCTTGTATTGCTTCCTGGGGGCTCACGGCCCCCGCGGCCCGGTCTCCGACCAGGCCTCCTGGTTGCTGGACTGGTTCATGCAGGCTGTTAGACGGAATTGATAAAATTCTGGGACACCAGAGGTACACCACTGGTACACCAGAGGTACACCACTGGTACACCAGAGGTACACCACTGGTACACCAGAGGTACACCACTGGTACACCAGAGGTACACCACTGGTACACCAGAGGTACACCACTGGTACACCAGAGGTACACCACTGGTACACCAGAGGTACACCACTGGTACACCAGAGGTACACCACTGGTACACGAGGTACACCACTGGTACACCAGAGGTACACCACTGGTACACCAGAGGTACACCACTGGTACACCAGAGGTACACCACTGGTACACCACTGGTACACCAGAGGTACACCACTGGTACACCAGAGGTACACCACTGGTACACCAGAGGTACACCACTGGTACACCAGAGGTACACCACTGGTACACCAGAGGTACACCACTGGTACACCAGAGGTACACCACTGGTACACCAGAGGTACACCACTGGTACACCAGAGGTACACCACTGGTACACCAGAGGTACACCACTGGTACACCAGAGGTACACCACTGGTACACCAGAGGTACACCACTGGTACACCAGAGGTACACCACTGGTACACCAGAGGTACACCACTGGTACACCAGAGGTACACCACTGGTACACCAGAGGTACACCACTGGTACACCAGAGGTACACCACTGGTACACCAGAGGTACACCACTGGTACACCAGAGGTACACCACTGGTACACCAGAGGTACACCAGAGGTACACCAGAGGTACACCACTGGTACACCAGAGGTACACCACTGGTACACCAGAGGTACACCACTGGTACACCAGAGGTACACCAGAGGTACACCAGAGGTACACCAGAGGTACACCAGAGGTACACCAGAGGTACACCAGAGGTACACCAGAGGTACACCAGAGGTACACCACTGGTACACCAGAGGTACACCACTGGTACACCAGAGGTACACCACTGGTACACCAGAGGTACACCACTGGTACACCAGAGGTACACCACTGGTACACCAGAGGTACACCACTGGTACACCAGAGGTACACCACTGGTACACCAGAGGTACACCACTGGTACACCAGAGGTACACCACTGGTACACCAGAGGTACACCACTGGTACACCAGAGGGACACCACTGGTACACCAGAGGGACACCACTGGTACACCACTGGGACACCAGAGGTACACCACTGGGACACCAGAGGTACACCACTGGGACACCAGAGGTACACCACTGGGACACCAGAGGTACACCACTGGGACACCAGAGGTACACCACTGGGACACCAGAGGTACACCACTGGGACACCAGAGGTACACCACTGGGACACCAGAGGTACACCACTGGGACACCAGAGGTACACCACTGGGACACCAGAGGTACACCACTGGGACACCAGAGGTACACCACTGGGACACCAGAGGTACACCACTGGGACACCAGAGGTACACCACTGGGACACCAGAGGTACACCACTGGGACACCAGAGGTACACCACTGGGACACCAGAGGTACACCACTGGGACACCAGAGGTACACCACTGGGACACCAGAGGTACACCACTGGGACACCAGAGGTACACCACTGGGACACCAGAGGTACACCACTGGGACACCAGAGGTACACCACTGGGACACCAGAGGTACACCACTGGGACACCAGAGGTACACCACTGGGACACCAGAGGTACACCACTGGGACACCAGAGGTACACCACTGGGACACCAGAGGTACACCACTGGGACACCAGAGGTACACCACTGGGACACCAGAGGTACGCCACTGGGACACCAGAGGTACGCCACTGGGACACCAGAGGTACGCCACTGGGACACCAGAGGTACGCCACTGGGACACCAGAGGTACGCCACTGGGACACCAGAGGTACGCCACTGGGACACCAGAGGTACGCCACTGGGACACCAGAGGTACGCCACTGGGACACCAGAGGTACGCCACTGGGACACCAGAGGTACGCCACTGGGACACCAGAGGTACGCCACTGGGACACCAGAGGTACACCACTGGGACACCAGAGGTACACCACTGGGACACCAGAGGTACACCACTGGGACACCAGAGGTACACCACTGGGACACCAGAGGTACACCACTGGGACACCAGAGGTACACCACTGGGACACCAGAGGTACACCACTGGGACACCAGAGGTACACCACTGGGACACCAGAGGTACACCACTGGGACACCAGAGGTACACCACTGGGACACCAGAGGTACACCACTGGGACACCAGAGGTACACCACTGGTGTCGGAAAATCCGACACCATTTAATATATCATACAGATAATAGCTGTGTTGTATAAACAAGTTACCCATAGAAAACGTAACTTGTAGTGGAATTACCGTCTATAGAAAACGGGATATCATCACCACATACTATTATAATTCACCAGCTATTCTGCTGGGAATTATTCTTAAATACATTAGTCTTTGGACTTTACCATCATAAAACATCTTATATAAATTAACTTAATTATCAATATTAAAGTAGAGTAAATGTGACCCTTCTATCACTTTCTGAAATCTGGACAAAGTAGGCCAGGCGTCAGTGGGGAAGGAGGGCAGCCATTGTTTATATTGAGACCAGAGGCTCACACGGGAGCAAATTCGGCTCCTGTTAATTTTACTTGGACGAAGTGTTATGGAAGCCAAAGGTGTACCATTTTTCACACGCTGTCAACAAATTCAAGTTAAGTGTTCTTTCCGAAACCCATGTATCTTTCATTTATGGCCATTAATGTCATTATATAGGGTGACCCGGTTAGAGCACGTGGAAGCCTCAAACTAAAGGTAATTAAGCCAGATCTTTAAGGTTCCATGTACAGTGTTCTCTGATATACATGTCATATATAGGATTCTGGCTTTACAGCTAGCCCCCTTTTGACAGGTCAAGACAAGGAAGGAAGGCTTTGTGCATCAGTTACTGGGTGATGGAAGCTACCTCAAAGAGGATAATTTGGTGTCTACACCCTAGTTATACCTGGTGGACTAGCCTGCTGTACTATAAGATAAGGAACCTCTTCAATGTATGTAGTCTATTACTGTAGTTTGATTGGCTGCATATATAAATTTAATAAACCCCCCCCTAATGTGTAGAGGATCGATTTGTGAGATTATGAGATTATTGCAGAAATACAGTCCACTCATTATCATTATACAAATTGCTATCGAAGTATATAAATTAACGTAAATATAAATTCATATAAATTAAATAAATATAAATCTCACAGGTCGGTTCCCACATTATTTGGACCTTCGGAACCAGAATATTCGGTCCTTTGAACCCACATTTGGTCATCTTAGTACCGGATGAACCAGTTAACCAGTGGATTCATTAAATATACTAGTCCAGTGTTATTTAAACAAAGGCCAGCCAGTCAAAGACGGAAGCGTAGCCTCGAGGGAGCTCAGGAGCCTCCCTCAGTCCAGTTCAGCTTCGTCAGCGGTTTCATGCACACCCACAGATATTTGGTGGCGTGTTATTTCGTGAAATGACAGCGCTAATATAGAGGCCAGCCAAATTAGTGACTGTGTCTTCGCGAGATTGTTCACGGATTTCGTGGTGTTACATTTCGCGAGAGATTATCTACGAATTTTGTGGAGTTTATTTCGCGAGGTCACTAATAATATTTAATACTTCTAGATAATATTAGAAGTTTCATAGAGACAATTAAGAGGCTATTATCAATAATTGTATATATTATTTCTCCAAAATAGAGAATTATTTAATATATATTGCACTAGTGATCACAGTATAATATTTACTAATTGCCAACCCACAACAGGGTAGGATAAAACCATTGACTAGTTGAACTATTATCGTTCATCCTAGTCCCATTATTACCATAGTGAATGGTCCAGACCCTATTTTGGGTGTAATTTTTATCAACTCGAATTGAGTTGTATATATAATAATTTACTTATGATCATTACACCATTGAGTGATTAATTAGTGTCTCTACCATCCTAGGGTGATATAGAAGAGCTAACCTAAAGGTACTTCCAGTGACACTGGTTTATCACTCAAATCATTAGTGTGTATGATTGTATATATATAATGTGTATTAATTTTAAGTGCTAACCTCTAGTAGAGGTAGGATTATTGCCTAGTGAGTTCAGAATTTACCCTAGGCTACCATTAGTGTTTGTTCAGTATTATGAGCAGCCCAAGTACAAGTCCCACAAGGCTTCACCAACTAGCCAGTATGGATAATGCAGGGAGAATGAAAAGAACCCTTGCAGGTCTTAAAGGCCACTTAACAAGACAGATCAAGAAATGTGAAGATTTGTCACAACAATCTCAAGTTGATTATGCTGACCTGGAAAGCTATTATCAAGCAGCTGCAGGTAAATTTGAGCAAATCAAATGCCAAATAGCAACATATGTGGCTGAACTTGCCAACACCAATTTATCAGAAACAGAAATAGACGACATTATGGTTGATCTTGCGAATTATGAAGATCACACTCAGGCCACGTTACAGCCTTATGTCAAATTAATTGCCCAGAACAAGGCAACAGCAACAACAACAACAGTTGTATCTAATACGAGTCAAGCAGAAGCTCGACTCCCTCCAATTAATTTACCCACTTTCTCAGGAAAAGATGAGGAAGATTGGGACGAATTTTGGAACAAATTCGTTGACCTTGTAGACTCAAAACAATCTTTACCAAAGAGTAGTAAATTCTCTTATTTGCAAGGCCAATTATCAGGTGAGGCTAAAACAGTAGTATCCCATCTGAGATTAACTAATGACGGCTATGATCTGGCAGTAAAACTCCTCAAGGATAATTATGCTGATCCAGAAGTAAGAACATCACATTTAGTTCATGAGCTGTTGCATTTACCCCCACCGGAGGCTTCAGCTGATTCACTCCAAGTCTTCAAGCTGGAGGTAGAATCATTGATCAATGCCCTCAGCCTGACAGCAGATACAAACGGGGCTGAGTGGGTCTTGAAAATAATTGTCCAGGAGAAAATACCTAGGGACATATTGAGACAAATGAGTGCTCATTACAATAAAAGCATCTTATCCATGAATGAAATATCTGAAGGTTTAAAGTCAGTAGTTCATCAATTACGAACACATGACAAATTAAAACCACCAAGTAAACCCTCAGAAACCAATAATAGTAAACCACAGAGTACCAAAGGTACTCCAAATCAATCTAGACAATATAATTCAACACCAAAGTGGAACAGTGGCAGTGTGGGCGTATATGCAGTGGGACCCTCCAAGCCTATAGTTACTGTGTCATCCAAGAACGTGACACCAAAGGGTACTGGAAGCTATGGAACATGTTTGTTCTGCAATGAGAAACATTCAATGTACCACTGCTCTAATTTTCCTGATAGTGACGCCCGTGTTGAGCGACTCAAAGATTTGCAACATTGCACGAGGTGCCTCAGGAAACATAACATCAAGGATTGTGATACCCAATTACACACCTGTAATAGGTGTAACAAAGGTCAGCACCATGCAGCATTGTGCAGAGACACCAAAACAACGTCTCCAAACCCCAAGGTGGAAGATAGCATTCCCACCACAGTACAGTACTGCAAGGTGCAACAAACAAAGAGTGTCCATTCGGCAAAGTCTAAAGGTAATACGACTTTGCCTACTGCCCAAATTACCATCCTGAATAAGAGGGCCAAGGTCCATACCCGTGGGTTGTTTGACCAAGGATCCCAGAGAACATATATCACTAAAAGGCTGGCAGAAGAATTACAATTAAGGCCTGTAGCCCAGACGTCATTCAACATCTCAGGGTTTGTAACAGAAGCAGGACCTCAAGTCTACCAGGTGGTACAACCATCAGTACGTTTAGGCAGGTACGTCTGTCGAGTACAAGCCATTGTGGTGGACAAAATACCAGTAGACCTACAAGTTCAAGGTCTGAGAGCAACAGCCAAATTCCTGAGAAATAGAGGAATAAAATTGGCAGATAATATTAAGTCTGATCACCTCACCGACTTCGGTCTCCTTGTAGGGACAGACTATTGTCATCGATTCATCGGTAGCCCTACTAAATATCAGGGTATAACCATGTTAAACTCTGCAGGAGGTAAATTACTCTCAGGCCCAGTATCAAGCCTGAGGAGACCTATGCCTGCAGATAAACAATACCAATAGAAATCTAAATTTGTCAGCTGATTATATTTCTCCAGTAGCATTATACTAAGGTGATTACAGCTGACTATACCAACAGAGGTTGATGTTAGTATCATCATTTAAAGCTGGAGATGATTTCATGAGGCCTCAGTGGCAAATCAGTGAACAGTAGCCTAAAACAGCTACAAGTCACTGCGACCAATGTCACTGAACCCACTGCAGTCTCAGAACCATACTTTACTTTAATGATGAGCTATTCAATCTTCTGAATCAATTAACTAAATTAAACCCCAATAAATCTGATGACTGATTTGATACATTTATTATTTAATCAAGATGTATTCCATGGGCCTCAGTGTTTATATATCAGTGACCAGTTACCTGAACAAACTTCAAGTTATATCTAATGTCACTGATCTCACTGCAGTCCCTGAATCATACTTGACTGTAGTACTTGATCACATTCAGTCTTCTGGGTTAAATAATATGTAATTAGGCTTGAATATTAGCCTTTCAAGAGTTGACAGGGAAATGAAATCGCATTAGACTTCTAACCCCTGCAACTCTAGTACAGGACATCCGTCCTGTACGAACAGACACACAAATGTGTGATTACTAACTACTAACATCAAATTAATCTAATAATTCGAAGGAGGAGTATCGGTGTTCGTCTGTTGTAATTAGGACTTCGACCCGTGAGCAGCCCCTGGGGAATTATGTCGGAAAATCCGACACCATTTAATATATCATACAGATAATAGCTGTGTTGTATAAACAAGTTACCCATAGAAAACGTAACTTGTAGTGGAATTATCGTCTATAGAAAACGGGATATCATCACCACATACTATTATAATTCACCAGCTATTCTGCTGGGAATTATTCTTAAATACATTAGTCTTTGGACTTTACCATCATAAAACATCCTATATAAATTAACTTAATTATCAATATTAAAGTAGAGTAAATGTGACCCTTCTATCACTTTCTGAAATCTGGACAAAGTAGGCCAGGCGTCAGTGGGGAAGGAGGGCAGCCATTGTTTATATTGAGACCAGAGGCTCACACGGGAGCAAATTCGGCTCCTGTTAATTTTACTTGGACGAAGTGTTATGGAAGCCAAAGGTGTACCATTTTTCACACGCTGTCAACAAATTCAAGTTAAGTGTTCTTTCCGAAACCCATGTATCTTTCATTTATGGCCATTAATGTCATTATATAGGGTGACCCGGTTAGAGCACGTGGAAGCCTCAAACTAAAGGTAATTAAGCCAGATCTTTAAGGTTCCATGTACAGTGTTCTCTGATATACATGTCATATATAGGATTCTGGCTTTACAGCTAGCCCCCTTTTGACAGGTCAAGACAAGGAAGGAAGGCTTTGTGCATCAGTTACTGGGTGATGGAAGCTACCTCAAAGAGGATAATTTGGTGTCTACACCCTAGTTATACCTGGTGGACTAGCCTGCTGTACTATAAGATAAGGAACCTCTTCAATGTATGTAGTCTATTACTGTAGTTTGATTGGCTGCATATATAAATTTAATAAACCCCCCCTAATGTGTAGAGGATCGATTTGTGAGATTATGAGATTATTGCAGAAATACAGTCCACTCATTATCATTATACAAATTGCTATCGAAGTATATAAATTAACGTAAATATAAATTCATATAAATTAAATAAATATAAATCTCACAGGTCGGTTCCCACAACTGGGACACCAGAGGTACACCACTGGGACACCAGAGGTACACCACTGGGACACCAGAGGTACACCACTGGGACACCAGAGGTACACCACTGGGACACCAGAGGTACACCACTGGGACACCAGAGGTACACCACTGGGACACCAGAGGTACACCACTGGGACACCAGAGGTACACCACTGGGACACCAGAGGTACACCACTGGGACACCAGAGGTACACCACTGGGACACCAGAGGTACACCACTGGGACACCAGAGGTACACCACTGGGACACCAGAGGTACACCACTGGGACACCAGAGGTACACCACTGGGACACCAGAGGTACACCACTGGGACACCAGAGGTACACCACTGGGACACCAGAGGTACACCACTGGTACACCATTGATGATGGAATAACACACAATACGAAATAAAGGAAAGATTAGTGGTGAAAGACCCTGATATATTATTGCAAAATAAACTAAAATAAATGATATGATCTCGGGTGTCATATTTCCAGGGGAAACTAAGTAATTAGGAAAGAAAGAAAAACCATGTAGTGGCACTTTTAATAAAGTGAAAGAGAATGTTTGAGGAACTGGAAGATTGAAATGGAAAATAGATACACAGGCTCCATCAGCGGGACTCTACCAGCAGATGATGAAAGCAAAGTGGACCTGGTAATTTTACAACCACCAGCAAACAGCAGACGATGCAGACAGGAATACAACGACAACAAAGCATGTATATATGAACTGTAGAGAGCAGCAACACCACTACACAATGTGAACTAAACTACTCGTCATAAGGTACTTAAATCAGGAGAGGTTGACTGAGAATCGACATATCTCCCCCATGGTGGGTAAGAAACCTGGCGAGCAAAATTAGTGAAAGTTATAGAAAAGAACTTCTTAACAAAAGATGTAAAGCATGTCACAAGAGAGAGAGAGAGGATGTTGTTGTTTAAGATTCGCTACCTGAAACTAAAAGTTCTAAGTAGCACGGGCTATGGTGAGCCCGTAGTGAGAGAGAAAGAGGAGATCCAGCAAGCCAACTAGACGTTGAGGACATGGAGGATGAAGTACCACCAGGGGCCAGTGAACACGGTGTCCTCGTCTCCGACTATATGATCCAACTTAAACCTGTGATCCTGAAGAAAGGATCAGGGCAAGGAGAGTTGACGATAAAAAGATAAGAAACTATCTGGGAAAGGTACTGTGGGAGGAAGAACTTAAAAGAAAGACATAAGAGTTGTGACAGATGAGGATTCTACGATTCTTTAAGATGAATTAAACTACAGAGTTGGTATGAGAAATGGCTACAGGAGTTCAACATGATCAAGTGTAAAGTGATAGAAATGAGACTAGGTGAGAGGAAATTAAGTGGACAGTACACAATGAAGAGAATCTACCTTCCTGTAATGAACAGAGAGAGAGACCTGGAGTGGACGTAATACCAAACCTAACTCTAAAGGCACATCTAAATAGGATAATACAATCAGCGCACTCTACTAGCAAAAGTTAAAACTCCATTCAGGAACCCAAGTAAGGAGACATTTACACCTACGTGTGAAGGAAACTGGAAAAGGTTCAGAAGTTTGTAACGAGGCTCGTCCCTGAATTGCGAGGGATGGGATATGAAGAGCGACTGAAAGAACTGAACCTGAACCTTAGCGTTTGAGTAGTGGGGAAATGTGATGACCTAAAGGAGCATGTCGTGGGAGCGAACTCATTTCACACTTTTAAAAGCAGATATGATAGAGAAATAGGAGTCATTGCTTTAAACAACCGGCGGCTAGAAAGGCGGGGTACAGGAGCTACTGCTCGATCCTGCAGGCACACATATATGAATATAAATACATACATATACATATATTCATTCACTCATATATATATGTATATATATATAATATATATATATATACATATATATACATATATACACACACACATACATACACGCACTAGCCTGTTCCCAATAAATTACTGGCATCAAAAAATATCCCTATACAACCAGGCTATTTAATCATGCTATAAAATTTAACCATAAAACTGAAAGTGCGGACCAAATTTCAGTGATAAAAAACCCAACTTTTTCCCATGTCATTTTCAAGGTGCTGTGTTCATGAAAAAATATTCAGAAAATGTCTCAACAAAGAGTAAATTTCCATTGAAAAAAATATATGTATATATATAAATAATAATAATAATAATAATAATAATAACGAATAAATTAACGTGATAAATGTGACAATGTCCACGAAGGTAAGTCAGGAAATTCCTTAAGTAGTGTAATTTCGTATTAATCAATACATCTTCAGAAGGATTAATACATCTTCAGCCTTCTGAAGATGTGTTGATTAATACGAACGCGTACTTCAGGAATTTCCTGTCTCATTTTTCTTCGTGGTCAGGAGTGTGTTATATATATATATATATATATATATATATATATATATATATATATATATATATATATATATATATATATATATATGTCGTACCTAGTAGCCAGAACGCACTTCTCAGCCTACTATGCAAGGCCCAATTTGCCTAATAAGCCAAGTTTTCATGAATTAATTGTTTTTCGACTACCTAACCTACCTAACCTAACCTAACCTAACCTAACCTAACTTTTTCAACTACCTAATCTAACCTAACCTATAAAGATAGGTTAGGTTAGGTTAGGTAGGGTTGGTTAGGTCCGGTCATATATCTACGTTAATTTTAGCTCCAATAAAAAAAATTGACCTCATACATAATGAAATGGGTAGCTTTATCATTTCATAAGAAAAAAAATAGAGAAAATATATTATTTCAGGAAAACTTGGCTTATTAGGCAAATCGGGCCTTGCATAGTAGGCTGAGAAGTGCGTTCTGGCTACTAGGTACGACATATATATATATATATATATTATATATATATATATATATATATATATATATATATATATATATATATATATATATATATATATATATATATATATATATAGTAACGTGTTGTGGGTAGAGCAGTACTACCTCGGCAGCTGGTAAATGCCTAACGCACACAAATTAAACAAAAATTAAAATACAGTTGCTTACGTCCTTTGCGGTGTGAGTAATTATATTGTAAGGAGAACTTAAGAAACAAACAAGTCCAAGTCAGTGATATCTTTACGTAAGGATGAAGGAACTACCAACTGGTCAACATTAGCCCAGTCATCCTCCTCCTCTAACTTACTGGGTCTGAATCTGCGATATAAAATTTTATTATCATTCAAAAAATAACAAGAGATGGAACCAGTCTTGAGTTTATACCTGAAAGAACAAGGGAGTTGAAGATAAGTCAGCTTGCTGTAACTTACGGAACTCCAACAGGTTGAGATTCCGTAGGAGGTCTTGTGGATCTTGAGGGACAGCTGGACCTACTGGCTGTGGTTGAGCGGCTTGTGCACGTGTGGTCACTAGTACTGGCTGTGGTTGAGCGGCTTGTACACGAGTGGTCACTAGTACTGGCTGTGGTTGAGGGGCTTGTGCACGTGTGGTCACTAGTACTGGCTGTGGTTGAGGGGCTTGTGCACGTGTGGTCACTAGTACTGGCTGTGGTTGAGCGGCTTGTGCACGTGTGGTCACTAGTACTGGCTGTGGTTGAGCGGCTTGTGCACGTGTGGTCACTAGTACTGGCTGTGGTTGAGCGGCTTGTGCACGAGTGGTCACTAGTACTGGCTGTGGTTGAGGGGCTTGTGCACGTGTGGTCACTAGTACTGGCTGTGGTTGAGCGGCTTGTGCACGTGTGGTCACTAGTACTGGCTGTGGTTGAGCGGCTTGTGCACGTGTGGTCACTAGTACTGGCTGTGGTTGAGCGGCTTGTGCACGTGTGGTCACTAGTACTGGCTGTGGTTGAGCGGCTTGTGCACGTGTGGTCACTAGTACTGGCTGTGGTTGAGCAGCTTGTGCACGAGTGGTCACTAGTACTGGCTGTGGTTGAGCGGCTTGTGCACGTGTGGTCACTAGTACTGGCCGGGAGTGTCCTTGTCCTCTGGTCATCGGCACCTCTGCGACATGCTTCATTACAGGGTCGTCTTCTGTAGAGGAGTCACGTACCTGGTTACCTGGTTGATGGGGTTCTGGGAGTTCTTCTACTCCCCAAGCCCGGCCCGAGGCCAGGCTCGACTTGTGAGAGTTTGGTCCACCAGGCTGTTGCTTGGAGCGGCCCGCAGGCCCACATACCCACCACAGCCCGGTTGGTCCGGCACGTACCTGGGGTTTGTTACATATAACGTTCGTGGAATCTTGTCGTTGAGCCATGTCGTTGCCCAGGGGAAGGTGAATTTCTGGCATGGGGAAAGGTTTCTCCCTTATGGCGACTTGGACTTCTTCACGTACGAAAGAACAATCCAAGTGGACTCGGGGGAGTGGGAATGGAGTGGTTGCAGTGAGGTCGGTGATGAGGACGGTTTCTCCTGTGTAGGTGACCTTGGGTGCGGCAGCTTTCAGGAATATGCTTTGGAGAGCAGCTGTGTTCCTCAAGATATTCACTTAGACCTTTCCCTCAGAATCTCCACCGTTGGTAGAGACAGTTTCAGGATACAGGTATCTTTAATAGAAAAAGATGAGAAGCTGGAACATGGCTATGCTTAACAGACTTATGAGGCGCAGGTGGTGGTAGTTTAGGCTTTGTGAATCGTTGCTAGTTTTACAATGAGGTTTGGTATAATTTTCAATCGTGTGCCCACATACCTGGCAATATCTACAATAGAGTGCGTAGTTCACATCGGCAGAGCTCACTCCAGCAGGGCTGGACCAAGATGATTTACTGGAATACGATACAGGGGATCTGTGGATTAAATTATTTGTATCAGCCAGTTACGCGCACACATTACCGTTGGTCTTTCCTTTGTCTGACAGGTAAAGACGTGTGGGGCTTGACACACGACGAAGGAACTCTTCCACGTGGGTGATCAGGTCGGCAAAGGTGGTGGTCTGGGCTGACTCCAGCCACTTCATTGAATATCTAGTCTTGTTCTGTACAAACTCAACATAGGTGGTGGCACTGGACTTAATATAATCTCTAAAACGTCTGTAGCTCTCAAGTGACAAAAGACAGGCTGCTGGTGTCATCACGTAGGGCTCCATGCACCTTGACGTGTCCAGTACGTCAACCACTAGGCCACACTGACTCTTAAAAGAACTGGAAATCGTCACACCTTTGAGGACTTCATAATATAATTGTCATAATATTTTTTATTATTCTTATTTTACTGTAATTACTATCATTATTACTGAGAAAATCTGTAGGAGCCGTGATGAGGGTTCGAACCTATGTGTTGGGTGTTCCCACGCACATGAACCCTCATAGGTTCGAACCCACATCACGGCTTCTACGGATTTTCACACTGATACAGTCACGTTAGTGTGATTACTCTGTTTATTATTATTATTATTATTGGCCTTCCAGTTCATAAGTTCGTGGAGAGTTCTCCTGATCGTCACTTCAGTAGGCCTGCCGTTCGGTCTGTGGTGAAGAGTTTAATACACTATGTTGTATTTTTTTGCAGGTTAGTGGCGTGTGCAGGCGCGGAGAGTGCGAGAGCGCCGTGTGGACCAGGAGGATAGTCACTTCCTGGTAATGAAAGGTAATGTGTACATCATGACAGCTTTTGTACATACATTCTGCAGTTGTACATTTTTCATGACACAGGTTCCTCGGCCGCTATATTTTTCTGGTATGGTTAAACCTGGAGTATACCTGAAGTATACCTGGAGTGGGTTCTGGGACCTCTTCTACTCCCTAAGCCCTGCCTATAGCCAGATTTATCTGGTGATAACTTGATCCAACAGGCTGTTGCTTGGAGCGTTAGTTATCATTTTGCTTCACGGAGAACCTACCGTCATGGACGTGTTTAAATACCCATGATGTACTCACCATAGTCAGTTACGCTACAGTGAGTGAGGTACGCCGCTTTGGTACTGTGGGTACCCTGTATTTACTGCTGTATTTAAATAATAAATAGCTGTATTTACAGCTAACGCCCCATTCTCCGGCGTTAGCTGTAAGCTACATACTGACTTGCGTACCATTTAATGTCTGTATTTGACTTTGAACCCGATGGCTCTTAATTTTGACAATGGGCTGCAATGGCTTCATTTCCTCTACATTTGTTTAGGGGATTTTTCACCCATAATCGACTTTGGTGGGATTTACAGAACACTCTTGTTTACCAACGGGTCGATAGAGGTGTTTTTGTTACACCTTCCTGATCTACACAACCCAAAGCTAACCTATTATCCAACTAAATGTAACTCAACCTTACCTAACCCAAGCTAAACTAACCCAACGTAACCCAAACGAACATAACACCCCCAACCCACCCCTAGCTGACCCTTACCCAAGCTAATCTAAACTGAACCCAACTAAATCGAATCCAACTTTTCTACCCACAATCTAACCTAGCATAAATGAATCCAGCCTAACCTAGGGATCTAATGCAGTTTTAACAATTAGAAGACGAACTATGATCAAGCAGCCTATGAAAGCTTAACCGTTTGGCAAGGTGACTGTGGTGCCCTCTCGCGGTCCGGTCTCCTAACTAAGCCTCTCCTACGTGAACTGGATATATGCTTGGGATAAAATAGTGAAATAAAAAACCAGTTTACAATGAAACGCTAATTGGTGGTGCAAAAACATATTGTTGTTGTTCTGTGTTTTTGTTCGTAAGTGAAAATGGTACTATTTTCACCATCACTGATTGTGTACTGGTGAACATGAGTGCGCACTTTCACTGTCAATTTTGCAGTGAGGCTTAATAATAAATTTAACTTTTAATTTGCAGTGAATATTTGATTAGTTTCACCTTCATTCCCAGTTGATCAGTCACCCCATGTGATCACTTTCACCCTGGGTTCCAATCTATGTGAACATGAGGGATCACTTTCATCTTATTTCTTTAGTTTACAGTTAACATAAGTTATCACCTTCGCTATCAGTTTACAGTGAAGATGAGTGATCATCTTCACTGTCAGTGAACATGACTGATCACCATCACTGCCAGTCAACATGACTGATCACCTTCACTGCCAGTCAACATGACTGATCACCTTCACTGCCAGTGAACATGACTGATCACCTTCACTGCCAGTGAACATGCCTGATCACCTTCACTGCCAGTGAACATGACTGATCACCATCACTGCCAGTGAACATGACTGATCACCATCACTGCCAGTGAACATGACTGATCACCATCATTCCTAAAACCGACCGACGCATAGTGAACGCCATACACTATTCTCCCCTTCTAATGGGCATAATATTTCTCCAATCACGAGAAATTCTGAATTTTTTTCCCTCAAGCTTTTTTTTCCCCTCCTCCCCCAGCATTGGGGAATATTCCCCAAGTGCCACTATCTCACTAATGTCTTAAGTTTAGCTCCAGCTAAGTTTTTTCCCCACCTTCTTTTTGACTTAGATGGGTAAGATAATTTTCAAGTTTTCACTGATGAGAAGTTTTGAAAATGGGTCCTCTAATAATCTGGCATTTCCAGGAATCTTTGTGAAAATTATGTCTGCGAAATATATTAAAAAATTTTGTGAGTGGTGATAGGAAAGTTATTCATTTGGGGCTGTTAACTTTGCTCGTTTAATTTGAAGTTTGTCAATCTTGTGCAATTATTATTTTTGCTTTGTTTTGATTTTATTAATAAAGCTAGAACAAAATGTTTATATTAATATAGTTTAAGAGGAAATGTTGTGTACTAATAAAGTTTATTATATAATGAAAATGCTGAATTATAATTTAAATGTTGAATAATGAAGTAAATGTTGAACAATAAAGTCAGTATTGAATAATAAGTAAATGTTAAATAATAAAGTGA